>NC_140773.1:12318582-12923688 GCF_044657685.1 Stegodyphus dumicola | reverse complement strand
CTGAAACGAAATTTGTAATTGCTTGTGCCTGTAGCTGTGCTTCGGTTAAAATGTTCTAAATTGTCCTTCGGATGCCACTAGAGGGCGAATGTGTAACTTTTCTTTTTACTGAAATGTTTAATTAGCCATTTCCAGTGAAAATTTAGAAGACTGCTTAACAGGGCTACCTGCTACAGAGCTAAGCTTCCGTTAAAATAGACTCGTATTTTTCATCACATGTCCTGGTGTCTCAAAAAATCGTTGCATGTCCCAGTTTTTCACTCGCTTGCATTTAAAATATCTTTGTCGGCCTAGTCGCAGGGTCAGAAGGGAGCAGCTATAGGATTGCAAGACCAGGTTCGACCTCGAATTCCGATTCATCGGCCCGATCTTGAATTGCGGTTAAAGGTATGGATGTTTGTAAGTGTCTTTTGCTGTGATTCTTCTGAAGTGTGCCGCCTGATTTTACGAACGCAAAAAATGAAAATATGAAAGCTTTCAGATTTTAAATTACGCCGAAAGGGGCGTTTTTTTAATGTTTTGTGTGCTCTTTTTTTTTTAAAATTAAATATGATACTCTTTGCACTTAAACCATAAAATTCAATTCAACAGCAATATCACAAAACAATTTAAAAAGACCTTATTTTTAGAATTTTCGATACACAGTCTCGCATAATTTTTTTTTCGTACAGTGTTGTCATTGCTCGCTTTGAGTTTCTTAATTAAAAATTCGGCTAATCTTTGGAATATTGTAACAGGTAGTTTGGTGACATTTTGGTAAGGCGATAAAGGTTACTAGCTAGGACTTTAGCAATAATTTGAGAAGTACACAGTTCGAATCACAGATTATTTTGTCTCAGAGAAATGAGAGATCATGAGACATGTCCTGTGACATTTTCCGGAAAATTCCAATCGGGATTTTAGCTAATAAGCACTTACAAACAATTTCGCTGCTAAAGTGCTGAATCGTCCACTTATTTGTTTAGCGCTTTTTACAAGAGTAAGAAGAATTGAATTTTTGTCAATTTTTTTTTTTCACTTTTTAAGTGAAAATAGGTCGATGTGTACATGGATAAAGTCAAGAGTGTGCGCAATGCCATTTTTGTGCAATTCTGGGGTTTTTTTTTAAGTGAAAATAGGTCGACGTGTACATGGATACCGCGTATATGCAATTCTTAAAAACGCGGCAAGCAGTGGGCGATTCTACACTTTCTCCCAATTTCGCACCTAATCTTCGTCATGATTAAGCACTTTTGTTCCATAAAAGTTCTAGCATAAGCGTAATTCGGCTAGCAGATTGTTGGAAAAAATGGTGAGTTATGGTCGCCAAAGTTTCACCAAAAAATCGCCAAGTTACCATAATCCGAAGATTCACCAAAAATTCTTTAATGCCTGACAAAATATGAAATCCATAATAAAACAAATTCCAAATTGTAAATTAGGACTTCCAGATGCCCATAATCGGTGGAGGATTACGTTATTCAAAATTCTAGGTATCGGTGTTTTATCACAGTGCGAGAAGCATACATACATGCAGGTTCTTCATTATTTCTTTAAATATAATACAGGGTGATAATATTTGGTGGCAACAGTTTGAAAAGTGATTCAGACTTTTAAAGTTTTCGACGCAAAATGCCCAAACGACATTAATAGTCGTTTTGAGCTAATTATATTAAATTATGAAAGCTAATTTTTGTCTCAAATAATGACTTTGACATGGGGAGGGGACAAAATGTTTGCTTCACTATTTTGCAAGAAAGTACTTAAGAAAATAAGTTTGTTTTTTCACAGTGCGAGAAACATTCATCATGCATTCATTATTTAGTTTCGTTAACTATTAGCATGGCGATGATAAATAGTTAATGATAATAATAATAGATAAATAGTTAACGATAATATATGGCGATGATACTGGGTGGCACCAATTTGAAAAGTGAACCAACGCAGAAAATGAAACGACGCAAAATGCCGTTTTGAGATTAATAGCCCTTTGGGTCTAAGACCCCTTCGGGCTAAAAATAGTTATAAACCGTAATAATTAGGTTGATCTAAGAACAGAAAGATGTGTCAAAACAAATAACAGATGCCCTGAAACATTAATTTGCATTGAAGAGTTCGCGATTTTGCGCTACAACATAACTTACGCTGCATTCTCCAATAATCCCTGTTTAAGTATTCACTTGTTACTATTATTATGGGACAGAGAGAGTAATTATTTTTATTTTGATAAATAAAAGATGTCCTTCTTCCTTGGAATTCCCTCACTGTAAAATTTCATAAAAATTACAAAAATGTAATGAAATTACCCCCTCCTCTTCCATCCCAAGAAACATAGCTTAAAGTTAAACATCAGCGTAATGGTTAGGTTAGGTTATTTGAATATGACAAAGCTCACAAAGGCTATTTTCCTAACAGAAGGTATGCCTTCATGGAGGATTTTCTAAGGCAAACGGTCTCGTATTGATGTCAGACAGTGAGAAAAACTACGAAAATCAGCTATGCAGCCAGCTCCCTCACCTGGAATAGAACCTGGGTAGAACTTCCAGCATTGAGCAGTCTTAAACTTTTCGGCCGCTTGTGTAGCAATTTAGAGTAATGAGATAAGTATTGAATGAACCTATTTGAAGTCAAAATCACATTACAGGCAGTTTAATAATACGAAAACTTGCATTATAAAATAATTTTGAATCAAATTTTTCGGCTTAGAATTCTTCTAAAATCACATTGCTGTCCATGATGTTTCATATTCTTAGAATTGGCAACTATGTTTACAGTTTCTTATTTTGGAGATTTTTACTAGTGTTTTCTTCTTTAATTTTTGGTCTTTTAGTTTTAAAGGTATATTTATGCAACTAATTCTAAATTTGGTAAAAGTAAATTCCTCGAAATTTGAAATTTAAAAGTATCATCTTTCTGACACTACGTATTTAACGGAAGTCTTCCCAAAATGTTTACATCATTACGTTATGTTACCGTGCATTTATCATCTACTTTGCTCAGTAAGCGTAGCCAGCGAACTAAATATAAGACTAGCCGTCACCGGTAATATTCATGGGAGAAATTTCTAGAATATTATTAAATTTAAAGCTGATTCAGTAAATTAATTATTAACTGATAAATAAATTAACTAAGCAAAGTTAAAATTATTAATTAATATTAATATATTTTTATTAATAGTAATTATAATATTGTAATAATAGCGATACCATATAACAATAATAATGCTCTTAATAATGTAATTAATTATTCATTAATTATATTACTATTAATATTAATTACTAACAATAACATTATTATCCGCGAGTTCTGCAGTTAAAATATTGAACTACTTAAATTTAATTTATTAAAGCACGCTGAAAATTTTTACTAATTAGATTTTTTTTGCTGTGCAAGTAGATGAAATTTGTGTTTGGCAGATGTTTCCTCCCTCCCTTACTGAAATTATTTTCATAAAATTATTTACATTGTTTTCAGAAATTTTGTAATTAACACATGTTTAGAACCAAAACAGCGTTTTGCAGATACTCGATATGCCATCAATAAAAGTTAGCATTTTAAAGGTATGACTCATTTATATGCTTTAGCATCTGTTTTGCATTTCCATTCAAGCAAATGCTTTTATGTAAATAACGTAACTTATAACAACAAAAATTCCAGCCAAAAACATCCTAAAGAATGAACGGGAAAAGAAATAAAAAGTTATGTAAATAATGTATGTTATTAGAGCCAAAATTCTAACCCAAAACGTCGTTAACAACGAACATAATATAACCCAAACACAAAACAATAATTACAAAAATGCCATTTTCACGTACTGGAAAATTTAAAGCATTCTTACGGTTAATTCATATTTACTTCGTGCATTTTTAAGTAAAGTTCTTTTATTGTTGTTTTTTCTAAAATAGAATAATCCCCCCCCTTGAAAAAAGCGTCTCAAAATATTTTTTTTTTTTTTTTTTTTTTTTTTTTTTTTTTTTTTTTTTTTAGTATGCAGTATAAATTAAACGTTTACTCCTCAATCACAAACCTTACTGAATAGCTTGCTTCCGCTCTTCTTTTTTAGCGTATGTCAGAAAACGTTAGGAAAAAAGACTCTAACGCAGAAATCGTGAAAATAAAATGGCGCCTAATTATTTTTGTCTGAGATTAAAACATCCGGGAATTTAAAGGGACATGGTTTAATCACGCAGCGTGAAGGCAGCTTAAAGAGGTGTTTGTTCGGGTCGAATGGACAGGTACTATATCCTGCTCGTGGCAGACGATAGGCTTGGTCTCGCATGGCAGACGATTTTTGCAGTAATTTGTGGTAGCTCGTGATTTTTCGTGTTATTATTTTTTGCTGTTTTGGCAGTGATAATCAGTTTTTTTATTGACCTCTTTGTTAGTGCTTATATATCTATTTTATGAACATAAGTACGTGGCCGTGAAATCAATTAAAATGGTATGACAGATATTTAATGAGTACATGTATTTGTGTAGAAATAAATGCAAATTTAAGAAGAGAAATGTATATTAAAGAGAAAAAATTTGCTAATTTAAGATAATAAGAGTAAAGTAAAGAAAAAAATATTGTATTTCAAATTTTTTGAATTGATGCTTTGTGATATAAGTTCTTTGTGTATTTTAATGAGCACGTCTAATTAACCGTTTTTCATTTTAGATAGTTTTAATTGTATTGCTGAAAAGTAGCTGAAACATGCTAAATGAAATTAAATTTTATAAAGCAAACAGGAGGGTCATTCTTCTAAAAAAAGCCAAAATCGCGGTAGGGGCGGGAAAAAAAGGCTTATGGAAACTTTGGAACATATATCGCGAGTTTTACGATATTCATTACATCCTTTCTTGCTGGTAGTTTATTCCCGTTTCTAAGTTGTTTTGAATTTTCAAATCAGTTTATTTCTTGTTTGATTTAAATTTAGTATAATAGTTATTTTATTATGTATTTATTTTAATTTTTTCCTCTTTTCTTTTAGGTAAGTTCCTTGATTTTTTATAGAAATACTGTAAAAAGAAAACGATTTTTGAAGAAAACGATTTGGTAAGAAATTTTTGATTTGTACTTATATAATTTTATTGCTTCTTAAAATTTGGGGTATAAATTGTGAAAAGAACGATAAAGAAAAACGAATGTTGATAAATGTCGATGAGATTTTGCCAGATTTTAAAAATTTTATTTATGAAACTTTTAATATTTTCCTTCAAAGAATTACTCCTTTCTGAATATTTTAGGAAAATATTGGTTGCATATAAATTATTGCCCTGACTGCGTGTGTACTTTGACATCCTGAAAAGGATACCTTGATTTTAAAAATATAAAACTGAGATGCTATTAAATATATCGACCTCATTAAAATGATAAAACTGTATGAAATTTCTGAAATCTTCACATTATTTTACTAAGTTTCGGTTATTTCTTTTTATCAAAGTTTAAATCTTTGTTGAATCCGGTGCCGAATTTTGTTGGATATATAGAGTTACTACTGCAGTTCCTTTGACTGAATGCTGACATCGTGACCGGGATTGGATTAAGACCTTTGGATGCCTTAAGCACTTGAAAGATTTTAGTGCCCCCAGGCATAAAACATTTCTCCCCATTCCTCTCTCAGTTTTGGTTTACCTGCAACACATATTCCATGTTAAAATCGATATTATGAAATTTTTGTGGTGCCCCCTTTCTTGAGTTTCTTATGGGCCATTCTGTGGTACCTCTTTTCCTTGATGCCCCGAACACGTATTTATTTTATTTAGTGCTATGTCATGATCAGAACTTTTTGAGATATTCCCCAAATTAAAGCTCATCGTGGTAAGAACCCTTGATATTTAATTGTTCGGATTGTGACTTGATGCCATTTCTTTTTTTCCCGTTTCATCCTGTGCTCCAAATCGCCCGATTTATTTTCAGTCTTTCAGATTAGCAGCACCTGCAATAAATTTCAGATTTTCTGCTTGGCCTTTCCTCTTCTACTTCAAAAAATAACTATTGGAGACAGTAAACACCGACTTCCTTTCCCAGTTTTCGGTTTCGTCCTTTGCAAATGTCCTTTGCAAAATGTTAGGAAAAAAAATGTGAGTTTTCAGTAAGGTCTTAGTTTAGAAATTGTATTAAATAGTTAAGGAAAAAAATAACTGATTTCTTCTTTGTGATTCATTGATACTGTTATATAAAAAAAAACTGATGTGTACACCACATGACTTCCTTGTACGGAATATTAAATTATACGCATTTTTTCTTGCATTTTATTTAAACGTATTAGATTGAATTAAACCTACTTCGCCGACAGCGCATAAACCACAATAGAATAAATGCATTCTTTAAAATTCACTGTGTTTACCATAGCGACACTCTGGCGCTAGGTTTACTGAACAGTATTATATTTCGTTCATATTATAACTCAGAATGCACAAAATTTATGTCATTTAAAGAATTACCTAATCGTGTTCTTTTCAAATACTATAACAAAGCTAGAACGATGTATAAAAGAAATTAAGCAAACAAAACAAAAAAGAAACAGTTTTTCACAGACGATTGAGTATTTCTCATTCAATTCATTTCTCATTCAATTCAGTGAAATTCAGTTTTCACTTCGGGACAAGGCAAAAGTACATAAAAACTCAAAATATCTGTATTAAAAATTACGAAGTAAATCTTAAACGCTTATTTCCTCGAAAAAATTCCAGAAAGGATTAAGCATGATTTAAATAATAAATGAAGGCGTTATCTTTGTTGCTACGAAGCTAAGTTTCTCTAGATTGGCAACAAATCCGCTATCCTGCTGTTTCAAATGTAAACAAGAGCGATGGCCGCCATCAAAAACATTATTAGGCTTAGCGTCACTTAAACAATTTTAAAATTGTTGATAATTCTAAAAATATTGCATACAGATTTACTAAAGGCATAAAAACCTTAACGGGAAGATAGGAACAACATAATTCAATCATTTTCAAAGCAAAAAATGTACAATTTACAAACATATAAGAGTAAAGAAACTGAGATCACTGAGCCGGGTAACAGAGTGGATATATATATAGATATATTTATATACGTTTGGTGCGGCCGATTGCAACCAAAATACGAGGCACATCTACATGTTATAGTAGTCTTATATACAAAATTTCAATCTTCTGAAGCTACTCGTTTTTGAGTTATGCGAGATACGTACGTTCGTACGCACGTACGTACAGACGCCACGAAAAATTCTCTTCAGAATTCATTTTAAAGCAGTTTTTTAGTTTTTTTTGAGGAAAAGAGTCTTTTATTCTGTTCTTACGTGCAGATTACACGCAAAAACATCGTTAAATTGCATTCGAAATCGGTCAAAGTGGATATTTTCGTTGAAATATGCTGCCTGAAGCTTTTCGCGATTACAATGTACTTCCTTTTTACTTCGTACAAGGAAGTAAAAATAATAATAAATTATGTCAAAAATTATTAATAGAAGCTAATTTTTGTCTCAAATAATGACTTTCACATGGAGGACGAAACGTTTGCTTTACTATTGCAAGAATATCTAAATGAAGAAAATCTAGATTTAGATTAAATATCTAGATTAAGAAAATAATATCTAGATGAAAAGGAGTTTATAGAATAGGTTCATCCTTTACAATAGACTGGCTACAAAAATCTTGCATTCTGTCTGTTGGATGAAATTTTGCTTTACACAAAAATAATACAAGAAAGCTTTAGTTCTTCCAACCCTGCAAAAAGAGGCAGGAGTAAATGTTTTGATAGCGTTTTAAAACTAAATATTTCTGATAATATGGACCCATCGCAAAGAGTTAATTTATTATAACGGTTATAATAACGTGTTTGTTACGTTGTGGGAATGTTACCACTAGTTAATTGGTAGTTAAGTCTTCGGCCACCAGCTAAGTCTTCAAGTATTACGGCAGCGTGATTTTGCACCCTCCATTCCAATTTGTATTGAAAATACCAGGAGAAAGATGGATTATATTTCTCTTTCAACTGTATAGAAAACTGTTGAAAAGACGACACAGTCACAAACATCTATCGAGTGGTAATCAGCCTAACCACTATACTGAAAGGCGCGGCAATGTAATTGTACGAAAAAGCGTTTTTAAATTAGTATGAAAAGCCAGCATAAAAACCGAGAAACGATTTACAGATGCTTAAATCTTTATGTATCTAGGATAAAAATATATGCAAACAAAAATTCTTACTTTAATTTGTTGCAATAGTCCTATGAATCTCCATTTAAATTGGTTATTTTTCCTTTCTATCTTAATAACTGGAAACCTCTCTAAATTGCGCCATTTCAAAATCGATCTCTGTCATATGATTCTTACGTAACGATAATGATGCAGATACTTACGGTTAGTCTTCAGACAATAATAATTTTAGACGCTTAAAACAGATCAATCAAAATACATCTAAAACGAAAAGTAACTCATTCTGCGCCGTGATTTCATCTTGAATATGGCGTATTCGTGTTTTTCTTTTCTTGCTAGTTAGCTTTCAACTCCGTCTGGTTTCAGATATCTTTACGAACATTTATACGATACCTTTATAACAAACAGCCTGCATAGCAGTACCTTTATACGGTACCTATGTAGTGTACCTTCAAGAATAGGTGCTTATTTGCGGCATTTTATCTGTGTTGGCATATAAAAATATTTATCAACGAAAATAAAGAAATATTAAATCGCCAACAACTATAGCTGTTTCTTTTTGCCACTAGCATCTGTCTTCAACATTCCTTATCATTACTTAACGGCATTGGCCACTACTAAGGCCAGAAGTGGTGGCCATTTTATTGGAGAGGTATCTAATAGGCGGCTACCGCTACCTCCTATGAAAGGACAGACAATTTTACATCCATGCCTTTTCGGGGATTCGAATCTGGGCTCTTCGGTATCCCAGTCAGGCTTCCCTAACCACTATACCACCTAGGCGGCGGATCGGTTAATTAAGTTGGAATAATTTGAAGAAATAAGTTTAAATGAAGTGTGTATAAAAATGTGACCTAGTCACTCCCTCTCCCATAAATTACTTCACACAAGTTTCGCCGCCTGAAATAATTCAAAGCCCCCGCTGCTGATAAAGAATTTCGGAAACACAACCCTTCTGAGTAAGACGCGAAGAAAACACTTTGCCCACTTCCCACTAGAAAGAACGTAAGTTAATTAATGCTTTTTCTGGCCTCTTATATCTTCACGTACATTCCCTTTTCTTATTATATATATTTTAAATTTCAATTTTTATTTTTTGATTTGTTTTTGAAAAGATTGCATTATATTTCGTAATTTTCTAATGTTTATTTCAATTATTTTGAGTTCTATTTCATAATGCCAATTTCCAATATTTAATTTTTTACAAATAGTTTTGAATTAAAATGCATAAACACGAAGATGTCGGGGGACAATTGCTCGAGTAATTTATCAATTTTACTGTATAAAGGGCTTTTCACTCAAAATTGAATTAGCTAAAATGATTAATCGGAATGAGTTCTTTGGTTCTCTGCATTGGTTCTTAATTCCTTCTATTCACGGGAATGTTTGGCCTAGCTTGAATTGCCGGTTTGGCATCGCCTTATTACTCGAGTAAAGGACGAAACACCTTCGTATTTATTTCTTACTTATTGTTCATTGAACGGGAGTTGGTTTGTTCCCCTTAAAAAGTCAACTAATTTCCGATCAATGGCAATGATTACTTGCTCTTAATTTAATTCCTTGCTTTTAATTTCATTTCTTTTTACAATTGAAATTTTGTTATTCATGATTTAATTCAAGTCCCCGTTAAACATTTTTAACAATTTACATTCAAGTTACTTTAAAACAATTTTCGGAATTAAACTTACTAACTATGGATTCACTCTTTTTAGATAATTCCACTAAAATGAATCTTAGGAGATAATATAATCAATATTTCTTTAGTAAATAAATTATTATTAACTTACTTTGCAGCTATTGCGCAAGTAGTAGAATAACTTGTTTTCGAATTAAATGAATTTTAGATTATTCAAAGGCAATTATAGTTATAATAAAAATATACTACCTTGACCGATTAAAAAGCTTATACGAAATTGACAGATAAAATTGTTGCCATGGATTTTTTTTTTTTTTGTTTTGTTTTGTTTGTGTGTGTTAACGCAAAGGGCAGTTAGCTCAGAAGGGCTATTAGTTTCGAAACGAAATATTGCGTTGGATCACTCGAAAAGGCTGAATCAATTTTCAGATTGTTGCCACCAAATATTATCTCCCTGTATTATTTTTAAAGAAATTAAATAAAGAAGAATGCGCATGAATGTAAATATGTTTCTCCACTGTGAAAAAACCATGGCATAATACCCAAAGCTCTCAATTTTTGAATAACGCAATCCTTCACTCGAACATGGGAGCCTGAATTTGCACGTGGAAGCCCTGAATTTTGAATTTCGAGTTTGTTTTATCATCTGTTTCACATTTTGTAGGACTTTAACGAAGTTTTTGATTAACAAGATTGATTAAGAAAGTCCTCTACGAAGGCATCCATTGCCTTAAGCAAATAGGCCTGAAGTGCTTTGCCTTAATTAAACAAACTAAATGTGCCTTATTAATTATCCAGTCAAATGCAATTGAAACCGAAACTAACTGTTTCTGAACTAAGATTTAATCCCGAACACAATTCTGACTTTTCGCCCATATTTTCGTTCAACGAACAAACTAAGCATATCAAAATTTTACTGCTTGCACCAACGACAGCGGGAAAAAAAAAAAAAAAAATTTCAATGAAACTTGTATGAAAATTGTAACTTAACTTCTGAATTTTTATTGAATTTTTTTAAATTGCTTGATATTTCAGACTATTTGACGTTTATGATTTTAAAATCTCAACGATCTCAAAGCAAGTAGTTTCAACAACGTACCCCCCCCCCCCCAAAAAAAAATTATTATTAACTTACTTTGCAGCTATTGCGCAAGTAGTAGAATAACTCGATTTCTCACTAAGTGAATTTAAGATCATACATATTTACTAAAAGGTACATTGAAGGTGATAAAATCTCATAGACCAAATGTATGCATCCGTGAAAGTTCTGCATTTTTGGGGAGAAGATCAAAGAACACGTTTCCGTCAAATATTTCAACGGGAGTAAAAATACGTAAATGTATACTGATATTTTTTAAGCACAATAGAATGGGTAGGAGGTTAACAATAAACGTAGAGGATAAGGCAGATTTTATCGAGTATTTATTTACATACATATAGGTTGCTAAATCAGTACATCTAAACTGTGTAAAACCTGCTTATAAAGCTTCGCATGGCAAACCAAGCAACCAAGCTTATGCGAAACATGGGATTTCTTGAGATACATTTTGAGATAGCCTCATGTATAATTTGTCATCATGGTTCATAGTTCATTCACTGGTGTTAAATATGCATGTACTCTCGTGCTGAATTATCTGAACAAATCCTTAACTATCTTCAACATCCATTTAATTATTGTGGCCTTCATGTCTTTTTTTCCCCCAAACGTCTTAATAAGTTAGATTTGTATTTGAAGTATTATCAGTGCATATCAAAAGGCTCTTTATGTTTTTAATTCACCTTTCGAGCTTATGTTATAAGGTATTTCTCCTGCCTTCTTAGCATGCCTTCGTGGTGTAGTGGTCAGCACACTCGGCGTGTATTCGAGATGTCCGTGGTTCGAGTCCCGGCAAGGGGATTGCTCATTTTTCGCCTCTTCTGCGTTCAAAAGATGCCTAATATCTCTACAGTGGCGTCTGAACTAAAAATGGTGGTGGATGATGATTCTCCACTACCAGGATTTGGCGATTAGGTCCTAATTGCCCTTTCAAAGGGGGAGTACATAAGGTATTTCTCCCGCCTTCTTACCATGCCTTCATGGTGTAGTGGTCAGCACACTCGGTGCGTATTGGAAAGATTCGTGGTTAGAGTCCCGGCGACCGCGTTGCTCATTTTTCATCTCTCCTTCTTTCAAAAAATACTTAATGTCTTTGCAATGTTATTTATTCCCCCCACCATCTTCCTGCATGCCTTCGTGGTGTAATGGCTAGCACACTCGGCGCATATTCAAGACGTCCAGGTTCGAGTTCCGGGGAGAGGCATTGCTCAGTTTTCGTGTTTTAGCAGATGGAAGGGATGCTTATGAGGAAGATCTTCCAAGAGGGTATATGACCTGTGTTCACTTTACAAATGGGAAAAAGTACAAAAAGTTCCGTGCAGCTAATTCTACCTCAATCGAATTACGAACGCTCATCGCTGTAATTAATTCGGCGAGGACGTTGCCGATTTTCCTTCCTGCTTCCAAAAAAATCTAATATATCTGCATATATAGTAAAAATATGGTACGTATTTTTTACGTTAATATATAATGAAGTTGCTATATATTTAAGTATAAAAAAAAGTATTAGTTCGATGTAGTGTGACGTTTCTTTTCCGTATATTTAATTTTTTTGAAGCCTTTTAGGATCAAAGTTTTCTTTCTTTTGGAGGGGGAGAGGACTGAAGGGATTTTTACTTAAAGTGGACTCATACACCTTAAAACCCATAAGATGTTCGAATATGTGACTGTTGCAAGAATTGGGATAACTTACTTATTTTAAAAGCAATTACTACCAACATTTTACAGCTGACTACATAATATAGCTGCTTTCTGAAATAGTCATCAGAAAGTTTGTGTTGCCACAGATATTTTTGTAATTTAATCCTCTTTGTTACAACATTTTTCGTCATGTTTCCAACTTGCGCGCACAGTTTAAAACATTCTGTTTCATAATTTAATTCCATATTTAATATATAACTTTTATAACATTTGGAAACTACTGTGAACCTAAAATTTGGAAAACTTCATGTTAAATTTCTATTTTATTTTGAGTTGAGTTTATAAAATGTATTTTATTAAAAAAAAATTGTAATGTTTTCGTCCATAAAATTTTTCAATATTAAAATATTCATCAGATTGTTGGTTCAGTTAGAAAATAGTGCCCATATAAATAATTCCATCCAATTTCAAGTATGTACCATTAGCTATTTTTAAAATATCATGCGCGCAAGGTGGAAACATGGCGAAATATTTTGTCACAAAGAGGATTAAATTACAAAAATATTTGTGGCAACACAAACTTTCTGATTACGATTTCAGAAAGCAGCTATATTATGTAGTCAGCTGTAAAAGGTTGGAAGAAATTGCTTTTAAAATAAATATGTAATCCCAATTCTTGCAACAGTCAAATATTCGAAGATCTTATGGGTTTCAAGGTGTAGGAGTTCCCTTAAATTTGAATTTTGAAAATCATGAGGGGTTTAAGGTTTAGAGTCCCCTTAAATTATGATGTGCGTTTTAAGATCGGTGGTGTTTTAAAATCAAATAAACAATAAATCGTCATTTGCTAGCTTGTTCCCTGCCGAATAAAGAGAGATCCAAGTAATCGACAGTGTGACTCCATAGAGAAAGTTTACAAGTGTATCATGTGGAATAGGTGTAATAATTTTCGCCCGTTCTTTTAACTGATGTGTATCTGATGAAGCTGTCTATGTCAGTTACTGATAAATACTTTGCGAGATCAGTTTCTAACTCTGGAGCTTATTTTAGTTATCTTATAAGCGAAGGTTGTGATGACCGTCTAGACTTAAAAGTCTGGGACCCCGATTTTAATGACTATCCAAATTACACCTCACAATTTTATTTTTCCTCGTGAAAACAAAGAAAATTATACATATTTGTGATTCCAAAATGGGACTGTTCTATATGTCCCGTTCTACTGGGGCGATTAACGAAATTCAACGTGCGTTTTTCATGTCTCGAAGGCGCGACTTAGGATATGTATTAGATTTATATATAGTGTTGTTCTAAAACAGGTATTTTGTCACAAAATTGAACTTCTCCGAAATTACATGCCAATTTTTGTTTCATATTTCGATTCTACGACTCAATTTATGCCAAACTGCCAAGTTTTGTAAAAATCGCACCAGTAGTTTTTAAAAAATTAGCTTTCACAATTTCAGCTCCTCAATGTTAATTGAATTTGATATGTATTTATTAATATCTCTTTTTTTTATTAGACTAACTTGATTCCTTCTTCCAGAATTCAAAATTTATGCTTAATTCAAATATAATTCGTGCATTTTTTAGGATTTATTTTTAAATTTGTATTTTTGAATATTTTTTATAAATTTTTGGAAAACATTTTTTTGGGTTATAACCTATAAAATTTTTAACATCATCTTAAAGTAGATGTATTTCAATAACGGCAAATGTGGTTTACTCATTTAAAATTATTCGAAATTGTGAACGATGACTTTTTTTCCGCTCGTCTACAACGAAAAAAAGTAAAGGAAAATAGGTTGCTATAAATTAAGAAATTCGCCAAGTCAATTAATTATTCTTGGCGAAAACTGAAAAAAATACGCCAAGATAAATTTTTGAATTTCTCCAAATTTTTCAAAATTTAATATTTAGGCATAATTTGAGTCGTAAAATGGAAAAAAAAAAAATGGCCATATCATTTCAGAAAAAGTCCGATTTTGTATTAAAATACCTATGTTAGAACGATGCTATATATAAATCTAATATATATCCTAAATCGCTCTTCCAAAACATGAAAAACACAAGTTAAATTTCGTCAATTGGCCCAGTAGAACGGGAGATATAGAACTGTCACTCCATTTTTTTTCCGCAGTGTACATTGTTTATAACGAAGCAAATTAAACAAATTGATTTATAAATAAGGTATTTATAGGCTCTTTTTCATTCCATTTTCTGATTTATTTTTAACAAGAAGTATAGGGTACAAGTTATCATGCTGTGGAATAAGCTGCTTTCCATTCACCTGTACTTTAAAGCAGGAATTCTTCTAAGCCATTCTTTTTTAATCCCTACCTACTCTTCCAATCTCTTTCCTTAATCTAATCTCCGCTGACATCATATTCTTGCACATCAGAACCTATTATCTGAGTCTAAAGTGCATCATCTGTTGTTTGTGTTGTCAGCTTGACAAGGAAGCTCTCTTGCCGCATTTAATCTGTTGGATAGATTCCAAAAGTTGTCTAATATCATTATTTCCGCATCAGTACTCTCTAATCCGCTGTTCAAGAATTCTTAATTTCTACACATCTAGTGGATACAGGAAAATACTTTGAGCTCAGTCTCTTATAATGTGGTTTAAAAAGGCGAAATTAAAGAAGCTGAACCGATCATTTTGGAATGTAAAATATATTCACACATTTTTTTAGCAATAATTACACTAATAAAATATTCTAATTCATGAAGTGCTGTTGTAGTAAATATAATAATCAGGCTTAAATTTCATTTGTCATTTATTTAATGTCATCCACTTCGAGTACTTCATATATATGCTACCGTGAAAGACATTCACCGGAGGCGTAATGGCAGACCGCACATTGAGTTGAACAATGTTAAGCAAATTTCGCTTACTGCGCATGCTTGATGGTGTACCTTTGGCGCGGGGAGGAATATTGGCGACTAAGCAACCCTACGCTAGCTTATTCGTGATCACCATGGCTGTCGAGTGTGTTCGAATGATGTTTACAATTGCAATGTTGTGGAACTTTGCTTATTAGTTATTTTAACGTCCATACCGATTGCACTTGCTTTTCTAGTATATATTTCATTGTAATTTGTCAATAACAGTGCATTTAATATTTTTTAACATATGTTCGTAATAATTCGTTATTTAAATGTAATTTGTTTACATGTTATAATTCCCTAATTGTAAAGTGGAGTTTCTCGCTTAGTTTGTTAGCGTATATTCGCGCTTTTATTTTCTCAATTCAAAGAATTTAATAACTAGCATTAAGGAATTGTAAAATTTCTTCGGTGTTATTTGCAAACACTTGTTATATTCCTCAGTGTTTCTTTATGTATGTACGAATGGAACGTATGGTAAATCCTGAATTGTTTTTATTGCTTAAAAGTATGATGAATAAATTTTCAACTAATATATCCTAAATTTCAGTCTTTTTCTGAACGAAAATTTGTACAGTTCCAAAGGAACGTGCAGAATTTCATAAGTATTATATTTTACATTTTGAATGCAAACACTGCTTCACATTACTTCGTAATAATTTCAGCTTTCTGGTTGTTTGAGCAGTATAGCAAAAAATAGTATTTTAACACAGTAATTAATTTACATTTACATTATACTCTACGAAGATTTAAACGCCAGATTTGTTTACAATCAGATAGCGGTACATCTACCATATACCATATTTATCTTCTTTTCAAATCGCGCCAACATAGTAATTACGCAAAATTGTTTTCTGGGCATGCGCAGTATGCGACATTCGTTTAACACTGTTCAACTCAATGTGCGGTCTGCCATTACGCTTCCCCCATTAAGAACCTCTATTAAATATTAATTTCAGTAGTGCTGTAAGTGTTCATAAACATTATTAGTTGAACGCCAACCACTTAACCGACCTAAAGCAGACCACAAGGTCCACGAACATAGATGTTACCTATTATACGGATGGATCTAAAATAGACGACAGTGTAGGCTGTGCATATGCAGCACTTAAAGAGGGTAGAATAGTAAGCCAATGGAAGGGGCATATGGAAGCGCACAATAGTGTCTTTCAAAGCGAGGCCACAGCTATAAGCTATGCACTGCAAGCGATAATTCAGCTGAGGCTATACAATAGTTACATAATAACAGACAGCCTGTCTACGTTATGCGCCATCCTTAACCCCACCCACATTTCTCCAATAATAGCAGCTATTCAGGAATAAAGAATTAAAAATTAATCTAGAATGGACGAAAGCCCATATCGGGAATCATGGTAATGAGACTGCAGATCGGCTTGCAAAAGAAGCAGCCCATAACGTCGAAGCAGTCCCAGTACAAATCCCATGGTCGGTTTCTCATTTAAAACGGAATCTGCGCGCCACAGCTCTAGCACTCTGGCAGGCTGCGTAGGACAACGAAGACACAGGCCGCCGAGCGCATACATTTCTGCCTAAAGTAGATAGGGAACTACTGGTTGCACGGCCACAAATGGTGTATTACATCACAGGGCATGGGCCCTTTCCAGTATATTTTGAGAGATTTGGAATCTCCAATTCGGATCAGTGCTGCTGCGGCACAGCAGAACACTACGTTCATGAATGTCCTCTCACGGAGGGAATGCACATTCCGTTCCCGCAGACGAGCAGGGACGCATTCAACAGATTTATGGTCAAGCAGCGACACCAGACCAACAAAATTACTCATATAATTGATAAGCTAATGGACATGGGTCCAGACTTATGCCATGTGTAAATATAACTGGTCAGTATGTCAGCAAATTTCAATGTAAATCAGTATCATTCAAGCATAAGTAATCTAGGTATGTCTGCGATGTGTGTATATAGTGTGGGCAAACGTGTCCTAATGTATGTTATTATTATTATTATTATTATTATTTTATTTTTATTTTTATTTTTATTGTGCTAAGTGTATATACTAACTCTGTCTTATTATTCCAAAGCAAATTAAGGTAATGTCATGTAGGTATTTAGAAAGTATATGTATGTAACAGTGTTGGATTGCATGTCAGCAAATATGTATTAACAGAAGCATGTAAATAACTACTAATGTATATCTGCCCTTGTTTAGCCATGTACAATGCTATTCTTGAAGATTCAAAATCACTGGAACCGGGCACTTTGGACGGGTGTCTACCCGGTGGCATTTGGTTCGCGGAACTGCCAACCGGATGGTCCAGGCGTTGGGTTTGGGCGCCTTGTGCAAGCCTTCCATGTGGCCTCTCTGGCTTTACTCTGTATAAGGGCGGACGTGGCCCTATATGCTAATTAACTTAATAGTAAAGGGATGGTGGCCACGTCCTCCGTCACTATCACTATCACTGTCATTGCGCTCACATTCTCCGGTAAATGTCAACACATATCAAACACGTCGGTAAAAGTCCGAATATATGGTTATATTCTTGTATATTCGGACCATTGCCGGTGTATGTCGGCAAGCTGTGGTGGAGGTCATATGCTGTGGTGAAGGTCGAAACGAGAAGCCTACAAGACAGATGAGAGGAGTTGTAAAAGTAAGAGACTTTTCTGCAATTCATAATAGCTTAAATTATTGCAATAAATAAGATCGTATTATAGAGCCATTAGGATTTTTGAAGCAAGAAACACGAAAAATGAGCGATGCCTTCGCCGGGTCTCGACCCTGGCCCTCTCGAATATGCGCCGAGTTTGCTACTGTTACACCACGAAGGCATGTAGAAAATACCTTATAGTATAACATCAATCAATTAAGCAAGGATGTTTATTATTGGTGTTGTTTTCTTTTCTCGTCTAGACCTGAATTAACAGTTGGAGGACTAGACTAGATAGTTGGAGGACTATATACAAGGATGCTAGAATAAATCTTGACACTGTCTTATGCTGCTTAACAATAAATTCTATTGATATGCAATCTGCTACACTCGTCAAATTTCTATAAATCGCAACACCAGTAACTTAACGAAATAATAATAAAACTGTAAGCTTTCACATTTTATACCACGTCCAAAGGAGCATTTTATTAACATTTTGTGTGTTACCTTTATTTATTAAATATCATGTTCTTCGCACTTAGCCATAAAATTCAATTCAACAGCAAGATGGCAAAATAATTTTAAAATGAGCATATCTTTAGAATTTTCGATACAAAGTCTCGCGCGCTAAAGATAAAAATAATTTTTCTGTTCAACGTTCCCATCGCTCGCTTTGAAATCGTTGAGTTTGTTAATTCCAAATTCGTTATTAAAGTGTTACAAAATCTGAAATCGATAATAAAACCTCCCAAATGCCCATATTCGTTGGAGGATTGCGTTATTCAAAATCGGATGGCTCTAGGTACCGTTGTTTTTTCACAATGCCAGAAACATAGATACATTTATGCGGATTTCTTTATTATTTCATTTCTTTAAACATAACACAGGGCGATAATATTTAGTGGCAACAATTTGAAAAATGAAATGGACATTTTAAAAATTTTCAACGCAAAATACCAAAACGAAATTAACAGCCCTTCTGGGGCGACGTCCCTTTGGGCTAATAATACAGCATTGTACCACCCGAACACACTAACGGTCTACCAGAGGACCTTGCCACTCATTCGTGGTCATGCGCACGGAGCTTTAATTTTTGACGCGCTACTATGCGTATACCATTTGTTTAATTTAAAAAAAAATGTTGTTTCCTAATGTCTAATGATCTGTGTAATGATGTATGTAAGATTCATTGTAACATTTGTAATTTCGAAGATATAAGCACTCGCGCACACCGCGAAGTCCTAATAGCGTCAGACCATTATGAACGTAGTCTACGTTGAAATCAAAGCATCTATATCCTTAGGCAGATATCCTTGCGTGTTTTGCCGTTATCCAAGCAATCCGATCCATTCCTGTTAGGCGTTCGGGCCCACCAGCGGCCGAGCGGTAAAGTCGCTGAACACTGGTAGTTCGGTCCGAGGTTCGAATCCCGCGAACGGGCTGGCTGCATGGGTGTTTTCGTGGTTTTCCCCATGTGTAACGTGTATACGAGCCAGTTTCCCTTAGAAAGTCCTCCACGAAAGGCATCCCTCCCCTTAGGCAGATAGCCCTACTGTGCTTTGCCATAATTAAATACACATAAATACACACACCTGTTAGGCGTTCTTCCTGTATCATTTTAACACACACGAAAAATTATTTTGCTATGATATCCATAATTTTAAAAAAATGTCTCTACAGTTCTACATCTGTCACTGTAGTAGTTTGTGTGGGTGTTTGGGGAATTATCGTCACACTGGTGAAAATGACTCCCTTTGTGATCCCTGTAATCCTTCAAGGATCGCTGAAGAATTAGGAAGAAGATCGCTGTCATCTCATTTTTGCTTCGCTAGCCAAGGACTGTCTGTCTGTCGTTGCACGGTCTTGCACCGCTTCGACTCTGTGTACAAAGCTTGATTTAAACGAGATTTTCTACATCACGCGTGAAGTTACGGTTACTTAAGAACTTGAAATAATCAGTGAATTAGCTCTTGGATGGATTCAAGATAAGTCTGATGTATTTGGTAAGCTTTATGTGTTTTTAAAATTAAACTACTAAATCCAGTAATATTATTTTTCCCTTGCCACTTGTTAGATTTTGTTGATAGTTTCCGTGTTTGAAGTTCTGAATTATTGTTTGAAGATAATACTTGGGAAAAGCCTTATTATCTGATGAGATATGGGTTTTTGTATTTTTCATGCTTAGATGGGCTGTGTGTGTGTGTGGGAAACTGTTTTGAAGACACTAAGTTATACTACATTTCTTAAAGCCATAATAATCAGCATCAAAAATTTAAAAATGATGAATGAAGATTTTGTCCGTAATTACGAAATATATAAGAATATTTTTTATTGTTTTGCGATAGGAAATATTTAATTTTTAAAATCGTTTTAAAATAATACCTTATGTCCTATAAAAATGTTTAAAATTTACGCTACCGATTATCCAAGAAGCAAATAAAAATAGAATTAAATGTTATATATATATGTGTGTGTGTATTTAGAAATATATATATATGTAATAATAAAATTCCATAGCCAAAATTACACTTAAATTTCTAACTGTATGTTCTTTTTCATTTTTAATGGCGATGGTCTTCATTTTTAATGGCCACAGCCCCGTAGTCAAGTTGTTTTTCCCGCATTTTCTTCACGTACAGTTATAGAATATTCCGGAAATATTTAAAGCGAAATGGATTGGCTGACGAGGCTGACGTCATTTCTTGGAAGCTCCGCCTTTCCAGAGGCTATAAAAGGACTCGCAAAGGAATATCGGGGGCTTTCTTTAATGTAACGATGCAGTAAACTTCATACAAAAAGTTATTAGTAATTCTTTTTTATTTACTTCTGAGATCTTAATTTTTTGTAACTGCTATTTTCTCCTGAAATATAATAAATGGATTCTGTTTTTTAAACTTATCGTCTGATAATTTAAGCTACGATTACATCTATGATTCTTCACCAATCTATTTATTCCGGACAAAAGCTGGTACATCACACACATATATATATTTCTAAAATATCTCGTTTCTTATTTAAGACAAGTGGGGCTTTCAGAAATGCATTTTAAAGGAAGAAAAGTGTAAATAAAAATTGAAAGGTTTCAGATTTCAACGGTCGCCCGAAAGGGTTTGCTAAGTTTTTTTTTCGCTCTCGCTGGGCTCGCAGTCTACCATTCTGCTGTTGCACTTACTCCTGCTAACCCCTTTATTTTTGTCTTTTTAGCTTTATTATTAACCCTCTCACTGCCATGACCGGTTTTATACAGTTATGAAATTTTTTTTTCACTTGCTATAAATTAGCTTATAATTAATGATATTTTGCTTTCTTATTTCCTTTAATAATATAAATGTAATTTTAATAAACGTAAGTTTATGAAAATAGAGACTAAAATGAGTTAATTTACAAATTTAGCTAATAAAGGCTGTTTATTAATACAAGTCTTCATGACGGCCGAAAACCCGCGCCACCCAAGCATCATTTTCTTCGCACTTAACGCCATATGCAGTTCAACGGCAAAATTACAAAAATTTTAAAAGCACCATTTTTGAAGCAGTGTTTAAGTGTTGGCATACATTTCTCTCCCCCCCCAGTTTGTTATATCATTGTTCAATTTTCTAACCAAGATGGCTTTGCAAAACTTTTTTTATTTTTATTATTATTAAGGTGTTGTACGTTTACTTTATAATGATTTCTCCCACCTTCTTAGCGTGCCGTCGTGGTATAGTGGTCAGCAAACTCGGCGCGTATTCGAGAGGTCCGAGTTTCCAGTCCCGGCGAGGGCATTGCACATTTTTTCAGCTTCCTGACATCGAAAATAACTCAATAACTCAACAGTGGCGCCCGAACTTAAAAAAAAAAAAGTGGTAGATGATGATTTTTCACCACCAGGATTTGACAATTGGGTCCCCTAATCCCCAGTTGGCCTTTAAAAGGGGGAGTATATAAGGTATTTCTCCCGCCTTCTTAGCATGCCTTCGTGGTATAGTGGTGAGTACATTCATCGTGTATTCGAGAGGTCTGAGGTTCGAGTCCTGGCGAGGGCATTGCTTAATTTTCATGTACTTCTGCTTCGAAATAACCTAATGTTTGTGCAACTTTATTTATCAAATATACTGTTCTTGGCGCTTACACCACATAATATTGGATTCAAAGGCAAACTATTTAAAAACAGCATATCTTTAGAATTTCCGACAGACTGACTCGCGCGCTGGAGGTAAAAATGTTGTATTGCCAGTACAGTGTTGCCACTGCTTGCTTTGAAATCGTTTAGTTTCTTAATCAAAAATTCGGCAGCGTTTTACAAAATATGAACTAGATGATAAAAGAAATTCGAAATCTAAATTTCGGGCTTCCAAGTGCTCATGTTCGAGAGCAGGCCTACGTTATTCAGAATTCAATGGCTCTAGGTAGCGTTGTTTTTAGACAGTGCGAGAAACATAAATGCATTCATGCAGATTCTTTATCATTTCTTTATGTATAATGCAGGACGATGATATTTGGTGGCAACAGTTTGAAAAGTGACAGAACGCGTTTAAGTTTTTCGAGAGTAGTGTCCCTTTGAGGTAAATAACTTTACATTCGAGTCATTGCAGTGGATTGATAAAAGTAGGCTTCGTTGTGTTTCTATTGTAGTAGTGTAATTTCCAAAATGGTAGCGCATAAAGGCCGTCTGAAAGTTATACCGAAATCAGATGTAATTCGTGTTTAAACATCTCTTATGTGATGTGTTCGTAAATTTCGAGAGAAGCAGCTGTTGTTTAGTTGCCGAGCAGAAGATTCATAGCTGTATATGTGTAAAAATAAACAGTCGAAATTTATGACGTCTCTCTGACGTCAGATTTTGTTTAAAAATAGAGAACTGTATAGTAAAATGCTCTTGAGAAAAGGCTAATTTGCTTGAATGGCATACGAGATTCTTTATGTATAATGCATACGAGATTCTTTATGTATAATATTTAATGTTTAAAATCGTTTAAAATTAATACCTTATATCCTATAAAAATATTTAAAATCTACGGTACCGATTATCCAAGAAGCAAATAAAAATAGAATTAAATGTGATATATATATATATATATATATATATATAAATTGTAGAAAGCTCGCCTAAAAGTTACCAAGAGCTGCTGCTCCAAAAGGTTTAAAACGTTTTCAAAAATTAATACACATGAAAAGCAAATCATTAGACATGTAAAACATAAAATTAAAAAACAGAAAAAGTTAAAAAGTAAGCGGAAAATGGTAAATTGGCCCAATTCGACTTCCAAACAGGCTTTTCAAGGGAAATTTCATTTATTTGAATGTCGAATCAAGCTAACCCCATTACGCGTTTCGCCGAAACAGACAATTGAAACTTTTTCGCTAAAAAAAAATTTTTTTTTTGACAAAGTGTCTTGGAAATTTTAATAGTCTCAATTCTCTGTTCCAATTTCCCGACGCGTCCGCTCAGAATGACACATTAAGGTGTTAAAGTATGTTAATCAAAATCAAAAATTCCTAAATCTAGTCTAAAATTAAAACGAAAATAAATAGCGATGAGCTATTAGTCCTAAAAATACAAAAACATACGAGCTGGGCCTGTATGCGCAAGATGTTTTCTAGACCAAAATTGGTTTTTCAAAAATTGTTATTACTGCTTTGCTTGATAAATTATATATATATATATATATATATATTTCTAAAACATCTCGTTTGTTATTTAAGACAAGTGGGGCTTTCAGAAAAAAAAAAAAAAGAAGAAAAATAGAAATAAAAATTGAAAGTTTTCAGACTTCAACGGTCACCCAAAAAGGGTTTGTTAGGTTTTTTTTTCGCTCTCGCTGGGCTCGCAGTCTAAATGAGGTGGTGGAGAAAAGATGGTGGAGGAGATTAAGTGATTAAATGATTGATGATTTAATTGAATGTCCGCTGGTGCGTTTGAAACGTATGCAACAGATCTGTTCTTGTAAAATGGATTAAAAATAGTCACTTAAAGACCATTTACCTTGCTCTTGCGAGATATCATCAGCACCTGAACTTCAAAATCCCATAGGATCGAGAATTTCGCCTTCCGTGGCATTATAGGAACTTTTACAAAGTGATATTTCTAAGAAACAATATTAAAAGTTTCACGTTCCTTTAAAAAGGGGCTGCTTTAAGTTATCACAGCATTCGATGGTGAATTTGATTTTTTTTTTTTTTTCATTCACTGAATCGTAGTTGAACTCTATCATTAAAAAAGTCGATGCCGTATCTTTCAAATACACCAAAGAGCAAAATCACTCTTACAACTATTTTCTCTCTCTAAGAACCGTTTCTGATTTCTTCAGCAGTCGTTTTAGGAATATTTAAAGAAGGATACAGAAGATTCGCAGAAGGGTTTTCAGCTTTTTTTTTTTTTTCCTTAATGCCTCAAAGCATTTTAGCATATTATCGAGAGAATAAAAAATTCTTGTGCATGTCAACATTCCTGTGGTACACTTGGGGATTTCGCATCTAATGACACGCCGTTTACTTTTCTGCCTTCGAGTTTTACCTCCGAAAACTCCAGTTAAAACTGGAGTTCTTCGCAAAAAAACATGCCGATTTACTTCTTCCTTATAAGTTTTCTCTTTTTTATGTTTTGTTAATGCATCTTTACTTTTTCTTACCCGTTGAGCGAGTTAATGGAGAAGACGTTTATGCAAAATATTCGATGGAGTCGAAAGAAGAAGAAGAAGAAGCAAATATTTATAAACATAAATGCAAAATGTTACCACTCGCCTCAGCAACAAATCGCTTGAACTGAAAAAACGCCCTTCCCCTCCCATCTCTTCATAAAGCAGCACATTTCGGAGGCAAAGTGGTATGTTTCAGTCGAGCTTATCTGAATACCTTAACTTGCTGTATGTTTTAATGACTCCAACGTCGTGTTTTGTGGGCTTTGGTCAGGCTTTGCTCAGGATGAAAAGATGGAATAGTCGAATCCTTGACTCGAATCTTGATAAAGACTTGAGATTTGAAAAATAAAGTCTTCATGCTTCTTTCGTGATTCGAATCCTAACCTGGAAATCCATTAAATGTTTTAATTCAAAGTTGTGGAAATTTTATTTTTATTAACGTCCGATAGGTCTGGTTTATTTGACGAACGTGGAGGTCATTTTAAGGAAAACTCGTCTGTATACACTTTTACGCACAGAAAAAACCAAGATTCCGTTCGCCTCTAATCGGTTTGGTTTATGTGATTATTGCAAAGCCTCGAGGGCTATCTGCCTAAGGGAGGGGATGCCTTCGTGGATGACTTTCTAAGAGGAACTGGTTTTTATACACGTTACACATGGGCAAAACCATGAAAACGCCCATACAGCCAGCCCGTTCGCGGAATTCTTACCTCGGACCAAACTACTAGCGTTTAGCGACTTTACCGCTCGGCCGCTGGTGGGCTTCGCCTAGAATCGAACCCACTTCGAACTACTAGTGTTCAGCTATTTTACCGCTCGGCCGTTGGTAGGCCTGACGTCGAGAAGTTAAATTCATTAATGCACTGACTGCTGCGTCATCCGTATTCAGGTGACGCCTATTTGAGTGCTTTCGAGGTGAGTTAGTAATTATTTGACAAAATGATTGCTGATTGGTGAAAGAAAGAACATAAAATTATTGCTGCCGCCAACTAAACCCATTCCATTCACTAAACTGTACTTCCTTCGTTATTAACTTTTTTCTTCAATAGCCAATTCTTGTAAAATATGATCAGTAGTATTTGTATACCACATTCATAATCGCTGCATTTATCAGAATTCGACGATGTAATTTTATTTATATTCCTCTTTCTGGAAAATCTCGGCTGTTCTTCATCGCTGGACGTGTTTCAAATAAAGAGTTACACACATTATCGAGTAAGCACAGCTTATTGGGATGTTCTGGTTGGGATAGAATAATAAAATATTGCAAAAGGGTCAATTGTTCACGCCTCAGATAAAGTGATGGTTCATTAGAGTCAACATACAGGCTCTGGACAGGAGAAGTCCTGAAAGCTCCTGAACAAATCCGCAGAGCTTGATGGTGAACAGGATCCAGTTTTAACAATACTGATGACCGAGTGGATCCGTAAGCAACTGAACCATCATCCGAATTTTTAAAAGCTTCGCAACAGGTTCCTTCTTCACTGCTGTATATGATTCCCTACAACCAATTCGTTAAAATATGATCATTAGTATCTATATACCACATTCATTATCGCTATATTTATCAGTGTCCAAATTAGAACCCGATGATGTAATTCTGTTTATGTTTATCTTTCTGAAAAATTTCAGCTGTTCTTCGTTGCTACTATCCGAATTTGTGTACGCCTCGCAACAGGTTCCTTCTTCCCTGCTGTATATGAGTTACTACAACCGATTCTTAAAATATGATCAATAGTATCTATATACCACGATCATTATCACTACATTTATCAGTATCCGAATCAGAACCCGTCGATATAATTTTATGTATATTTCCCTTTCTGAAAAATCTCGGCTGCTCGTCGTCGCTGTTATCCGAATTTTTGTTTGCCTCGCAACAGGGTCCTTCTTCAATGCTATGTGATTCACTAAGAAATAACTCTTTCACTTTTCTTTCTGACATTCGAAAAAATTACGGTTGTAATTTTAACCCATACAAGAAAAAGTTTTAACCACTCGTCACTATAAAGAAAATATTTGGAAAGGGGGGGGCGAATTGGAATCTCATACGCTTTCTTAGGTTCTTCGTTCTTGAGGAAAGATTTGTAACCGAATGCATTTCCCGACATGTTTCGTTCTAAACTCCCACTCATAGTATAGCAGCTGTCGTGGCTTGATTGAGATTTTCTTATAATAAACTCACGTAGTAGCCAAACATGTTTAAAAAAAACGGATGTGTACACCACATGACTTCCTTGTACGGAATATTAAATTATACGCATTTTTTCTTGCATTTCGTTTAAACTTATTGGATTGAATTAAATCTACTTCGCCGACAGCGCATAAAACACAATACAATAAATGCGTTCTTTAAAATTCACTCTATTTGTTTACCATAGCGGCACTCTGGCGCTAGGTTCACTTAACAATATTATATTTCGTTCATATTATAACTCAGAATGCACAAAATGTATACCATTTAAAGAATTATCTAATGGTATTATAACTCTGAACGCACAAAATTTATATCATTTAAAGAATTATCTAATCGTTGCCAAATGTTCTATTCAAATACTATAATAAAGCTAGAACGATGTATAAAAGAAATTAAGGAAACAAAACAAAAAAGAAACAGTTTTTCACAGACGATTGAGTATTTCTTATTCAATTAATTCAGTTATCACTTCGCGGCAAGGCAAAAATATATAAAAACTCAAAATATCTGTATTAAAACTTACGAAGTAAATCTTAAACACTTATTTTCTCGAAAGAATTCCAGAAAAGATTAAGCATGATTTAATCCGCAATAATAAATGAAGGCGTTATCTTTGTTGTTGCGAAGCTACGTTTCTCTAGACTGGCAACAAATCCACTAATCTGCTGTTTCGAATGTAAACAAGCAATGGCCGCCATCAAAAAAATTATTAGGCTTAGCGGCACTTAGACAACTTTAAAATTGTTGATAATTCTAAAAATATTGCATACAGATTTACTAAAGGCATAAAAACCTTAACTGGACGATAAAAACAACATAATTCAATCATTTTTAAAGCAAAAAATGTACAATTTACAAACATATAAGAGTAAAGAAACTGAGATCACTCAGCCGAGTAATAGAGTGGATATATATATAAATATATTTATATACGTTTGGCGCGGCCGATTGCAACCAAAATACGAGGTGCACATCTACATGTTATAGTAGTCCTATATACAAAATTTCAACGTTCTGAGGTTACTCGTTTTTGAGTTATGCGAGATACGTACGTACGTTCATACGTTCGTACAGACGCCACGAAAAATTCTCTTCAGAATTAATTTTAAAGCAGTTTTATAATTTTTTTGGAGGAAGAGAGTCTTTTATTCTGTCCTTACGTACAGATATCACGCAAAAACATCGTTAAATTGCATTCGATAGCGGTCAAAATGGATATTTTCGTTGAAATATGCTGCCTGAAACTTTTCACGATTACAATACTCCCTTTTTACTTCGTACATAAAAATTAACGTAATTGTTGCTATTTCAATAGATTAAGATTACCTTTCGACAGCCCTGAGTACTCAATTCTTAATTTTTTGGAAAGCATTTAGCTTCCTAATATGCTTAATACTTATCGACCTTGTTCTTGAAATAATTCTTCTTTCTGTATACTTGATTTGATTTAAATGAAATTCGGGGCAAATATAAAAAATTCGAACTCTGACGTTTTAGTTAAATTTATACTGAACTTGAAGATTCATGATTATTTCATACACTAAATTTCGTTTGTTTCTTTCTAATAAATGCAGACTTATTTTTAAAAACTATGAACATGAACTTCTTTAAACACAAATTTCAAGTTTTGCTTTAACTAAAAATTTTTAATAATAGTTAATAAGGTATTTTCTCTCTCCTTTCCGCATGCCTTCGTGGTGTAGTTGCAAGCATATTCGAAAGGTCCACTCATCGCTACTATCGGAGAGTCCCAGCGAGGGAATTGTACATTTTTCACGTCTCCTTCCTCAAAATAAACCTAATGACTCTACAAATTAATGGCTTTCCCCTTTGTTTCTTACTTTTCTTGCACGACAGATCCTAGAGATCCGAGAACCGTTTAGATTAGTTTCACTTGTAGTCAAAAAATAGCATTTACCTTTGATGAATTTGTAGAACAGAAAGAACTTAGATCAGCGACCATAAATAGATGTCCATAAATAGGAGGATCTGATTTAGAATTCGTTAGAAGGGAAATGCTAAACTGATTGTTGAGCTCACATTTCGATGAGCAATCGATGTTCAGCACACGCATCCAGGCAAGTGTTTAATTAGAATTTAATTTATGTTATTAGCTTCTTAAGGTAATTTGATTATCCTAGATCCCACTTCCATTTCTTTGGATAGCTGCGTTACTTTCTAAGTGTTCATTGTGATTTAAGCCAATATTCAACAGAAGCTGTGCACGTTAAATTTTAGAAAATTTATGGAATTTTATGAATATCTTACATGAAATAGCAGAAAACTTATAAATTTATTCTTAGAATTTTATGTCTTGTAACCATTTATTTATTTTTTATCTAATTATTTATGTTAATTATCTTTATTTTAAGTCTCCATTCCGTTTTCTTGCCCAAATGCTAATTTTCACTTCATGCGTTTTCAAATGAGGTAGAAAGAGATCATATTAAGAGAGTATAGAGGTAGTATAGTTCTTTGAAGACCAAAACACCCGAGATAGCCTTTCATTTAAACGACCACAACCGCCCGAAACCGCCAAGATAGCGATATTGTTTTCTTTTCACCCCATTAAGGCATGTGGTAACAGGTGCAGTTTCCTCAAATGCAATGTATCGGTTTATTGCAGGCAGCTTGTCCTAAAAGGCTAAGGGAGGCTTCTTTGTTAGGAAGTAAAAATGATGTCATTTGAAATCTTCGCACGTCTTTGTGCTTAATGCGTTTGCCCTGCCATTAGAAATGAAAATAAATCTAGATTTATTTATGAATTTACTTGCCGCTGAAAACATTTATAGCTCAGTGTTTTATTTTTTCGCATCTGGTTACGTTACGTTAAAAGGACATATATACTCCACATGGACTGGCAAATTACTAGTTCTCAGACGTATTAGATGCCGTTTGAAAACTGTAATTGCTCAAGTAAGTAATTCAAAAAGCAATGTACGTATTTCTTAATACTTTATTTCGTCTTCCAATTGTGTCTCTAATTGATATAATTTATAATACATTTAATGGGATTTATAATGTTTCTAACTGATAATTTTTATAAATATGTGCACCGTTACAGAAAGTAAATTTTTCAAACGCCATATATTACGTGTTTCCATATGGAATAATGGCTTGAATGAGGCTAGAAACAATCTTTTTCTCTTTCCGTTCCGTTTTAAGTCAATGTACAGATAGATGTATGTATTCATAGACGTTTTTATACATAATATTTAAATTTATTAGCTCTTACTTCTCATTCATGAAAATTAACAGCGTACATAGCTCTCTAGTTACGTGATCGGGATATTTAGCTGTAAATTTTTGAGGTAAACGTGACTTAACTAGGAAGCGGTGGTTAAAACTATGTTTTTAAACGATATGATCTACGACTGCCGTATCTTTAACATATCTTTTCCATTCAAGTTTTATTAGCTGAAAGTATGTTTCTTGTAATCTAAATTATGGTATTAAAATGTTCGGTTATGTTTAAATTCTTTAAAATTGCGCTTTTTTTTTCTTTGAATTATTTTATTGTTTTACTAGATTGTCAAACAGTGCTACACTGAAACTAGCAATAAATTGAATAATACCGACATCCATCATAAATTGATTAATTGTTATAATCGATTTCATGAACCGATATTTTCCACCAGAATCGCTTGTAAATTCAATCCAAGGCGATACAAAATACAATACTATGGGCATTTTGTGGTTTCAAATAGAGTGATGCTGTATTTATTTTTCACATTTACTAGTTATAACTAAATGGCGATATACACGTTTATTCAAAAAGTTGTTGGAAATATCATGTAACGTGCGTGGAATTGGCAGAAACTGAATTTGGCTATCAGAGACCATACTTTCTATAGAAAAAATGTTCCAAGTGGTATGTCATCCAGCGTAGTTCGAACGCCTTCAGGGGTATCAGAAACCCCTATACCGACAATGTTAAATTGGCCATTTTCGATGTACCTTTTCTCAAAATCTGTTTTAGATACAAGCTTGAAATTTTTTTGTGTAATTAAAGTATACCTATCTGATTATACTGAAATGAGCTTTTGAAGCATTTTGAATTTTAGAGTAAATTACAGGATATTTTGTTAGGCATAGTAAAATTTAGTACTTTTCTCACACAAAAAAATTAAATTTTTTTTTTTCTAAGTTTATTACAAAAAGCTCATTTTAGTAAATATTAGGGAACCTAATAAATAATCCATAAAAAGTTAAGATACCTGTGAGCAGTAGTTCCTGAGAAAAGGTACATCGAGTATAAAAAAAAATCACGTTTGGAGAAAAATGCGTTTTTATGTAAAAATCCTCATTGATGAAAGCAGTAGATGACATATTAAAACTAGATTTTTTTACAGTTCTAATTTTCATAGAGATTAAAGAATGGTATTTTTAGAAAGATAAACGTGTAGAGAATTTGAAAATGCAAAAATCCGAAATCACAATTTTTTGAAGATTTTGGGCTTCCAACTCCCTTTCAGTTTACAAATGAGCTTATTATTATGTTCCTTTCTCTGTGTGTAATAGTATCCTATGTCTATTGTATCCTCTGTTTACGTCAAGCATTTAATTAATAATTGAGGTTTTTTAACATAACAATTGTTGTATTTTGCATTTACTCTCTGATGTAAACAAACTAAGATCAAATTAATGTGATTATTCTATGACTTCTATTACCAAATTATTCCGAAGCTATAAGTTATCAGGCTATCAGTGTTTCTACAGTATTGTTGCGTGCGTTTCCCAATGGATTGAATGGACAAGTCGGTAAAAAGTTAAATAAATTTATTCTTATCGTAAGAAATATAACAAAATGCTGAAATTTTCTCAGGAATATTCGTGCAATATCACACTATCTCACAGTAGTTATATTTTGAACTACTAAAACGTTAAATAGAACACAGTTCAAAGCAGAGAAAGCTTGAATTGAATTGAGATGTTTTCCTCCCGATTTTATAAGCTTTTAATCGTGCACGAGAACATTCTGGTAATTTTTATTTTCTCGAGGTTTCTGGAAAGCAAAAGAGTAGAATTACAGTTACGGCCAACACACAATTGAAACAACAAAATGCAACACACAATTGCGTTTATTCAAATTAAATACAAATTACGAGACGTCTATTTATTAGATGTACGTGCTCCTGTATTTTTACTTTTACGGAGTAGCTTTCTCTGAAAACTCGTCACGCGCTGCATTGCAAGGGGGGGGGAATTAATTACAATTCCACTAAAAATAGCAAACTAAATACAAAATCCGTAACAATGTTATTACAGCTAAATTTGCTTTTATATATATATATTATTTTAGTAACAAAAGCAGGAGGAATAAAATTGTTACTTAATATTAATTTTTGCCGCCCAAGGGCCGAGCGGTGAAATCGTTGAACACTAGTAGCTTCATTCGAGGTTTGAATCCCGGCAAACGGATTGCCTGCACATGCGTTTTCGTGATTTTCCTTAAGTGTAACGTGCACACGAGCCAGTTTCTCTTAAAACGTTCTCCACGAGGCATCCCTTCATTTGACGAATGCCATTGTGTGCAACGCCATAATAAAAAAGAAACTTAAATTGTTTATTTAAAATGATTATTTTTAATAAAAATATTAATTTATGCATTATATCTTTAAAATATTAATCTATAAAAATTACTTTTGTTTAAAATAAAATATATTAAGTAATTATTTGGTGAATCTTCCGATTATGGTAACTTGGCGATTTGTTGGCGAAACTTTGGCGACCAACCCTGCTACAGCAACCTGCTTGTTTTTTTTATGGACGCCATTTTGTTTTCACGAAGTAAAGGCATGCTTTTTTTTTTTTTTTTTTTTTTTTAACTCAACAATTTTTTCCAACAATCTGCTAGCCGAATTACGCTTATGCTAGAACTTTTATGGAACAAAAGTGCTTAATCATGACGAAGATTAGGTGCGAAATTGGGAGAAAAAGTAGAATCGCCCACTGCTTGCCGCGTTTTTAAGAATTGCATATACACGGTATCCATGTACACGTCGACCTATTTTCACTTAAGAAAACATCCCAGAATTGCACAAAAATGGCATTGCGCACACGCTTGACTTTATCCATCTATACATCGACCTATTTTCACTTAAGAAAATTGACAAAAATTCAATTCTTCTTACTATTGTAAAAAGCGCCAAACAAATAAGTGGGCGATTCTGCACTTTAGTAGCGAAATTGTTTGTAAGTGCCCAATTGGATTTCGGATTTCGGAAAATCCCAATTGGAATTTTCCGAAAAATGTCACATAACATGTCTCATGATCTCTCATTTCTCTGAGGCAAAATAATCTGCGATTCGAACTGTGTACTTCTCAGATTATTGCTAAAGTCCTAGCTAATAACCTTTATCGCCTTACCAAAATGTCGCCAAACTACCTGTTACCATATTCCAAAGATTAGACAATTATTTAATTAATTCATTTGAAAATATTAAATAATATTTTTAATGTATTATTGAATAATATTTCAGCAATATAATTATGAATAATATTTCATATTATTTAGTATTTTTAAATAATATAATTTTATTATTATTTTTATTATTGCTGTGCACGTGCTGTTAAAAAAAAGTCAAATGTTCATTTTGATATTCGAAATCCTTCCAAGAGTTGGCTGGAATAGCAAAGTTCGATGGAACACAATAGCAACTGAATAAAAATATGTATCGATGCACTTTACAATGCATAACTTAGTTTCAGAATTTCAGCGTTAAATTCGAAAAGAATTATTACAACATATACAATGACTGCTTCGCTGATCTCTTTTATACCACTTTTATTCTGATAGAACTGCAATTTCTTAACTTTCTTCTAATAATTCCCGAGAGGAAGCATCGAGAGATCGAGAGAAAACAGTTAAACTATTTAACTGTCGATTTTTTTCCACCTTGTTCGGCTCAATTCACCTCCTGGTCTCTTTTAGAGAATCTTGTTTGAGGGAAAAGATTCTTCCATTAAGAAGTAAAAGGTCTGTGCTTTGCGGTGTCTCAAAATGCTAGCGTGAATTTCAATATTGCGGTTTATTATAGAAAGTAGGCAGTGCTGTTTTATAGAAGTTACTTTTATATTTTCTCTGAACGATAAATAAAAATAATCGTAGCTTTTTAAGAAAAGAAAATCCGCTGTTTTGAGCTTTTTTAAATTTTAGTGATTATATCAGATTTCTTACAATTAAGAAATCTGATATGGACAATTAAGATCTGATATGATATGCCTCAGGTTGTATTATCATCTTATCACCGAACTTATTTGTAATTAACGTAAGTATTTTCGACATACCTATATATATTGAAGTTTCGTTTTTTTTTTTTTTTTTGTTTTTTTTTGTTTTGTTGTTGTTGTTGTTGTTGTTGGACTGCGGCTCTGAATGCAATGACACTTGCATTAAAAATTCTTTTTCTGATGATAAAAATATAGCGTATAGAATTACACATGATTCATTTACGCAGAATGAGATTCTTATGTAATTGAATGTTTTTAGAATAAATTATGCAAATCAGTTCATCTTCTGATTCCTGTTGATTCAGAAGATGAACTGATCCTGTTGATTTTGAGAACAATCTGTTATCTACGTCCTTCGAAATTAGTAGCGTTGTATTCAAAATCTTCATCGTTCTAGGGTTACCTATTTTCCTAATTTTAAAATTTACATTGGTGTCTTTATCTTCTAGTTAATTTCTGTATCTTATTTCAATGAGAAATAGTTTTCTTTTTATGAAAAAATCTGGTGTGTACACCACGATATCCTTGTGCGGAATACTAAATTATACGCATTTTTTCTTGCATTTCATTTAAACTTATTGGATTGAATTTAATCTACTTCGCCGACAGCGCATAAACCACAATAGAATAAATGCATTCTTTAAAATTCATTTTATTTGTTTACCATAGCGACACTCTGGCGATAGATTCACTTAACAGTATTATATTTTGTTCATATTATAACACAGAATGCACAAAATTTATATCATTTAAAGAATTATCTAATAGTTGCCACATGTTCTATTCAAATACTATAATGAAGCTAGAACGATGTATAAACGAAATTAAGCAAACAAAACAAAAAAGAAACAGTTTTCACAGACGATTGAGTATATCTCCTTTAATTAATTCAGTTCTCACTTCGTGACGAGACAAAAATACATAACTCAAAATATCTGTATTACAAATTACGAAGTAAATCTTAAACACTTATTTCCTGGAAAAAATTCCAGAAAGGATTAAGCACGATTTAATTCGCAATAATAAATGAAGGCGTTATCTATGTTGTTGCGAAGCTAAGTTTCTTTAGATTGGCAACAAATCCACAAGTCTGCTGTTTCAAATGTAAACAAGCAATAACCGCCATCAAAAAAATTATTAGGTTTATCGGCACTTAAACAACTTTTAAAATTGTTGATAATTTTAAAAATATTGCATACAGATTTACTAAAGGCATAAAAACCTTAACCAGAAAATAAGAACAACATAATTCCATCATTTTTAAAGCATGTACAATTTATAAACATATAAGAGTAAAGAAACTGAGATCAATGAGCCGGGTAACGGAGTGGATATATATATATATAAATATATTTATATACGTTTGGTGCGGCCGATTGCAACCAAAATACGAGGTGCACAGCTACATGTTAAAGCAGTTCTGTATACAAAATTTCAACGTTCTGAGGCTACTCGTTTTTGAGTTAAGCAAGATACGTTCGTACAGACGCCACAAAAAATTCTCTTCAGAATTTATTTTAAAGCAGTTTTATAATTTTTTTGGAGGAAAAGAGTCTTTTATTCTGTTCTTACGTACAGATATCACGCAAAGACATCGTTAAATTGCATTCGATAGCGGTCAAAATGGATATTTTCGTTGAAATATGCTGCCTGAAACTTTTCGCGATTACAATACTTCTTTTTTACTTCGTACAAGGAAGTAAAAAGGCTTTATTGTCTTGGAAATTATGGCGTAGAAAGACAGTGAAGTATGAGGGTTATCAAATGGAACAATTAATACACAAAAAGTTTAGATAAAACATTTCTGTAAATACGATGAAAATCGTCTAAAAAATATGCAAACATCGTTTTTGTGACACTCAAACTTTTCGCGATAACTGTACTTCTTGTGCTTCATACAAGGAAGCAAAAGTACAATGAATTATCGATTTGTGTTGCGATATGTGTCAAGAATGTATGCTTTTTTAGGAGAGGAAATTCTGCGTTAATTTGCATCAGAATTTTAATGCGCAGAGATCTAGCGTTTTGTCGGTGTCTTTGATCTCTGTACAATCATCTTCTTACTGGCTTATAAGAACCAATTTAATATAATTTTAGAAAAAATTAAATTTGGAGAGTGCTTCGAAATTGTGCAAAATATCTCTCGACGATCTGCGATTGTTATGGCCCTTCAAACATTAAATTAAAAACCCTTGCGGGAAATACCAAATGCACTGGAGCATGCATAAACATAAAAAATACATGTTGTGAAATAAAATAATGAATCAAAAAGTAAAAAAAGAAAAGGGGGAATTTATAGAAAATTAATTCTGTACATAAGAAGTAAAAATTTAATTTTTTACGTAAAAAATAAAAATCTGAAAGCTTTCGGTTTTTATATTATGCCCGAAGGGCCGTTTTGTTACGTTTTGTGTGTTACCTTTACATTATAAGTATCATTTCCTTCGCATTTAAACCATAAAATTCAATTCAACAGCAGTATCGCAAAGTATTTAAAAGAGCATATCTTTAGAATTTCCGGATACACAGTCTCGCGTCCTGGAGTGTTTTTCCCCCCGTACAGTGTTGTCATTGCTCGCTTTGAAATCGTCGAGTTTGTTAATTAAAAATTCTTTAATGTTTGACAGAATATGAAATAGATAATAAAACAAATTCGAAATTTTTGGGCCAAATGCCCATATTCCGGGGGGGGGGAGGACCTACGTTATTCAAAATTGGATGGCTCTAGGTGCCGTTGTTTTATGCGAGAAACATACACACATTTATGCAGATTTTCATTATTTAATTCCTTTAAATATAATAGAGGTCTGTAATATTTGGTGGCAACAGTTTGAAAACTGGACCGATATTTATAGTGAAGCAACGCAAAATGCCAAAACGAAATGAATAGCTCTTCTGGCCAAATTGCCCTTTTGGACTAATAATGAAAAACCTCAAAAAATTCTTTTGGTTAAATTTTTTAAAATGTTAATTTTTTGCTTTTCATTTGTGGAACGCGGCGCGTTCTGTAATCGAAAAGCTTGTTTATCCGTTAATCGTTTTCTATTTCAGTTTCCCTTATTAACTATCAATCAAAAGAAAGACGACGCAAATTATGTTTTTTCGCCTTTTTAAAATTCAAATAAGCATTAATCACTCTGTTTACAGTTAAAAATGGGTATTTAATGATTTTGCAACGGTTCTTTGAGACTTTGCGGATTTTGTTTGAACATTAAAACCTTTGCAATGTTCGAAACATTCCGGTTTTTCCTTGGAAATGTATTTGGAACAATTTTTCTATTTGAAACCGAATTTTCATGTGTTTGTTTCCCTTTCTGTTGACAATATTACCTATCATAGGTTTAGATATCGAGAGACCGTGGCTTTCGCACCGTTTTTAATAATAGTTAGATATGAGAGTCGAAATGGTTGCAGTTAAAAGAACTTTTCCAAGTAGACGATTTTGTAGATAGCAAAGCGAAACCGTCTAAAACAAGTTTCGATGACGTAGGACGATGGGACGTAGTTTCGATGGCCCACATGCTGTGTGTGTTGGAAATTCGTATAATAATTGTTAATATACTTATAGTATTTCATATTTAATTTAAAAATCTTAATTTTATTGGTGGTGCAACTGTTCATAAAATTTCGTATTATAGGACTATAATTATACTTTTTAATATTAGGCTTTCTTGAAAGAATTCAGATTTTAATGTCGCACCAAAGGACTTGTTAAGGGTGTTTTTTTTTGGAGGGGGTACTCTTGCTGAGCATCGCAGGTTACCAATCTGCTGTTGGACTCCCTTACACATTTCCCCCCCCCCCCCCAGCTTTATAATTAAGCATCGCTTTCTTCGCATTTAGCTTCATAAAAATTCGCATTTAGCCAACATAAAATTCAAGAGCAAAATTAAAAAAATATTTAAAAACAGCATATTTCTGGATAGGTTAGGCTAGGTTATTTAATTACGGCAAAGCCTCGAGGGATATCTGCCTAAGGGAGGGATGCCTTCGTGGAGGACTTTCTAAGGGACACTGGCTCGTGTACACATTACACATGGGGAAAACCACGAAAACACCCATGTAACCAGCCCGTTCGCGGTATTCGAACCTCGGACCGAACTACCAGCGTTCAGCGACTCTACCGCTCGGCCGCTGGTGGTCACAAATTTCTGGATAGAATGTTAGGAGTTGAGATGCATTGAACGGCCAGTTAGTTATAATGAAAGTGTTATAAGAAAGAAACAAGAAAGTAAATAATGATTTTAATGAGTCCAGCTAGTTTCATTTCATAAAAAAAAATTATATTTCTAATTACACATCTTATTTGCATAAAGGCATTTTTGTTTAAATTAATAAGATTAAAAAAGGTAGTAAAAATATTTATAAGAACTGCGTTTATTGCTTTTCAATCACTTGGGTTGCTTCTCAGCAACAGAAAGATTAAATTTGAAAATTAAACGTCGGAAGCTTTAGTGAATGGCAACACGCACTGGTGCATGGAGATAATAAGTATTCTATCTAAAGCAGTGGCAACGCAACAGTGCTTGAAAATAGCAGATGGATTAAAACTGAACGATAAATTCGTGGTATTTTGCCGAATGTCAGCTGTCTGGAACGCTGAAGATAAAAATGTTTCATTTCGAACAGTGTTGCTGTTTCTTGCTTTCATATCAGTGAACACGTCAAATCGATGAGCTTCATTTAATAAACTCGTTAAAATTTGTTAAATTTATACAAAATAAGAAATAAATAAATAAAAAACTAACCCGAAATTCAAAATTCGGCTTTCGAAGTGCCATGTCCGGAAGGAGGACTACGCGCATCGGCGGATCTAAGGTGCGGTTGCGGTTTTTTTCCCACAACGCGAGGAATATACAGATTCTTTATTATTATTAACACAAAAGGGCGTTCCCCCGAATGGATATTAGTCTCAAAACGAGCTTTTTCGTCGTCCACTATAAACGGCGAATCAATTTTCAAAGTGTTGCCACCAAATGTAATCGCCCTGTATTATTTTAAAAAGAAATTAAGTAATGAAGAATTCGCATTGTGAAAACATGATGCTTCCCAGAGCCATTAAATTTTGAATAACGTAGTCCTCCGCCCGAACATGGGCAACTGGAAGCCCAAATTCTGAATTTCAAATTTTATATTTCATATTTTGTAAAACTTTAGAGAATTTTTAAGAAACTCAACGATTTGAAAGCCAGCAGTGGCTACTCTGTGAGAATTAATATATTGATATGTCCAGCGCGGGAGATTGTGGATTGGAAATTCTAAAGTTATACTCTTTTTATATACTTTGTGGTTTTGCTACCCATTGTGGACTGGAAATTCTAAAAGCTATACTCTCTTTATATATTTTGTGGTTTTTGCTACTCATCTGAATTTTATGTGGCCAAATACGAAGACTATGATAATGAATTAATTAACTTAACACACAAAACGTTAATAATAAAAAGACAGAAAAAAAAGTTTTGAAAGCCATCTTACTTGAAAACTGTACATTGATATGATAAACTGAGAAAATTGGGTGTACTTTCGCAAATGGATTGCGTGCTATACGAATGCTGGATGGAACAAAAAGGAAAATGTATTGTAGAAAATTGTTTTCTTTATTAAAAAATATAGCGCTTTTGTCCAAATCATAAATTATGATTTGCTTATTATCTTCTTAGAATATTTCCTCTTTCGTTTCAAATCATTGTGTTAAGTTTCAGACGTATGGGTTATATGGGTTATTCAGTTATGGCAAAGCACACGAGGGCTATCTGCGTAAAGGAAGGGATGCCTTCGTGGTGAACTTTCTAAGGGAAACTGCCTCGTATATACGTTACACATGGTGAAAACCACGAAAACGCCCATGCAGCCAGCCCGTTCGCGGGAATCGAACCTCGGACCGAACTAGCAGTGTTCAGCGTCTTTACCGCTCGGCCGCCTTTCAGACGTATGAAAATTTTCTAACGGGAACAAGGAGGTTTGGTTTGGTTTATTAGATTATGGCAAAGCACTCGAGGGTTATCTGCCTTAAGGGAGGGATGCCTTCGTGGAGGACTTTTTAAGGGAAACAGGCTTTGTGGAGGACTTTCTAAGGGACACCGGCTCGTGTACACATTACACATGGGGAAAACCACGAAAACACCCATGCAGCCAGCCCGTTCGCGGGATTCGAACCTCGGACCGAACTACCAATGTTCAGCGACAGAAACAAGGAGGAAATGCGTTTCCTAGATAGTCGCTGTTGCCGAAGATTGGATGAAGCTCAGTTTCCGCAATTCACTGACGTTTTTTAAAGGGAAAACAGATCGCTGTGTACTTCGGGAGAAGAATATCGCAAAAAAATTACAAAAGATTTGAAGACAAATGTAAGCGTTTAATTTTTTAATGTATCACGTAATCCTTATTTAATAATTCAAATTTGTAATTTAAATTGCAAAAGTATATTTGTTTTCTTGTCTTACAACTTACAATAAACAACGATAGTTTGGGGATCTTTCTTAATAAAAGGCGCGAAAACCGCCGGCTGTCATCCGATAGGTATCTTTTACTTTTTCATTTGCAAAAAATCGCCAGGTAGCGTCCAAGTGGATGCGTTAATACGAAAGTATTAACAAAAACTTCTTGAAAACCAGCCAGTCATTTTGTATAACTCTGCATTCGGTCTGATGTGCTTTTAAGAAAATCAGCTGATTTTTAGCATAGCAGACGACTGCAAAATATAATAGCCAGTTCTCAAAAACAGCATTTTTTTTAATAAATGAAATAAAACTTTGATGTGCAATTTTTTAAATATTGTAAATAAGGCTAATAATGATTCATCCAGCAACCCTGATAAATGATTTGATTGATTGAACATGAGAAATTTCGGAAATTCTAAAATGCTCAAGTACTTCATATTATATCTGGTCGAATACGTTATGCATTTAAAGATCTGATTTTTGCCAATTGCTTTAAATGTCTACCAGCGGTCGAGCGGTAAAAGCCACTGAATACTGTTAGTTCGGTCAGGTGTTCGTGTCCCGGCGAACGGTGAGCCTGCATGGTCGTTTTTGTGGTTTCCACATGTGTAACGGTGACACGGGCCAGTTTCCATTTAAAAGACCTCCACGGAGCGACCCCCTTTCGTGTAGTGCCTAATGTCAGAGAATGTGAAAAATAAATTTAAAAAAAAAAAAAAAGCAGTAAGAAAAAATTCGAAAAAGCAATCGATGTAATGATGGCGCTGAGAACAAAAAATATCCTAACTCTAAAACCTGAAGCATAGCTTGTAAAGAATTACAGCATTCCGCCATGCATGGCCGGCGCTAAAACAGCCGATGCGGTCGCCCTGGGCGGAAGGATTTCAGGGGCGGCAATTTACTCAGAAGTACCGAGCAGCAAAATTTATGGATGGCAAAATTTTTAGAATTTACAGAAGGTACTCCTCAGTAGGATTTAGAACTTGCAAAGATTGCACCAGGCGGTAAAATTTCTAGCATCGGCATTGCCTTGCACCGACCTCACGCGTGTGCTTTCGTATTCTAAATGGTTAACGCGTCCAGCTAGCAACTGGAAAATCTGTGGTTCGAATACTGGTGAGGAGAAAGGAACATGTTCACGCTTCCTGCTCCTAGAAATTGATAGGAAAACTCCTAGGAAATTAAAAAACATGTTTTCTGCATTTGAACTCGACCTAAAATTTAATGGTCGACAAATCGTCACCATCTGGATTTGGTCGACTATTCCTTGTGCTTCTTCCTAATCGCCCTTTAAGGGGGTGAATGTAAGGATTTATTGCATGCCACCGTGCAGGTACTCGTGGTGTAAGTGCTTAGCACGTCCAGTTTGCCCTTCGAAGGTACGTGGTTCCAGTCGCTGCGAATATGTCGCCCTGGCTCAGCGGATGCTTATTGCTGGTCCGCACTCCAGGGTACGGTTTCCAATTTTGCGCAAACCTTGGTTGTTTGTAGTAATACCGGTCTATCCACAGTACTATCATTGATTCAGTGAATGCCGCTGGCGGTGGATTTTAGATTCTTTTCCATCGCATGGACATATAACTCTGATTGGTGTAGAACCTTAGGTCGGAGGTCCATGCGACTGCGTATCAGTGGTGCACTCTGGGCAAAACTGTCAGCGAGGAGATGGATAAATGGCTGATAGTTTGAGTTATTCTGACAAATGCATGAAAAGCAAGTGTCTGACCAATTGGCGGGGGGAGGGGATCCCTTCGATGACATTTCTTGCTTCAAAAGAAGAATGATCTCTACAAATTGAATTTATCATACATTTTTTTGAGACACCAAGGCCTAATTTGCTTAAAGCTTTAATTTAAGCATTAAAAGCTTACCATATCTGCAAATAATTGCATTATTGTACAACACTAGATTTTAGGTAACTTCCGTGAGGTACTAGAGTTTTGCATTTTTGTCCACTTGCTTGGTTTTTCAACAAACATGCAAAGAAAGATGTTTGTAAGAAACCGTCCGGCAGTGACCTTAGTTTTCGAAAACGCATTCTTACCTACTTGTTTGAGAGAAATAAGAAACAAAATAAATGGAGAAATAAACTGCGATGCATGCATGACTTTAATAAGTGTTATTTACGGTCTTTCCATACCAAGAATAAAGCTGGAAGGGCTTTTTGCGAATTGCATCGCAGAGTGGCTTCAAGAAGCAAAAAATGCGTATCAACCGGTCTCGAGGAGTTAAAGCAACAAATAAATAATGCGCTAATGAAAAGAAGGAAGCTATTAAAAACCTTTTCCTCGTACGAATGGTCATAAAGGGATTATCAGAGGACAGTTTGAATTTTGAATTTAGGTTAATGTTTCTAGAATTTCTGAAGATCGTTGTAACAGGAAAATTAGAATTTTTGTTTAGTACTTCTGGAATTATATAATCTCCCTTAAGATAGTTAGTGTTTTCAATTGACTACCTCGCGGCTGATTCTAATGGTGGCTGGTTTGATAGATTTAGATACCGCGTGGTTGTTACCGCAAATCGTCAATGGAATGATTCAGTTGCAATTTACTTGTGCTTATAGGGATTACAATGCGCATGCGTTCACGTCTAAGGAATGTGCTCGTAATGCCAATAATAGTTTAAGGGTTTTGACCAAGATCCATCTCGTTCTTTGCGCTTAGGGCAGGGTTCGCTGAAATATTGTTTACACTCGGCACGTGCGTATTTTGCATATTTGTGTGGTGGTGAATTTTAATAAACTCCCTTAAGCGAACGCGATGCATAAGAATAGAAATATTTGCTTTTTTTTCGTGGTAAGCAGTTACTAGTAACGTTATCATATTAAAAAAAATCTCCCAAAAATTTAAAATAAAATATAGAATGGAAGTAACTTCGCTGCTGTAAAATTTTCGTAACTTTTTAAATGTGCAACGTAAATTAAAATTGTATTTTTTGATATTTTACTTTCAAGTAGGTAATGTTAAAGTTAAAAAGCTACGCTAGCGCTGTAGCATTTTCGAGAGTTTGAAGAAGCAGTTCTTTTTCCCTTGCAAGATTCTAAAGCTAACATTAATGCATCTAAATCTGCACTAATATAAGTGCATTCTGAATTTTAAATCAGAATCTTTCCTATTTATGCCATGCATTTTATGGTGTTACCATAAATCAGAATTTCTAAATCGTATAAAGAACAAGCTAGCGGAGGGTATACTCCAGAGCTACAGTGTACGTTTATAACGAAATAACGTTTTAATAACGAAATTCCCACATAACCATTCAACTTTTTATACCTCCTTTCGGCATGCCTTCTTGGTGTAATGGTTAGCACACTCGGCGCGTATTCGAGAGGTGCAGGTTCGAGTTCCGGCGAGGGCACCGCACATTTTTCATGTCTCCAGCATCAAATAACCTAATGACTCTACAACCTGTATAATAAACTTATTTTAAAATGCTATCACTACATCATGCTGTATGCAGGTTTCTAACGAGAACTTCCAAACCGCGAAGAAGTGGAATTCCTCCACTTTCCACTTCCTACTTTTGCCCTCTCTCCTTCCCCCCCAAAGTGATGCATATTTTGTTCTTTCAATAGTCATCGTAAATGTAAAACTAATAGTTCGTATTCTTTTTAAAATTTATTACAGTAAAACAATTGTTTGATTATTTGCTTAAGTACCTTTCGCAAACTTAGAAAACACATAATTTTTAGTCTTACAAGGTTAAATTCCAATTGTCATGTTTCTCACTTGCATGGTTATAAGGTATTTCTCCCAGCTTCTTAGCATGCCTTCATGGTGTAATGGTCAGCACACTCGGTGCGTATTCGAGAGGTCCCTGGTTCGAGTCCCGGCGAGGGCATTGCTCATTTTTAATGATTTCTGCTTAAAAAATAACCTAATATCTCTACATGGTTTTGCATTAATTGCCAGCAGATAGTGTGTTAAATATTCGGCGTAATACACGGTGAGCACAGAAACACTCCCCGGTTTCGAAAGTGTATAATTTTAATAGCGAAAGGACTCGCATGCTCAAATTTTTAACATAGTTACACAAACTCATAAACGTTTTGGTGGTATTGATTTGAATCACTAAGACTCGATGTGCGCTGCACCTGTTACACTGGAAGCATCGATGCGATAATCCAGCTCCATCCACACGTTGTGAAGCGCATCCGGTGTGAGGGAGTTGACAGCAGCACTCATACATTCTTGAAGATATACAGAGTTGCGGTTAGGGAAGGTGCATATACTTGGTCCTTCACAAACCACCACAGAAAAAAAGTCTCGACACAGTTAGGTCCGGTAATCTTGGGGACCACTTACAAACAAGTTGATCATCGAGTCCAGCGTAGCCTATCCATTGGTCTGGAAGGTTCTCGTTTAGAAATCTGCGTACAGCATGTTGTCAGTGTGGCGGCTCTTGTTGTAGGATGTAGTCATCTCTGTCTGCAGTAAGTTGAGGAATCAACCAGTTACGTAAGAATGTTAAGTAGCTTTCACCTGTAATTGTTTTTTTGTGAAAGAAGTATAGAATGTACATCACAAACCACCACAGAAAAAACGTGTCATCACAGTTAAGTCCGGTAATCTTGGGGCCACTTACAAACAAGTTGATCATCGAGTCCAGCGTGGCCTATCCATTGGTCTGGAAGGTTCTCGTTTAGAAATCTGCGTACAGCATGTTGTCAGTGTGGCGGCTCTCCATCTTGTTGTAGAATGTAGTCATCTCTGTCTGCTGTAAATTGAGGAATCAGCCAATTACGTAAGAATGTTAAGTAGCTTTAACCTGTAATTGTTTGTTTGTGAAAGAAGTATAGAATGTACATCCTACGCCCTGGTGCAGCAAAAATTACATTCATTTTGGACGATTCACATTCCACATGTAGAGTGGCGTATGGATACTCGGTTCCACAGATCTGGACATTGTGCTTTTTCACGTTTCCTCTTGAATGGAAGGTCGTATCATCGTTGAAAATTATCTCCGTCAGAAACGTTTTCATCGCCCTCCATTAAAACTTCAGATTGTCTCGCAAAACTCACGTCGCTTTACGTTCGTCTTGTAGGTACAACTTCTAAACCAACTGCAACTGGTACGGGTGAAACCCCAAACACTTGCGTAAGATCTTATAATTGTTCTGTGGCACCTGCAAATCTTTGTTAGCTTTTACGTATTAACTTCTTCGGGCTGCGTGCAAAAACTTCTTTCAAGCGCCCTACTGTTTGTTTTTGAAATAGTAACACGCGCCACCTTTGTTGCTGTAAAGTGATTGCCATTTTCGATATCACTGGCCTCTAGCAGTCGAAATCATGCTTAGCGATTCTGTAAAGAAAATATATGAAACATTTTTGAGTAAAGTGAGCCATGGATATCAAATTTGTCAACATATTCCATTAACTGTTAATTTTATGACACCTTAAAATCGGGAACTGTTTTTTTTTTTTTTTTTGTGCTCACCGTGTGCTTAAACCTTTGAACATAGTATTGGTAAGTAAGCATGTAATAATGAGGAGAATCATATTTGTATAATACCAGAACAAGAGTTTTAAAAGATTATTTAAAAATGGAAATCTGCGAATCTGTGTATTTTAACTACCATGCTTTTGGTATTCATTGTAGGTAATGATTTGCCCTTCCTATTATAATAAGTTTTTACAGTTTAAAAAACTAAAATAAACGACAGAATTTGAATTTATTTGGTTGCCGTTTCCTGGTTCTTAAGGTTAACTTCCTGGCCGATAATTCACATCAAGTCACCAATTACCAATCACAGATAATAGTCCTTTATTGTAGTTGAAACATCGTGCATTCCAGAACATAGCGATTCACGTTAAATGTCCAGCAGTTCAGACAAGTGCAGTCTGAATTGATGAATAAGTGCTGGTGTAATGAGAAAAAGGGGTAAACCCTGAGGCTCTGCTGTCAAACTGGATTAAAATCAAACCAAGGTAAGACTGTTGTTTTCAGCAGCTGGTTCTTTTTTATCCTAACCTTTGATCTCAAATTGCGTTAAGATGTATGTATAATAAATGTTTTTTGGGGTAGTTGGACATAATTTATTATCTCTGTGGGAGACAAAATGAATTTCCTTAAACAAATTTAGTGGAATCGGCTGCTTATTGGAATTTAAGATTTGTGAGCACTGTCATTAAATTCATTAGTATGCGCCATTTCTTCATTCGTAAATAAGAATGTGGGGATAGAATATTATCAGACAATGTAATGAATGTTGCATTCAGTCATTACATAAAATATATTTCGCCAACACTGTTATACTGTCAGTTTTTTCGAATGCTTAAGGAGACTCATACACCTTAAACACCTTATGATCTTCGAATATGTGACTGTTGCAAGAATTGGGATATTTTATTTGTTTTAAAAGCAATTACTTCCAACTTTTTACAGATGACTACATAATATCGCTGCTTTGGAAACTAGTAACCAGAAAGTTTGTGTTGCCACAAATATTTTTGTAATTTAATCCTCTTTGTGACAAAATATTTCGCCATGTTTCCACCTTGCGCGCATGATATTTTAAAAATGGCTAATGGTACATACTTGAAATTGGATGGAATTCTTTATATGGGCACTATTTTCTAACTGAACCAACAATCTGATGAATATTTTAATACTGAAAAATTTTATGGACGGAAACATTAAAATTTTTTTTTTAATAAAATACATTTTATAAATTCAACTCAAAATAAAATAAAAATTTAACAGGAATTTTGTAGAATTTTAGGTTCACAGTAGTTTCCAAATGTTATAAAAGCTATATATAAAATATGGAATTAAATTATGTAACAGAATGTTTTAAACTGTGTGCGCAAGTTGGAAACATGACGAAAAATGTTGTCACAAAGCGAATTAAATTATAAAAATATTTGTGGCAACACAAACTTTCTGATGACTATTTCAGAAAGCAACTATATTATATAGTCAGCTGTAAAACGTTGGTAGTAATTGCTTTTAAAATAAATAAGTTATCCCAATTCTTGCAACTGTCACCTATTCGAACATCTTATGGGTTTTAAGGTGTATGAGTCCCCTCAAATAGCTTAAGTAGTTACTTCAGACCGTTTGGTAGAACTAGGGTTAACAAATGATGATTTTCCGCCTGATGGTCTGATTGCTTTGCTTAAGGAATATAAAAACTAAAGGTCACGGGGGGCTGTCGACAGAAGAAGAATGCATCAAAACATTTGCTTTCATGGAGTAATCAAAATTGTGGCTAGGTGAATAAATAAAGAGCGAGAATCTTGCTTTGTATTGAATTAATTTAATTCGTTGATGTCCAAGATCAGACGATATACAATTTGGAAAAATGTTAAAAGATCGCAGCATTCTGTATCATCTGTAGTTTGATATTTTGTGTTTTACTTTTTTACTTGGTGGGAACTTAAATTAATTATTTTAACCGTGTTAGCTTGTTTATCAGATGAACATCCACAGAATAGTGACACAACATTCTCTTTATAGAACATTTATAATAAGGACGCAATGAAATGGAATCAGTTACTTAAGAGAAATTGGAGTCTATGTCTTTTATTAATATTCCTCCGATTAATCTATTATAAAAATAATTGTATTTTATCGAAATAATCAAAGTTTGCTTTTTAAACAAGCCTAAACTTTACTGTAAATCGTTAGCTAATGAGGCGTTAAATCATCAGTTTGTGAAAAGCACCAAAGCAGAACCTTTCATGTTTATTGTCTTTACAAAAATGCCTGTAGCTAATGAGCTAGAAGAAAAATATAAATATGTGTAATAATTAATAGTTAATAAATACCCAGATCCTTCTGAGAATTGTTTATTTTAAGTAGGTTTAATTATTTTAGTATGAGTAATTGTAGGCTAATAATTAACGAATGATTGATCATTTATTAATAAGTTAGAAGTGTTCAAACATTTGGTTTCACATTTTCTAAAAATAACACCATATTACAAAAAAAATCTGATGTGTACACCACATGACTTCCTTCTATTGGAAAATTAAATTGGAATATTAAATTATACTCATTTTTTCTTGCATTTCATTTAAACTTATTGGATTTAATTAAATCTACTTCACCGACAGCGCATAAACCACTATAGAATAAATGCATTCTTTAAAATTCACTCTAGTATTTTTTTACCATAGCGACACTCCGGCGCTAGATTCACTTAACGGTATTAATAATTATATAACAGTTAACTTATATAATAATTATATAACGGAAACTAAGTTAACTGTTATATAATCCAATAATTATATAACAGTTAACTTATATATTACGTTCATATTATAACTCATAATGCACAAAATTTATATCCTTTAAAGAATAGAATTATCTAATCGTTGCCACATGTTCTATTCAAATACTATAATAAAGCTAGAATGATGTATAAAAGAAATTAAGCAAACAAAACAAAAAAGAAACAGTTTTTCACTGACGATTGAGTATTTCTCATTTAATTAATTAAGTTCTCACTTCGCGAGAAGGCAAAAATGCATAAAAATTCAAAATATCTATATTAAAAATGGCGAAGTAAATCTCAAACACTTATTTCCTCGAAAAAATTCCAGAAAGAATTGAGCATGATTTAATTCGCAATAATAAATGAATGCGTTATCCTTGTTGTTGCGAAGCTAAGTTTCTCTAGATTGGCAACCAATCCACTAGTCTCCTGTTTCAAATGTAAACATCAATGGCCGCCATTAAAAAAGACTTAGCGGCAATTAAACAACTTTAAAATTGCTGATAATTCTAAAAATATTCCACACAGATTTACTAAAGGCATAAAATCCTTAACCGGAAGATAAAAACAACATAACTCAATCATTTTTAAAGCAAAAAATGTACAATTTACAAACATATAAGAGTAAAGAAACTGAGATCACTGAGCCGGGTAACAGAGTGGATATATATATAAATATATTTATATACTTAAGACACAATAACACGCCGAACAAATACTAATTCAGAAGTCAAACAACAAAAATCAGCGTTAATTTACAAAATTTTCACAGGACTAGTTTCGATGGTTTTACCGAACCATCATCTTCAGCTGCAAAACCGCAAATGAATAAGATAGGAAATAATGTTTAGATAAGATAAGAAAGCCTGGACAAGAATAAGCAAGTGGCGCCATCTGTTGGCGAAACCAGAACTAAAACATAATTTCTCTAAAAGCCGAAGGCAAATTTGGATTGGAATTAGGATCGTTAACTAGAACAGAAAGATTTTTATGAATGTAAAATGCCTCTAGAAAATCCAGTTCTCCAATGGAAGATGTTTTTTGAATAATTTTGGCAGCAGAAAAATTGAAAGTGTGATTTTCGGACCAACAATGTTGAGCAACAGAAGACTTCTGTGTTTCCTTTTTTCTAACATATGCCTCATGTTCTTTGACGCGAAATTTTAAGGCTCTCTTAGTTTGGCCAATGTAAATTAAACCGCACTGGCAAGGAATCCTATAAATACCCCAGGAATTCATATCCGGAATGGGGTCCTTGAGTATAGAAGTTGGATTTGTTAGTTTGATTTTCTGCATTGTTTATCATGCCTTCATCCGTTAATCGTTTCACTAAATTACGCCTGAAACGGCAAAAATTCCTGAATCATCTTGACTTTTTACTTAAATGTAAATGTAAAAAATTGATCCCCAATTCTATTCAAATCAAATCTAATCAAAAACTTCGAGTCGCGTTTCAAGAATTCTGTTAAATTGCAAACTTGCCTTACTTCGGTCCGTGATAAGGGATACACGTCAACAATTGTCCAAAATTGAACATGAATTCTATAAGCTTCATCTGGAACTCGCTAAAACATATCCAAAATTCACTGCCCTTGAACAAAAGTCTTGGTCTAGAACGGAGAATGCAGTTAACCGTCATAAAAACACACTTGCAGTTAAATTCGAAAAACTTCTTTTACAGTCTTCCAGTCCAAGTAGTTCAAAAAATCTTCCTATTGTAAACATCAAGCCAATAGTTAATATTTCTAATGTTAGTCTTTCAGAAGAACAAGAGAGAATTCTAAAATATAATTTTAACTTCTCACAAACCTGTAAACCTTCGATTCCAAAGATTTTGGCTCCTATCGAAAAAGCTTTCAAGTTCAGTAAAGTTTCAGATTCACAGAAAGAAATGATTAGGCATCTTATCGCTCATAATGTGAAATTCAATAATAAACCTTTGAAACCAAATCTAACTGCGAGAGAAAGAGCTACAATGCGCGAGATTCATTCTAACCCGGATATTGTCATTTCAAAGGCCGACAAAGGTGGCCAGATAGTCGTCATGGATAAGAACACTTACATCGATGGTGTCACTAAACTCTTAAACGAAGGACCATATAATCCGATCCCTAAAGATCCTTCCCCTTCGGACTTATCCAAAATAAAAACTGCGATCAAATCTTCGCAAATCATTTCAAGCAACTTAAAACATTCGCTTATCCCATCTGTTGCGAATTGTGCCAGATTATATGCTCTTCCCAAAATTCATAAAAGTGGTATTGCTTTCCGCCCTATTGTATCAAATTTAGGTACTGCCTCGTATCCATTAGCTAAATATTTAGTTTCTAGATTTTCCACTCTATTAGACAATAACATTTACACCATAAAAAATTCAATAGAGTTTGTAAAAAAGGTTAAAAACATTTCTCCTCGTAATTTACTCATGGTTTCTTTTGATGTAAAATCATTATTCACCAATGTCCCAGTGGAGGGTGCATTAAGATGTCTAGAAACCAGACTTCGCGAATTTCATTTCTCTTGCATCGAAATTGATGAGCTAATTTCTCTCACTCAACTCTGTTTGAAACAAACACATTTTGTTTTCCAAAATAAATATTACAAGCAAACTGAGGGATTAGCCATGGGAAGCCCCCTCAGTCCCATCCTGGCTGATATCTACATGCATTATTATGAATCAAAATTATTTGAAACTTTAAACTTCCCGGCATGGTTCCGCTACGTAGACGATACTTTTACCCTGTTTGAAGGTAATAAAGATGATTTAAATAGAGTTCTTTCAACAATGAATTCTATTGATCCTGCTATTCAGTTCACTTTTGAACTTGAGACTTGCAATTCTCTTCCGTTTCTCGACATTCTGGTCACACGTAACACATCCAACTTCAGTATTACAGTTTACCGTAAACCTTCATCGGTTTGCCTTCCACCACACTTTAAATCATGTCATCCGACTAAACAAAAGTTAGCTTCATTTTATTCCTATGTTTTCCGTGCTCTTCAAGTTTGCTCCTCCAAACTAGCCCTTGATGAAGAACTAAATTATTTAAAAGCAATAGCTATTGACAGGGGCTTTTCACCCAACATTATTAATCAAGCAGTTAAAAAATTATCATCTCAACACACTAAAAGCCACACTCTTATTTTAGGAGATTATAAAAATTCTGTTGTCATTCCCTTCTTTCCATAAATTAGCTATAAAGTTGCACATATTTTGCAGAAATTTAACTTTCGGGTTGTTTACTCTCCCATCAATAAAATTCCAACTTCTATACTCAAGGACCCCATTCCGGATATGAATTCCTGGGGTATTTATAGGATTCCTTGCCAGTGCGGTTTAATTTACATTGGCCAAACTAAGAGAGCCTTAAAATTTCGCGTCAAAGAACATGAGGCATATGTTAGAAAAAAGGAAACACAGAAGTCTTCTGTTGCTCAACATTGTTGGTCCGAAAATCACACTTTCAATTTTTCTGCTGCCAAAATTATTCAAAAAACATCTTCCATTGGAGAACTGGATTTTCTAGAGGCATTTCACATTCATAAAAATCTTTCTGTTCTAGTTAACGATCCTAATTCCAATCCAAATTTGCCTTCGGCTTTTAGAGAAATTATGTTTTAGTTCTGGTTTCGCCAACAGATGGCGCCACTTGCTTATTCTTGTCCAGGCTTTCTTATCTTATCTAAACATTATTTCCTATCTTATTCATTTGCGGTTTTGCAGCTGAAGATGATGGTTCGGTAAAACCATCGAAACTAGTCCTGTGAAAATTTTGTAAATTAACGCTGATTTTTGTTGTTTGACTTCTGAATTAATATTTATATACGTTTGGTGCGGCCGATTGCAACCAAAATACGAGGTGCACATCTACATGTTATAGCTGTCCTATGTACAAAATTTCAACGTTATGAAGTTACTCGTTCTTGAGTTATGCGAGATACGTACGCACGCACGTACATACGTTCGTACAGACGCCACGAAAAATTCTCTTCAGAATTAATTTTAAAGCGGTTTTATAATTTTTTTGAAGGAAAAGAGTCTTTTATTCTGTTCTTACGTACAGATATCACGCAAAAACATCGTTAAATTGCATTCGATAGCGGTCAAAATGGATGTTTTCGTTGAAATATGCAGCCTGAAACTTTTCGCGATTACAATACTTCCTTTTTACTTCGTACAAGGAAGTAAAAAGGAGGGACGGGAAGAAAGGAAAGAAAAAAAAAACTTTAAAAAATCTGAAAGCTTTCAGATTTTATATTACGCCTTAAGGGGTGTTTTTTTTTTAACGTTTTGTGTGTTACCTTTATTTATTAAATGCCATGTTCTTTGCACTAAAACCATAAAATTCAATTCAACAGCAATATCGAGAAATAATTTAAAAAGAGGTTATGTTTAGAATTTCCGATACATAGTCTCACGGGCTGGAGATGAAAATGTTTCTCCCCCCCCCGTACAGTGTTACCATTGGTCGCTTTAAAATCGTGAACTTTCTTAATCAAAAACTCATAAATACTTTACAAAATATGAAATAGATAATAAAAAGAATTCCAAATTCGGGCTTCCAGATGCCCATATTCGGATGGAGACGTACGTTACTCAAAATTGGATGGCTTTAGGTACCGTTGTTTTATCACAATGCAAGAAACATACATACATTTATGCAGATTCTTCATTATTTAATTTATTTAAATATAATACAGGGCGGTAATATTTGGTGGCAACAATTTAAAAAGTGATTCGCCGTTTATAGTGAATCAACGCAAAATGCCAAAACGAAATTAATAACCTTCTGGTCAAATTTCTTCCCTCTGGGCTAAATAAAAATGAGAGTTTTTAAAAAAATTACAAATACCCTCATAAACGGAACTATACCTATTTGTTCATCAAATGAGTGATATGGATTCTGTTTCATTTTCAAATAAAATATATAGTAGAAAGAAAATATAGTAGATACCTGGTATAGTAGAAATTGTAATTATCATGCATTTTAACGCAGGGAAGCAGCATATCATGTTTATTATAAATGAAATCTCCACGTATTGGAAAATTCATACCTCATATCTCCAAGGGTCCTTTTATTTGATCCACAATTCAAACCGATAAAATAAAACAAACTACGTATGAGTTAATAATACATTCACCGTCACTTTGAAATAATGCATTTTTCCTTTCAGCTGTGTTAGAGAAGCGTTATACAGTATTAAAGCCGATTTCATATTTGTTGCTTTTATGATTCTTAAATTTTTCCTTGCATAAAATATTTTTTAGCTTAAAAATAAACGCTTTATTTATTTATTTATTTATTTATTTTTTTTTTCTTTTTAGCTTTGAATAAAAAATATGATTTAGGAAGGTCGATTTGTAACGTTAATTATGTCTCTTTAAAGTATCTTAAGTATTAAAGTAAATACTATCTGAATTCACTTGGGTAGATTCCGGACTCAGCGGCCGGATTGAAGTCTAAATCCCAGGGTCGAACCGGTTGACTGATCCCTACCCTTGATGGACGGCAACCGGAACCGGATTGAACCGAAATCCTTCCCCAGGATCCCTACCTCAAACCAGATCTACCGCATAAACGGACCATTTGTTTGGTACCGCCTCTAAATCGTGTCTTAAACCTCCCGGATCAAGTCTGGATATGTCCGGCATTTCTTCTTTCTGCCTGTAGTTATTTTTTCCAAGTTTATAAGATGGAGAGATAGATGTGTGTGTTTTTTTTTTGTTTCTTTCTCCTCCCTTTTCCCCTACTTCCCTCCAGTTCCGACGCGTAATGCGTCATTGATGCTTCGTGGTTTGTAAGTTGATACTTTTTTTATGTTTATTTTTTTTTTGGAGATGGGGGCGTATGCTTTTTCTTTCTAGGGGGGGCATTGGGAAGACAAGAAAAATATTTTATTCCATGAGTGATATATATATACTATATATATATATATATAATCTTTTCCCCCTCCTTCCCCATTCTTCGTTTGTCACTTTTCTAAATCCTTGATGATGCTGGAAAACAAATGTGATAAGAGAGTATCTGAAAGAGTTAAAAGTTTACTCCACAGAAAGTTTGTTATTATTTTTTTACATCCTTTTTTTTTATTTTCACATTAGTTTTAATACATGTGTATATAGGTAGGTAGGTACACGGTTGTTCATATATATATATATATAAGTATAAAATAATTCAGATTCATCTGTACTGATTTTTGTGTACATGATAATTTACGAACCCATTTCTTGCATTCACAGATTCTACATTTGATTTCATCGTCCCGAAAAGATCGAATGGCGTTACATTGCCCCCCCCCGCAAAAAAGTCGTTTCAAGTCTTTTTTTTTTTTTTTTTTTTATTTATATCATTATTTACGTTATGTTACTCTGCCTTGCATTTATCATCCGTGTTGCTTAGCAAATGGTGCCATTACGCCAGACACAGTATCTTTGATTTATCTTCAATGTGGCGTGACAAATGCTGCCATTCAGTGTACATAATCTTTCAGAGTATACATAGCCACACAGTTCCCCAGTGGTAAAGTCACCGGACACGGGTAGTTACCGAGCGAATGGGCTGACTGTATGGACATTTTTGTGGTTTTCCAATGTGTAGCATAAGTACGAGCTAGTTTCCCTTACAAATCCTCCACGAAGTCAGTCTTCCTTTTAGGGAGATAGCCCTCCTGTGCTTTGTCACATTTAACTAAACCGAAACTCTTTAGATTACAATTGAACAAACTAAGCGATTTAAAGCAGTAGGTCTGGACTTGAATCTTTGGAAAGATATGGATGTGTGTAATTGTCTGTTTTCCTTTTCTTGCGGATATGGTATATGTCTGGTTTGTAGTGCATCTTGGGCAACGCTGTCGGTCACGAAATAGCTAATTAAGCAATGAGTTCGTCCATTCTCGGCGAATCTTTTAATTAGTTAGTACCTGGCCACTGCATCAAACGAAATTCTTAATAATTTTAATTTTTGGAACAATTTTTAATAATACATATTATTGTTGCGTTATTTTCTGACACCAGTTGTTACGTTATTTTTTTCCTTCACGTTCGTACGGGGTTGTGTGGATTTGGTGTGAATAACGATGACAGCACTTGATGGAATATCGAAACACACTTTGTTTACCAATATTAATCATGACAGCTCCAAAACACTTTTACAGTCGTCGAAGATACTCTTATAAACACTCTGAAACAATCAGCGACACAGCTTTCATACTGTCAGGCAATAACGGTGGAGACAGCTTCAATGCAAAGCACCAGAGTACATCTCCCGACTCTGCTCGGTCGTTCACGGAACTCAACGTACTCTCGAAACTCTCCACGCTACAACTCGCGATGCACTCGACGACATACAGAGCAGTGCTCCCGACTCTTCGGTTCAGTCGTTCCCGGAGCTTAACACACTCTCTCGACGATGCACTAACCGCGATACACTAAGAGACTCTTCGATGCACTCGACGACCCACTCGGCATTCGCTGCCCGGCTGTCAACGCGATCGACTCCGCACGGACTGACTAACTATATCGCACTCTCAATAACTAACTGAGAGATAGATAACTAAGAGATAACTTAGATAACTAAGAGGCACTAACTGACTGCGGACCAGCAGGTTTTATATAGCTTTCGGCTTGTGTTCGAGAACATTTTGGGCTAAACCGGTAGGAATTCGTTCCAGAAGGTTCTCCATCCGTCCATGGCATATCGCCAATTTTGTCAAGCATATCGCATATTGCCAATCCGTGTGCAAAAAGTGCCAAACGGGCGATTTCTCGCCAAATATGGCAACCCTGCCTTCTTATGCCATGTTATGGCAACCCTAAATCTGCTTTCCGGGGAAGCCATCTTACCGCGCCTAGACATTTCGTAAAATTATTAAAAAAATTTAAAGTATTATATTTTATTTAGTGTACATCCACTTATAATTGTGAATATTTTCATCATAGCGGCCGAGCGGAAAAGTCGCTGAATAGTGGTAGTTTGGTCCGAAGTTCGAATCAAGGTAACGGAATGGCTGCAATGCGCGCTTTCGTGGGTGACAACTCCGATGTGTTTTTCCAGTGTTACATAGGAGAAAAAGCATACAGTCAATTTTAGTTTCTGGTTAGTGGGCAATACCGGTTCGATTCTGTAGTGAAGTTTCTGGTTCCCCAGTGTACTGTTACCTGTTTATTGTGAATATATTGCTTATTTTAGTACAGAACCCCCTCCCTCCCCAAAATAAAGCATTGTCTTTTAGCAGAAAGCTCTTTTAGCCTTTTTGTCAGTATGACTGAGCACAATCAGTAGTTAGCACTTTAAACTAATAAGAACATTAAACAGAACGCACGTAAAGAGTGGATCTCGCAGGGAGATATAACTCTGAATTAAATACCGAAAACTGATGCTTTTTCCGATATTATATAATTTCCTCCCGCCGCCAAGAAGAAATCTCTAGTACCTTCCACTTCTCGAAATAACGGGAAGGCATGTGCGTTAAAGTTACATATAGAGATCAAGTTACAAATATTCAACTATGGGGACCGGACCGAAAAGTCGCCAAATGGTCACCAAGTGTAGCGACTTTTAGAGATTTCGTGCCAAATTTGGCGACAAAAATTGGTTGTCAAAACCACCGGCCGCTTGGCGAATGCACCGAGATTTTTATCAATGTTGGAAAGACTTACCCCTATAACATTATTTTTTCCGGCGGAGCTCCCTGTCTTCAGATATTTATGTTACATCATACGAAATGTAACATAAATTATGTTACATCATCTGCGCATCATTTATGTTACATCATCTGCGCGCTCAGTGTCATCATGACTACGTCATGATTACGTCATCACTTCTCACTTTCTGCTTCAGGGGGAAAAGCTCTATGAGCTAGCCCTTCTCTTCTAAGTCCTGTTTTCACATTAGTTTTAATACATGTGTATATACATGTGTATAATTTTAAACATGCATATACATGTATTTTAATACATGTGTATAATTTTAAACGTAAATTCACTAAAATTATTTACCATATATACAGAAATTAGTAATAGTATTATATTTGGGCCAATAAAGTAACTAAATTGCTGCGTTTGTATATTAGCTGTTTTTTTTAATATGTTTACCTGCCATTTTTTAGTGATTTTCTAAAGTGCAAGTCTGCCGATTTATAATGTTATATAGTTATGTAGCGTCTTTAGATTTGTCAGAGTAGGAAATATGAAAATTCTGCAGTGCCACGAACTTCGAATCTTCTGATGCTACACCACGAAAGTAGGCGGTAAAGAGGGAGAAAATTCCTTAAAATTCATTCTATTGATCCATTTCCATTCAGTTTTTAAATTATATTGAAACTTACTTACGAATCTAAAAGAATATATCATTATAAAAGGAATCGACAAAGAACGAAATAAAGCAAGGAACAATTTTTTAAAAGGCTTTTTCCATATGAATCTCCGAAAGTTTTACAAATTAATTGCACATTTCGACAAATAAGAGCAATTAAAATGTTAATAGTTGTTTTGATTCTTGTTGCTGTTTTTTTAAGCCATTTGCTCTTTATTTGCGCAACACTAAATGAACTCCATTAATTACATTTTAATTAATCAGTTTATTTTCCTTCTAAAAACTGACCTGCAGACGCTACAAACGAGCAACGCATTTCACATTCCGCAGTATATTCGTGTATCATAAATAAATTACGTTCCAAACGTGCCAACGGTTAAAACGACGATTCCAAATTCTTTCCATTCCAAGTTCAAAGTTCAATCTTCTCGACCCAGACATGACCAAGCATGACCAATCAATTTGCGGCCGCTGGATATTCCTGGGATGTTTAAAGCAACCATCCCAAGCAGATTACCAACTGCTTCTCTATCGTTTCTCATTCTTTCCGTAATGTTTATAGCGTGGCATTTAGAATTATGGCGTACCATTTAGCGTGTTAGACGAAACTATCGGCCATGTTTCAAAGCGCCACGTGTTCTTACAGAAACCTGAGGTGACGCTGTGGTGTTGCGGTGTTTTAAAGGTCACTGTTGGAATATATTTTTGCGCCATTTGATTCTTTTTTTAAGCGTTTTTCATTGTTACCATTACTCCCGAAGTTGGCTGTTACGTACGTGACTTGGCCGCTTCGTCGCCCCCCCCTTACCGTGATGAATGAGGTTTCAGTTGTGTTGCTTGACAGATGGAAAGATCACTCAGGTCGCCAGTTGTACGTTTGTTTATAAATGGATGTTTCGGCGTATAATCTGGCGAAGGAGGAAATTAATCACAGGGTATATTGCGGTTGTGATATTTGATGTATCAGTGATACAGGGTTTGCACCATAGGTCTGGAATAGTAGTAAGATATCATGATTGTTGTTGCAACTGAAGACGGGTAAATCACAGTTCACATAGAACTAAAACTCCTTACTGGGATCATTTTCTCAGCATTCGTTAAGTTCTGGGTATTTAGACTATTCCATTTCGTAAGATAACTAAAAAATAAATTCTTAACAGCGCTGAAATGCAGATAGATTATTTGATACAATTGAGAATTTTCAATGAAACTTTCGAGAAGTATTGGCAACTTTTACATGACCATTTTGCTCCAATGCTTGTTTGATTATGAGAGTTGAGCTAGTGTATGGAACCGTCAATGTTTAAGGTTTAGTTTATTTACTACGGGAAAGCATTTGAGCACAATTTACTTTTGCAGAGATGCCTTTGTTGAGGATTTCTCAAGAGAAATTTGATTGCATTCGTATTAAGTTGATGTCAAGTTCCACAATAAATCTCCGCGACATCCTTGACATCCAAGCATTTTGCTTACATACTTAGGTTACCGTTATGCGGAGAAGAAATCCTTTATCGCTTCTTGAGAACCTCCTCCCTATGATTAGCTGAATTAAGCATTTGGAACAACAATTTAACAACATCGAATGAAATGAAAACTGCCTTTTAAACCGAGAAAACACATTTCTGAGAACGCTGGGGCTCTGCTTCCGATTTTTCATGAGGGAAAGCCCAAGAAAAAGCCATGCCAACTGTATCATTCAGTCACCGAGAACCAAACCTAGGTTTTGTTTGGTTAATTAATTACCGGCAAAGCAGACTAGGGCTTATCTGCCTGAAGGGAGGGATGCCTTATTCGTATAGGACTTTCTAAGCGAACTGGCATGTATATGTTACAGTGAAACACCGAAATCTGGAGAATGTCGACTTTCACCGGTGAATGCCAACATTCACATAGTCGCTTGATGTATGTCCTAAATATTTTCCAAATACTCTTATTTCTGACTTACACCGGTGAATGTCGACATTCACCATTAGAATATTGAATATATAAGAATATTATATTTCCTTCTCCGTAATTCATTCGCGAAAAAGCGCACTTGAGACTCAGAATAAGAACTTAAGAACATAAGAACTTAAAACACACAGTACATTCAAAATGAGAAAGGAAAATAATAGAAGTTATAAACTTACCAAATTATGTGATTCAAATCTTATTTATTGCAACAACTTAAACTATTATGACACTTTGAATTGCACAAGAGGCCCTTGATTTTACAACTGCATTTATTTGTGGAACGCTTCCTTTTGGAATGGCAGCGTGTACATATACTCCTCTCTTTTCGACCTACACCAGAGCATATCTGTGATTGTCGACATACACCGGTGAGGGCCCGAATGTACAAGAATGTAAAGAAATATTCGATCTTTCACCGACGTATTTGGTGAATGTTGACATTCTCCGGTGAAAGTCGACATTCTCCAGATTTCGGTGTTTCACCGTAACATATACACGTTACACATAGGAAAAACCACGAAAACGCCCATGCAGCCAGCCCGTTCACCTGGAATCGAACCCAGGTCGGAACTACCAGCGTTCAGCGATTTTACCGCCCGGCCGCTGGTGGGTTCCAAACTTAGAGCGAGTTATGGCGTACCATTGAGTTACATTCCGCAGTGTATTTGTGTATCAAAAATAAATTATTTTCCAAACGCGCCAACGGTTAAAACGACGATTCCAAAATTCAATGGATCTTTCCACTCAGCCACTGCCCATTTCTAACCAGAATATGAGGATTCAAATATAAAATAAGTAAGTGTGAGTTCATTTGTTCTTAACTGTGTACTGCAGAATAATGACAAAAATCGAATCGAAATCAGTATCGAATTATGAGACCGTTTGGTGAAACTTATAGAAATGCGGTTACTGTATATTTCTGGATATGTTGATTATAAAGACGTGAAATTTTTAAGAATAAGTAAATAATTTCGAATTCATATATTTCAGCCAACCTTTGTAAACTGTTAGTGACATTAAGTGTGTGTGATTACGGCAAAGCCTAGAGGGCTATCTGCCTAAGGGAAGGGATGCCTTCGTGGAGGACTTTCTAAGGGAAACTGGCTCGTTTACACATTACACATGGGTAAAACCACGAAAACGCCCATGCAGCCAGCCCGTTCGCAGGATTCGAACTACCAGTGTTCAGCGACTTTACCGCTCGGCCGCTGGTGGGCCTAGTGACATTAAGAGTTTATTATCGATTTGATTAGCATTATTTTAATAAAAATTAATTTCAATTGATAAGAAACTTCAGCAGATTAGAACCTTAAAAAACATCTTCACAAAATCAGTTTCATAGTTTTACAATCGTCCTAATCAGCTTCATAATTTTACAGACTGATTGCACTGCATAACAAAACGCGAGGCAGTCAGAAGAAAGGAAACCTACCGAGGAGGGGGAAAAAAAAATTCATAAAATTTATAGTAAAATTACATATTTGCGTAATGTTTGCAACATCTTAATAATATTTTTTTTATTAATAACGTTTGTCAATCTGTTTTTTTTTTTTTTCTTAGAAATTAAATCCCCATGAAATATTTCTTTGTTTCAAATAAGATCTAATATTACGTTATGAAGCGTTTTCAGTTAACTGCGGGTATGAATTTTAGGTAAATTATTTTAATGTTTTGTGGGAGATGAAAAAATAATAATTGAATGGGGAGAACTTAACTCCCTATAGTGTAATCTTAATTTCTCTCCATCAATAGTTTTGTAGCGAAAAGCATTCTATTCAGCATTCTCTTTGAACGTGCGTTGCTCGTGCATTTTTACTTTCTGTGCGCACACCCCCAACTACAGTAATTTCAAATGCAAAACGTCCATGATATTCCAAATAATTTCTGTTGATTTTTAACTAATGGTGCAAAAATTAAAGTAAATGAAAAACAAATACTGTATTTGATGAATAAAAAGGCGGAAATCGTTACCTCAGAATAACTTTGCTAAAGATACAGTAAAAATTACCTTTTGCCTCTTAGCTGAGAGAAATTTTACAGCCAACTCTGATACCGTACGATATAAATGTATTTAGGATCAATATTTTACATGTGTATAAACTTAAGGGGACTCATACACCTTAAAACCCATAAGATGTTCGAATAGGTGACTGTTGCAAGAATAGGAATAACTTATTTATTTTAAAAGAAATTACTACCAACGTTCTACAGCTGACTACATAATATAGCTGCTTTCTGAAATAGTCATCAGAAAGTTTGTGTTGCCACAAATATTTTTATAATTTAATCCGCTTTGTGATAACATTTTTCGTCATGTTTCCAACTTGCGCGCACAGTTTAAAACATTCTGTTTCATAATTTAATTCCATATTTAATATATAGCTTTTATAACATTTGGAAACTACTGTGAACCTAAAATTCTAAAAATTTCGTGTTAAATTTTTATTTTATTTTGAGTTGAGTTTATAAAATGTATTTTATTAAAAAAATTTGTAATGTTTTCGTCCATAAAATTTTTCAGTATTAAAATATTTATCAGATTTTTGGTTCAGTTCGAAAATAGTGCCCATATAAAGAATTCTATCCAATTTCAAGTATGTACCATTAGCCATTTTTAAAATATCATGCGCGCAAGGTGGAAACATGGCGAAATATTTTGTCACAAAGAGGATTAAATTACAAAAATATTTGTGGCAACACAAACTTTCTGGTTACTAGTTTCCAAAGCAGCTATATTATGTAGTCAGCTGTAAAACGTTGGAAGTAATTGCTTTTAAAATAAATAAAATATCCCAATTCTTGCAACAGTCACATATTCGAAGATCATGAGGGGTTTAAGGTGTATGAGTCCCCTTAAATGACTTACCTAAATTTAAAAAAAAAAGGGAGGGGGAGAAATCGCTAAGGTTTCAGGTTTAAAGGTCTCCCAAAAAGGGTTTGTTAAGATATTTTACGCTCTCGCTGAGCCAGCTACCCCTCCCTCTTTTTTTTTTTTGTTGTTGTTGTTGTTGTTGTTGTTGTTGTTGTTGTCTTTTTAGCTTTATTATTAAGCATCGGTTTCTTCGCACTTACGCCATTTTATTTTTTTAAAAAAATAATTTTTTGAATTTTTAAAGAAGCATGCAGCATCTTTTTCGAATTCCCGATGCAACATGAAGTGTTGGCTTACTTTTTTTGTGTTCTTTCCCCCCTTCAGTTTTTACTCTGCTCATCATATTAATATAAAGTTTTTTTTAGTTAAGAAGGCGTGCAAAACTTTTGTCTTTTTATTATTAACGTTTTGTGTGTTAAATTTATACCGTGATTCAGCTCAAAATCCCGTTTCGAGACTATTAGCCCATTTGGGCTAAAAAAGAAAGAAAGGAAAGGGGATTAAAAAAAAAGATGTCATATTTTAGCATTTAGATTTTATTATTTCATATGTGGAAAAAAATTCATATGCACCGCTTTAAAAATAATAATTTCAACATATTTAAAGTAAAAGTTAAATCTCATTAATTAATAAAATTACTCGTAATATATAGAATAATTATTAAAATTATATTTCGCGCGTTAAAGACTAATAGGAACACCTACGCAATTTTCCAGTGAGTTTTAGCTTTAACAACCATTCGAAAATTACAGGATACATTTCACCTGTGTGTATCACTTTGCAGTGAAGTAAATTTCTGTAAAATCCCTTCTTTTCCTTTCATGCAAGGCAGTGTCATAATGAACTCACCCTACATGCCCCTTTCTAAAAAAGATTCGTGTCGTACCTTTTCCTCATCATTCCTTTCTTAAAACGAGCTTGCTTCACTTTATGACCCCTGATGACTTCCCTTTCTCCCCCTCATTCCCAAAATCTCCGGTTTTGGACATAGCTCCCACCCACGCACAACTCTCATCTCTTCTCTCAGACGATGCTTTGGAGAACGCCTATTCGCTGTTTGGAGGGGGGCATTTGGAATTCAAGTGTCACACCGGACTGATGATCCAGCTCATGGCAGTTCGTGGAAGCAGCAGTTGTAATTCGTCCGGGAGTAATTAGGGAAATCGTGAAAGGGTGTTGGGACTGGTTTGCGTGTTTAGTAATTTATGGTCACGAAGTTAAGTTTTGTTGCTTGTCTCACTCGAGCTGGAAGGCTGTAGCGATTCTCTGTTTCTGGGATGTGCAGACAAGAGGGAGGCCAAGAAGTGGCGTATATATTGTAAATGCTTGGAATCCTAGTCCGAACTATAATTTGCAGAAATTGTTTCACGTCATTTGTTCTTTAAACGCAGAATTCGGAGTCTTAATTGTAATTAACGTAAGCCTAATTGAAATAAGCCACGTACGATAGTTTTAAGATCTTCGTATATTAATGATGCATGAATGCACAGAAAGTGATATTTGTATCTCCTAATAGAGGATCCGAGAATAATTATGGAATTATTGAAAATCACGCAAGGTTTAGAAGGATTTCATGGACAAGGAAGCAGCTTTCTTTGTGTTTACAATCTGTGATTTTTGAGTCCCCGGTAACAAATCAGATAGCCTGCGCATGCTGAGGCATGCAAGAAGTCACGCAAGGTTTGGGAGGATTTCATGGACCAGGACACAGCTTTCTTTGTGGTTACACTCTGTGATTCTTGGTTCTCCAGTACCAAATCAGATAGCCTGCGCATGCTGAGGCATGCAAGAAGCCACGCAAGGTTTGGGAGGATTTCATGGACAAGGACACAGGTGAAGGTAAAGATAAAAGTATGGGGGACACCAGCGATGTACCATAGGTCAACTGGTAATGCTTTCCCATACTAACTGTACAAGGACTCAGCTTTCTTTGTGGTTACATTCTGTGATTGTTGATTCTCCAGTAGCAAATCAGATAGTCTGCGCATGCTGAGGCATGCAATAAGCCGCGCGAGGTTTGAGAGGATTTCATGGACAAGGACACATCTTTCTTTGTGATTACGCTCATTCTTGATTCTCCAGTAGCAAATCAGATAGCCTGGAGGCTTGCAAGAAGTCAAGCTTGCTGCAGTATTTTCCTCCGCTCTGTCTTAAATGTCGGTTCCGGATTCCCAGATCTAACATTTCATTCCACAGCATCGCAAAGAAGTTCGATGAAGTTTAAATTGCGGAGCCTGGAATTCATGTAGACATTCATCGACACTTTTTCGATGATTTGGCATTTAGGGCGTTTCTTCGGCATTGTCCGGCTAAAATAAATCGCCTATTTCAAGATATGCAAAGGCTTTATATGGCTGACTCACGTATCTATGGCCCACAACATTATAGGAACTCTCTGGAGACATAAACGTAGCGCCCAGAACGAACTTAACAAGACCGATGTATGTTCTTTTGCTTTTGCTGTCCTACCAGAGAAGTCTTATGGCACTTAAGAGACGGATTCACATAACTACACAACAACATTCTTTGGGAGAATAGTTTTGACATTGTGAAATCAAACAAGTCCGATAAGCATAGTTACTCTTGACGCAGGAGTAGAATGTTACCCTGGGGCATATTTCCAACATATGAATATATATAGTCTGCTATGTGCCTAAAGCTGCGTTCAGACCATCGTATAAAGGACACAAGTGGTTTAAGCCGAGCTGCTTGCCGAGCAACCAGTCTGTGTTGTGTCACAAAATATGGTTTGGCATAAACTTCGAAGTTTTGAACTTTATGCTGCTTTGCGATAAGCGTCGACCAATCAGAGCGAACGCCCGAAACCTGAGTGGGAAAGCTGTAGACACAAAATCCAATGCAAGCGCAAATTTAGCTTTTCTAAGTGGGTACGGCTGAGATCCTGTGTCGCAGGTGTGAACGGAATTCCCGCATTTTATTCCTTGTCACTGTGCCTCTGTGACATTTACGTCAGCGTCTGAACGCGGCCTTACGGTTCACTTACGCTGGTCTTCCAACTGCAAACATGATTATAAAATACAAAACTCCACAAACTGCCGCTTGAATTTTAGGTGTAGGATTTCAAGTCTTTTCCCGTAAATTTCCTAATTGTATACTGGTTTGTATTTCAACAAAGCGTGGGTCTTTGCCGCAGCACTAAATGCTGGGTGATTCTTCAAAAGCATATACTAGTACTATAAGAAATGTGGCAAAAAGGTGCATATCAGTATATAAGGAATCTGTTGGTGTATTTTAAAGGTGCTAAAGTGTGCACCTTTGGTTTGTCAGTCATACAGTTTTTTCCATCCAGCCAATCTCCTTCATTTTGTTATACCACGAATTGTCTAGTCTGTAGATACATCTGATATTTCATACGAAATTTTGTTGTACCATCTCACGCGACTCTGCAAATTTTAAGTGCGGTACAGTTTGTATTCGCTTGGGATACTTACCTCATTCTGCAGTTCAACATTATGACTACTCCTGACTGAATCTGAAATAACATTATAGGTCTTAACTACGCTTACAAACTTGTATAAATTCTTTGTGTACTGTTAATTATCATTTTTACTTACAAACATTTGGAAATACTATTTATTAAAAAAAAATTTAATTTGCATCTTAGATGAACCTGCACATTTCACAGAAGAAGATAAACAGTTTTCTCGGTAAGTGAAAGTCATGTAACGTATGTTAAGCTGGAATTTAAAAGTTCTACGTTTTCTTTTATTTATTTGTTTCTTTTTATGGAATAAACTGAAAAATGGTAGAATTTTCATTTACAGTCTGAAATTTAAGCTCAATACTGTCTGCTTCAATGATGCGTGGAAAATCAGATTTGCCTACAGAGATAAACTTTTATCTATCTTATTTATTTTCCTTACTGTCACTATATTTATCTATGCATCCATTATTATGATTGAGTTGAAATGTAAAAATCAAAAGGGCATGGATTTTTTTTTTTTTTTTAAGTTCTTTCTTGTTATCATTCTTATATGCTTAACGCAGAAACACCGCTAAAAGTGCAATTTATAACTTCACAAACAACGTTTCAATAACAGTTTGTATTTTCCTCATACACTTCATCTATATATTTCGGTGATGTAGCTTCAGGGCTTTTTTTCTTGCAGTCGAATGAATGTTTTGAATAAGCCCGCCCCCTACCATGAATCCCCTTCCATCCCTCCCCAGTCCGTACGAGGAAAAATGTCTGACAGGCCGTTAAGTGATCCCCTAATCCCACTAATAACATTTGTGCACGAAAAACCTTGCGCAACGCTCTTAGAATTTTAATTCGGGCTTCCTTCTTGTATGTTGCCATCTATATGTTAATTCCCTGAAGCCGATATCGAAAATCGTGGACTTAACGCCCACCCGCCCCCCTTACAGTCCCTCCCCCCGCTTGAGTGACAAGTACAGGTGTGCTCTTCAACATATCCCGGCTGAAGTTTCCATTTACCACGCTGGCCATTTTTTTTTTTTTTTTTTTTTATTCCAGGGTTGTAAAAACAATAACGAAATAATAATATGGCTTCGAAACATAATTGAATTTAACAATAGGCTCTTTTTCTTCTTTTCGTCGATCTTCCACCATCTTGGAGGTTGTTGTTAGCTGGTACCTGATTTAGAGGAACGGGTTTCCAAGGCCGTTGAAATAAATATTTTAATAACTTTCTTTTCTAACTTTTGTAGAGTGTTTCTAGTTTAGTGGGTGCGGAGCAGGCTATTGTACGTGTCTGTGTTTATCGCTAACTAAACAGTGAAATATATGATAGGACCGCGGCGCCGCGTCATAGTGATTAATAGAATCTTGTTAATGTACTTCTCTTCAGCAAGTAACGTTGATTGCAGTTAAAGTACCGAAAGGAATTTTTAATGAGTTATAATCATCCAAGTTAGAAAGATGAACGACTGTAATCATAGAATTTCTTCAAGGTATTCAAACCAGAAATTTAAATAATTTAATCTTGAGAAGGTATCTCATTACTTACCGACCGGTCGCGGATACTTAGTCGACAACCACTTAGCCGAAGAAGCCTACCAGCGGCCGAGCGATAAAGTCGCTGAACACTGGTAGTTCGGTCCGAGGTTCGAATCCCACGAACGGGCTGGCTGCATGGGTGATTTCGTGGTTTTCCCCATGTGTAACGTGTATACGAGCCAGTTCCCCTTAGAAAGTCCTCCACGAAGGCATCCCTTCCCTTAGGTAGGCAGATAGCCCTCGAGGCTTTGCCGTAATTAAGTAACCTAACCTAACTCAGACGAAGAGACATTTGACCGCATTTTGACCGCAATACACCAAACAGCACGATATATATCAAACTGTGCTAAATTGCACAAGAATTAAAAGCAAATATGGGATCTTTAAGAATCGAAAAATGAATTTTACTGATAAGTGAAAAAAATGACTTAAATATTGAACGTCTGGAAAAGCCAAGAAATTTTGTAAAGAAATTTTGTAAAGAAACAAGAAATTTGATAGTAAGTTTAAATAACTGTTGGGTGCGTGTCAACTAAACGTCACTGTCGGTTTAATGTCCTGTTGACTGTCTTGACAGGTAAATGTCCCGTAGCTAAATGTCCTGTCGGCTAACTGTCCGTGTCGGCTGAATGTCCTGTCGGCTAAGTTTCCTTGTCGGCTAAATGTCCGTGTCTGCTAAATGCCCGTGTCCGCTAAATGTCCCGTCGGCTAACTGTCCATGTTGGCTAAATGATCTGTCGGTTAAATGTCCTGTTGGCTAACTGTCCGTGTTGGACAAATACAGGAAACAGGGCTTAAGACACAATACATTCCATATTAAATTTTGATGGAATAGCTTTATTTTAAAAGCTCATTGTTGCGGAAATTTTGCTGTACTCTGAAAACATGCCCAAAGTAACTCTGTAATTAAACATTCTCATGGTTACATCGCATGTTAACACGTTGCTACACATAATCGTTACACTATGCATTGCATTGATCGTTGCACTGTACTTAAGGCACATTTACAAAATTCTTTGCTACACGTAATACACTATACATTCTATGCTACATATTGTGCTGAACATTACTCTTGACAATTCAACAAAGGGTGTGAATAATGTAATTGACTGTATAAAGTATGTTCCCCCACCTTCTTGGCGAGCGTTCGTGGTGTAGTAGTTTGCACACTAGGCCGGTATTCCAGAGGTCCGCGGTTCGATTCCCGGCGAAGGCGTTGCATATTTTTCACTTCTCCTGCTTTCCAAAAATACCTAATGTCTCTACAACTACATAAGACATAACTTGATTATATAGTACCCAACTTGGTTACATAAAACACAGTTTTTGAAACAACAGGTTTAAATAAAGAGCAAAATTACACAATTACACATTGATTATTTTATGTTGTACTTGTAATACGAAAAATACAGATAACAGATTTTAAGGGAACGTACAGGCCATGCTAATTGTGATTAAATAACATCATGCTAAAAGAAAGAAGCAGCTGCATAAATTGTGCTATATAATGAAAACATACATACTGTGAAAAAACGGTGGTTACGGTTACATACAGCGAAAACATAAAGTGAAATATACAATGAAAACAGTGGTTACGGTTACAGGTGACTGAGGACGGGGACATTTGGTGTGTAACAAATGTAAGCAGGTATATGTCTCACGCCCTCCACTATCTTAAAGGTTACGATTACAGTGAAACATTTTCAAAATTTTCGAACGGCAACACAGGTTTTTTTCCCCCCCTTCACAAACGGATGAGCGCTTTGAGAAACCATAAATGGCGGCGGAATGACACACATATGACGAAAACTGTCGGCGTGAAACATTTCAAAAGAAAAGCATTGTACGGGATCAATGACAACACAAGGCAAGATAGGAGGGGGGAACTTTTATTGGAATTACAAGATTTCAACGAGCCCATATTCGTAGATGATAAGACATTACATGCGGGAGGCTATTGACAACAATAACGAAGTAACATCACAAGAGGAATGTCTCTAACTTCATGTTTTGTGACAGCTTTCAGTTCTGACAAATCTCGTGGATTTGATATGTACTTCTTAGATTTCAGGTAACTCCAGAACCAGAAATCCATCGGAGTGAGATCGGGTGATCGTGATGGCCACGAAACTGCAAAGCTACGGAAAGTGGCTCGAAACGTCGCACACGTTGAAAGCTTGTAATTCCAATGAAAGTTTTTTCCATCTCTTCTCTTGTGTTGTCACTGGTCCCTCATGATGCTCTTATTTGCAAATGCTTTACGTTGGAACTTAAGTCATACATGTATCGTTCCGACGTCATTTATAATTTTTCACCGTGCTGATCAGTTTCTTCGGGACCAAAAAAACGGATGTTGCCATTCGGAAATCTTGAAATGTTTTCACCTAACCGCAATCATCACTATCTCGAGCGCATACCTTCAAACAGCACTTGAAATTTCGTTTCGATTGGTTGAGTGGGTAGGTCACTGGGGGTTCATATACCGGGAAAACGTTTTTATGATCCCCCCCTTTCGTACTTGCTCAGGTGAACTGAAATGTGTTTGTAAGGTCAACAGCATCAAATGAATGACGTTTCGAAGAACGATAGCATACAGTTTTAAATTGAAATTGCAGCAATCTCACATTAAGAGCGACAACATCGTTCACTCCAGAACTGCCTGAACGAAGTCATGCAAACAACGAAAAATATGCGGAAATGATTTACTCACATGCAAGAAACTCATTATAGTGAAGTGAAGTGAGTTGCGTAGGGTAGCAGTATTTAAAAAATACGAAGAACTTTTTCATAAAAAGTGCATTTTGTCGAACTTTTTTTTTTTTTTTTTTTTTTTTTTTGGTGAAGTTAAATAAAGTTTAATTTTCCAAATACTTCGTGGACCTCAAGCAATCTGTTCTCCACCACCAGGAATCCAAAGTTTTAAGAAACACTGATTTGAGATGCTCGTCAATAGATGAGCGTTTTCAGTGCTATTGTTATTGCGATTACCTTTTTGAATATGGAACAGTGCATTCTTTCGGCAAAAGTTTAACTACGCAGACCGCCCACCCAACTAAGAAGCATTTTTTTTTTAGTCCAAAGGGGCAATTTGTCCAGAAGAACTATTCACTTCGTTTTAGAATTTTGCACTAATTCACTATAAACGTTGATTCACTTTTTAAACTGTTGCCACCAAATATTAGAGCCCTGTATTATATTTGAAGAAAGTAAATACTGAAGAATCTGTATAAATGTGTGTATGTTTCTCGCATTGTGATAAAACAACGGTACCTAGAGCCATCCAATTTTGAATAACGTAATCCTACTGCGAATATGGGCATCCGGAAACCCAAATTTGGAAATTTGTTTTATTATCTATTTCATATTTTGTAAAATGTTAACGAATAATTTTTGATTAACTCAACAATTTCAAAGCGGACGAGAAATATATATATATATTTTTATCTCCAGCGCACGAGGCTGTGTATCGGAATTTCTAAAGCTCATTTTAAAATTATTTTCTGATATTGCTGTTGAGCTGAATTTTATGGTTTAAGTGCTAAGATTATAATATTTAATAAATAAAGGTAACACACAAAACGTTAAAAAAAAGTCCCTTTGGGCGTAATGTAAAATCGAAAGCTTTCAGTTTTTTTTTTTTTTTTCATTAAAATTTTTTTTTTAATGAAAAATACAAAACTTTCTATAATTCTCTTTACGTTAAGTACCTATAAAATGTTGGTCTATTTTAAATGTTATTTGAAGATATATTTTTATAAGGATGGGACGGGTCTCTCCGAAAAAAACTTCACAGAGATAAGGGATCCTACAAAGTGTGGAGACCACTGGACTAGGGGAATTGCTTCGAACACGTTTTATTTATTTTTTTTAAAGCTTATCTGGGTGCAGTGCTCGCAAAGTATGATAAAAAAAATGTTTTTTTTTTATGCATATGTTAGTGTGTTTATTCCGAACCACAGTCGATATAACATATTTGTTTCAATGATAAGACTATTTGCAATCGAACGAACATAAAACTTCCTATCTTTTACGTCGATAACAATCTTACGTTAGAAATAACCATCGGTTACTTGCCTTGCAGTTCTGAATTATTTATCAAATTAGATATATCTGTTTTATAGCTATCGGAACCCGTGGTTTACAAATAATGCAATCAATATCCCAACTTTTTTAATATAGCATGTGCTCTTCAATGCGCCTATTTCGACGATAATGTTATTATTGCAAAACTGTTATCTTCCTAAGGCTTTCTGTAATTAAAACCTCAAATTTGCTGCGTAATTTTACCCTTCTGTCGCTTTTGTGTTTTGTATACTGTGTATTTATTCTTCAGCGAAAAAAATACCCTGAAGGGAAAAAAAAAATAAATCTCAACGCTCGCTGAAAAAATTTTCCGCGTAATGTAACTCGAGCAATTCTCCTTAATTAAGAATTACGTTAATGAAGCATTGTAATTAGTATACTTAAATGTAAAAGCACGCATCGTTAATGCGTTATCTATTGAAAATGACCATTAGATGTTTAATTTTGCTTAAGAAATCAACTAGGCGATATGTTAATAAGATAAAACACACTCTGGTGGGCGAAGATGCGTGTTCTCGTTCAAATAATTAGCAATCGTAATTAAGAAAAAAGCAGCGGCGGTATTGTTTCTTAAAACTTAAGTTCCTGCTGTGGCAACACAAGAAAATATTACTAATTAAAGACATCAAAACACGTGAGATGCAGGAAGTGGAAAAAAGCATTGCCATTTTGTAGAATTAAAAAAAAAATATATGCGGCTTGGTAAGTAGCGTCATTACGCAGATTTTACCCCGGCAGCGGGAAATAAATAATAAGCAAAAATTCCAACTTTCAGCCAATCATAGATGTCCAGGATTTTGACAGGAGGGTAATTTTATTATTTTAAGTTTACTTTTGGTACTGATGTGATTGACGGTCGTTATTGTAGGGAACCTGTTTCGGGAAACAGTGTTTATTCCTTCGGAGATGATTGCGACTATTATGCGGTGAAAATCCTTGCCGGTTACCTTGTGCGGGGAATTCGTGATAGATGCTTTTGTGACGCTTTATGAAAAGGAATTCGTTTAATTTAACTGCAGCTTGTAAAACATGAAAACATTCTTCTATCTCTAAGCGATAAAAAAATATTTCGTGTGCTGTTGCATTAGCATAATTCAAGGATTTCCAACCGTCACCACACACAAATGCATAAATTAGATATAAAAATATAAATATATACATATATTTTGTGTTATTGTAGCATAATAATGGGCCAGCGTCAATATTTAATTTGTAGTGCACTATGTTGTTCTAAAATTGTAGGCTTGTACTGTCTAAACTTTCTTATCGTTCATTAAACCGTACCTAGACTGATCAGAGAGTCAGCACTACGTCTGAAAAAGTACACCAGAGAACTAAAAAGCTTTTAGCTAGCCTTTGTTATTAAAAGGTTAAACCTAACACATTGCTAAAATTGTCAGTGCAAATTAAAACTTCGCCACTAAATAATTCTTTAAGAATTTTAATCTGTCATATGTCGTTTACTGTTTCATATTCTTTAAGGGGGCTCATACTCCTTACCCCTCTTATGATCTTCGAATATGTGACTGTTGCAAGAAATGGGATATTTTATTTATTTTAAAAGGAATTACTTCCAACTTTTTACAGCTGACTACATAACATAGCTGCTTTGGAAACTAGTAACCAGAAAGTTTGTGTTTCCACAAATATTTTTGAAATTTAATCCACTTTGTGACAAAACGTTTCGTCATGTTTCCACCTTGCGCGCACGATATTTTAAAAATGGCTTAATTGTACAAGCTTGAAATTGGATGGAATTCTCTATATGGGCACTATTTTCTAACTGAATCAAAAATCTGATGAATATTTTAATATTAAAACATTTTATGGACGAAAACGTTACAGATTTTTTTTTACTAAAATATATCTTATAAACTCAACTCCAAATAAAATAAAAATTTAACTTGAAATTCTTAGAAGTTTTGGTTCACAGTCGTTTCTCCAAATGTTATAAAAGCTATGTATTAAATATGGAATTAAATTATGCAACAGAATGTTTTAAACTGTGCGCGCAAGGTGGAAACATGACGAAAGATTTTGTCACAAAGCTGATTAAATTATTAAAATATTTGTGGCAACACAAACTTTCTGATTAGTATTTCAGAACGCAGCTATACTATGTAGTCAGAGGTGAAAAGTTTGAAGTAATTGCTTTTAAAATAAATAAGTTATCCCAATTCTTGCAACATTCATATATTCGAAGATCTTATTAGAAGTTTTAAGTTTTATGAGCCCCCTTAAAACACTGTGCATTGGATCTGTATGATTCTTTAATAATTAGTAAGCATTTGTTTGTAAAAAAATAAATATAATATTTTGCTCCTTCAACCGCATCGCGAAATTTGTTTAATTTGTACATTTCTTTTTATGTACCATTAAAAAAATGAGAAAGAAGAGAGTCGAAACATGCTATTTTCTCTTTGCCCTTTAATAATCTACCCTTTAGATACATATGATGATACACATGATGGCATAAATGCCTCAGGTTGTATTATCATCTTATCACCGAACTTATTTGTAATTAACGTAAGTATTTTCGTCAAACCTCTATATATTTGAAGTTCGTTTTTTTTTTTTTTTTTTTTTTTGTTAGACCGCGGCTCTGAATGCAATGACACTTGCATTAAAAATTCTTTTTTTTTTTTTTTTTTTAATGATAAAAATATATCGTATAGGATTACACATGATTCTTTTACGCAGAATGAGATTCTTATGTAATTGAATGTTTTTAGAATAAGTTATGCAAATCAGTTCATCTTCTGATTCCTGTTGATTCAGAAGATGAACTGATTCTGTTGATGTCCTGTAGCCTGTTGATTTTGAGAACAATCTGTTATCTACGTCCTTCGAAATCAGTAGCGTTGTATTCAAAATCTTCATCGTTCTAGGGTTACCTATTTTCCTAATTTTAAAATTTACATTGGTGTCTTTATCTTCTAGTTAATTTCTGTATCTTATTTCAATGAGAAATAATTTTCTTTTTATGAAAAAATCTTATGTGTACACCACATGACTTCCTTGCACGGAATATTAAATTATACGCATTTTTTCTTGCATTTCATTTAAACTTATTGGATTGAATTTAATCTACTTCGCCTACAGCGCATAAACCACAATAGAATAAATGCATTCTTTAAAATTCACTCTTATTTGTTTGCCATGGCGACACTCTGGCGATAGATTCACTTAACAGTATTATATTTCATTCATATTATAACACAGAATGCACAAAATTTATATCATTTAAAGAATTATCTAATCGTTGCCACATCTTCTATTCAAATACTATAATAAAGCTAGAACGATGTATAAAAGAAATTAAGGAAACAAAACAAAAAAGAAACAGTTTTTTATAGACGATTGAGTATTTCTCATTCAATTAATTCAGTTCTCACTTATTACAATATTCACAATATTAAAAATTTTTATGCACGGGAACATTACAGATTTTTTTAATAAAATACATTTTATAAACTCAACTCCAAATAAAATAAAATTTTAACATGAAATTCTTAGAATTTCCGGTTCACAGTCGTTTCCAAATGTTATGAAAGCTATATATTAAATATGAAATTAAATTATGCAAAAAGAATGTTTTAAACTGTGCGCGGAAGGTGGAAATAGGACTAAACATTTTGGCACAAAGCGGATTAAATTATAAAAAATATTTGTTGCAACGCAAACTTTCTGATTACTATTTCAGAAAGCAGCTATATGATGTAGTCAGCTGTAAAACGTTGGAAGTCATTGCTTTTAAAATAAGGAAGTTATCCCAATTCTTGCAACAGTCACATATTCGAAGATCTTATGGGTTTTAAGGTGTATGAGTCCCCTTAAAAAATCTAGTAGTATTTGATAATTTTAGGAATTCTTTGCTCTGCATCTAGCATGCTGCGGCAGCCTCCGTGAAATATAAGTTTTATAACTGTGATGTTGGTTGTGGATCATTATATATAACAAGTTTTATTTCTTTTTCAGATGCTTGTGGTTTGTCGGATGTGGCCCACATCGAAAGCTTGCAGGAAAAATCTCAGTGTGCCCTGGAGGAATACTGCCGTACTCAATACCCCAATCAACCCACGCGGTTCGGCAAGCTTCTTCTCCGGTTGCCATCCCTCAGAACTGTTTCATCCCAAGTAATAGAACAACTCTTTTTCGTCAGACTTGTTGGCAAGACGCCCATAGAAACGCTCATCAGGGACATGCTCTTAAGTGGTAGTTCTTTCAATTGGCCATACATGCCCCTTCAGTGACCCAGCGATTGGTTCACTTGGGGTAAACAGTGTTTGGTGGCGTTGAGCGCCACTTGTCGGTTGTGACACAACTCCTGTTCTCAAGAATACCTCTCGGCCTGCCAAGGTTGGAGCAGCATCCTACGCTCTACTGAAAACTTCACCATCGTCAGGTTATGGTTCTGGTAAAAATGTCTTGCTTTTCGGGAAGGTGTAAAAGATATTGAAATTCGTTGGTGTGTTTTTTTAAGCAAGTTTTAGCTGTGGTTTCTTAGCTGTTGGAATTAATGCTTTAACTCTCACTAAAATGTAATTTCAGATTTAACTTTACACTTAAATGCAAATCTTAAAATGCAATGGTCTGGGTTTGATTATTCGTATATGTTTTGAGTAGAAGAAATGAACAATTTTGTAGGTGAAGTTTTCACCTACAAACGTCGTTGGTGTGTTTTTTTAAGCAAGTTTTAGCTGTGGTTTCTTAGCTGTTGGAATTAATGCTTTAACTCTCACTAAAATGTAATTTCAGATTTAACTTTACACTTAAATGCAAATCTTAAAATGCAATGGTCTGGGTTTGATTATTCGTATATGTTTTGAGTAGAAGAAATGAACAATTTTGTAGGTGAAGTTTTCAAGTAGAGCGTCTAAGGATGTCCAAATTAAGGCTGACAATAAGGTACTGAATGTATGTATTGTAAAAAGGCTGTGTCTTCGAAAAAGAAAGAAATAATAATTTTAAATAATTTGTTATTATGTTCTTAATCAAACTGCTCACCGTGCTTTAGTAAAAAAATTACTTTATTACCTTTTGCAATGAAAACGTACACTCTGCACACAGAAAAAGGGGACATTTGTTTATCTCCCGTGCTACTGGACTGACTGACGAAACTTAATTTGCTTTTTTCATGTCTTGAAAGCCTAGGACGTATATTAGATTTATATATAGCATTGTTCTAACATAAGTATTGACACGAAATCAGATATTTTCTGAAATGACATACGGATTTTTTCCCCATATATATCAATTCTACGACTCTAATTATGATCTAGTACCAAGTTTTGTAAAAATTGCACGAGTAGTTTTTAAAAAATGAACTTTCAAATTTATAGCTCCTCGATGTTAATTGAATTGTGTATTAAACTTACTTGATTTCTTCTTTCACTAGACGAAAATGTAGATTCCGTCCAAAGAAAATTCGCAGATATTACCTGATTTGTTTTAAAAATTCGTATTTTTTAGTAAATTTTATAATTTTTTAAAAACGTTTTTGAATTATAGCCCGTAAAATATTTACTACGGGCTTAAAGCAGATGTATTTCTAGGCATCGCTGCAAAAATTTACGTGAATTTATGTACTGGCATGTTTTGAAATTTGGCATGTTTTATAAGCGAGACTAACGCCAAATATGGTTTACGCTTTTTTTGTTAAAATTATTCGAAAGAATGAACGATGCACCCCCCGCTCATGCACAGCGGAAAAGAAAATAGGTTACCATAAATTAAAAATTTCGCCTAGTAAATTATTCTTGGCGCAATCTGAGTAAAGTGCGCCAAGATAAATTGAGTAAAGTGCGCCAAGATAAATTTATAAAATACTCAATAAGTTTCTCACCAAATTTTATAAAATTTAATATTTAGCCATAATTTGAGTCGCAGAATCGAAACGGGGGAAAAATAGGTATGCCATTTGAGAAAAAGTGCTATTTTATGTCAGAATACTTACGTTAGAACAGTGCTATATATAAATCTAATATATACCCCAAGTCACGCTTTCGAGATATGAAAAGAGCAAATTAAATTTTGTCAAAATCGGCCCATTAGAACGGGAGGTATAAAACTTCATACCCCTTTATTTCCCCGCAGAGTGTACCGTATCAGGGATTAGAATTTTAAACATTTAGTAAAAGTTCTGTTCAATTAATTTCAAAGCCTTTGTAATATTTCTCTGAAATATTTCCAGTTTTTTTATTAATATTATCTCGCATTACAAAGGAAGAATTGTTGACTTCTTTGACAGACAGTGTATTTTAAAATAAATTTCATAGCTTATAAATAATAGGGAATTTAGGCATCTGATGTATCCGTGGTGTAAAAATGCTGCACCTTATTGCCAGTCTTATTTTACAGTTCTTTTACCATCCGAAAGCAGGTTCTTGTCAGTGAGACATTAAACAATTGCAATTATGGCCAACGGTGAAGAATGTAAGATTTTACGTTGACATTTTACCTAGACTGATTTTTCAGAGTTTTCGTTCTGGAAAAACTTAAAACAAGAGCAAACTGCAAAGGTCACCCATATTCATTCATTCATAGTTTTGTATATACAAAGCAGTCATTAACCTTTGTTAGGTTCAGGTCTTCGTAAGTTGTACTGAGTTTTAAAGTATGTGTAAATGAAATGATTTTGGCAATAACTAATGAAATTGGAAGTGTAAGAATCTCTGAAATGATGCCGTCTTTGATGTACAAGTCCAAGTGCCATTTCTACTTCATTCTGTTGTGATGGGTTAAGAACCAGAAATGTGATTTTTTTCGTTGTTGTTGCCATTGTTAAATCTGTAATAAATTCATGTTTACATGTGTGAAAGGTAAGATATAATTGTAATGGTGCATTCAGATATTTAAATGTCACGGATTCTTACTCACAGGTTTTGTTTTTTTTTTTTTTTTTTTTTTTTTTTTTGATTGCAGTAATGAAAGAATATAAATTACTGAAAGTTTTTTTTTTTTAATTTTAAATACTGCTTATGTGTTATTTTGATCTTACAATTTCTCGAAAAATATCAGTTATGTAATATGCACAGTAAATGCAATAGACTTTAATGTTCTGTGCCGAAGAGATTGTATGGTCTGTTCGAAGATTCACCGTTGGCTGGTGAAGTCGTGAAAAAAAAAAAAATTCCCTAGGGGTTTCATTTTTTCAACTAATCTACCCAAAGACTCGGAAAGTCTCTCTCTCTTCCTGGTCCTTTGGCCAGTCTGTATGTATTTGTAAATATCTCAGATGTAGTTATATTATTTCTAGACACCGATGCGTTTATGTGACGAATACTATGTTCCATGTCGAAATTTTTTATTAAAAACTTTCTGAAATTCTGTTCTTGTACACCAAGTGTAAAATTTGATTAATTAAATTAGATTTAAATGTACAGATGCTTTGAAGTAATAAAAATAATTAATTAGAATTTTTTATGAAGTTTGTATTTATAATTGATATTATTTTTAAATTAGTTTTGCCGTGCAGACAAGCTGTCTAAAAAATTCTCTGTAGGCGATTTAAGGAGAAAAACTGAAGAAATTGGTAATTTTGAAAGGATCTTTACGAATTTATAAATTTTCTTTCCTTTCTCATCCTTTTCCAAATTCGAATCATATCCTATTCGGCAATGTTTCCTGCACTAAGTTTTTAAGGGAAGTATTTTTAGCTCGTTTTCCATGAAAAATATAAAATTTTGATTATATTTATCATATTTAAAAATCACATAAAATTCGAATCTGACAAATATCATACATTAATAAGCTTTGCTGTACCTTACACTGCATCTTTAACAATGTAAAAAAATTATAGAAAAAATTCATAATTAAAAAAATACTTTGATCTTAATTACATATTTCTATTGAATTGAACATGGCTCTCGTTAAAAAATCTTTACCTTCTGAAGTGGTCTTAGAAATGTTGGTTTAAACATTTTTCAGTTTAACTGCCTTTTCGAGTTTCCAAGAAAATTTGCATGTTCAAAACCGTTTCATATGACAGAAATGTGTTTCTTCCAGTTTGGATTGCTGCTCAATGAAACTTTGCATGTAAATTTTCATATTGGAGACGTAGTTGATAAGGCAATATATACCAAACAACTAAATATTGTTTTCGAAACTCGATTAAAATTACAGAGAACATCGCAATTTAACAAACAGCAATGTCGCGCCATCTATCGAGCCAAAGGTGAACTATAAAGTTTCTTGCTTATTATTCTACTGCTGACGGTATTCTGCGCTTCTTTATTTACAATAAAAATTATATTTATATGTACGAATGATACTTTGGGTTTATTATTGAAAAATTATTTAAAATTAAAATAAAAATTCTAGGTTTTAAGTAATTTGTTAATGTCTATCCGTGGAACATTGTTTACATACGTGTCGGTTTCCTCATTGAATATAAATAAATATATATATATATATATATATATATAAATACACATATGTCAGCAGCGCATTTATATATAAATATTTCATTTTTAATTCATTAATTCAAATAGTTGTTCACAAATAGTGTTTTCATTGCAAGTGCATATTTACATAAATTAGTTTCATTAATTTATCCTGATAATATGAAATTGAATCAGTTTCATTAATTTATCTTGTTTTTATTATATAGTGAATCAAAATCGTTGTTAAATGTGAATAAGATATTTTCACTTGTTATTTGTGCACAATTTTACAGTTTTCAATTCCAAGGATCTTCGAATTTAATTAAAATTAATTTAATTTGACTAACCGTATCTTCAACTTTACTAATAAATTTTTGTTAATACAGAATTAAAAGTGAAAAAATGTAGTTAAGCGGATAAAAATATATAAACATCAACTTCATACACTGTTTTTTAAAATTTTTAAATCGAATTTTGTTTTCATATTACCTGACCTTTAATTGTTAGTTTTTCCGTTAAATACTAACAATTGTTTTTATTGTTGTTCGAACTGAATTGAATTTTTGTGCTGTCTAAAGGACAGAACTACGTTTCTTGATAGAAAACTGTTAGTGAACTACTGTTTGAAAATTTCATGTCTTGTAAAAATATCGCCAGCTATAGCAATTATTGTGTTCTAAATAATTATGTGACATCTGATAAAGTCATGTGATTTTCTTTCTCCTGCTCCGACAGGCCTGCTAAATATTATATAACTTCTTTCATATGCGGGATCTTTATATTGTAGTTTTTCCTTTTAATTTTAAAAAAGGATAAAATAAAATTTATTCCATTGTCACTCAAAATTATGCGAGATTTTATTACACTTATTTTCTTAATTACCTATCCAATTTTTTGGTTGCTACTTTTTGATTTCTTAGGGAAGGTTTTTAAGTTTTTAAATCTTCTATAATGGAATTTTTAAACATTAAATTTAAAAAAATGTTTAATGACTAGACGTTTTCAGTGAATTACCATTATATGTTAATAAAATAAATTTTAAGATAAATTTAAAAAATAGCAAAATAAATAAAAAAAAACCACTGTAAGCATGTTTAGTATGTTTAATATAAATTTCAGTTATTTATTTGTTTCTTTTATTCAGTCTAAGCAAAATATTTTAATATAATTAAAAAAAGTTTGCTGTGTTTTATTTAAACAATATATTTCTGTATGTCTCTCATCTGAATTTTAATTTTGTAGGAGAAAAACTTACCTAGAATTCTTTATTTATTATTTCTTCAATATACTTTGGAATAGATATTGGAAACAATTATATGTCTGTCCTGTAACTTATTTAAATTTCCTACAGCTAAAATGTAAAAAGAATTTGTACATTTTGTGCTGATAACGAATAATCAAATTTTTGCTTATGCATTTAATGATTGGAAACAATTATATGTCTGTCCTGTAACTTATTTAAATTTCCTACTGCTAAAATGTAAAAAGAATTTGTACATTTTGTGCTGATAACGAATAATCAAATTTTTGCTTATCCATTTAATGATTGGAAACAATTATATGTCTGTCCTATAACTAATTTAAATTTCCTACAGCTAAAATGTAAAAAGAATTTGTACATTTTGTGCTGATAACGAATAATCAAATTTTTGCTCATCCATTTAATGATATTATTTACTACTTTATTATTACAGAGTTGTGATGTAATGGTTTTTTACTTCTGTAAAAAGCCAGCCTTGTTCATTTTCACAAGAAAATCATTTAATTCCTTTATGATGATTTGTTGTTATGTTTTTCGGTGTTGAATAATGTGTTAACTTTCCAAATTTTATTCTGTTTACACTTTTTCAGGACTGTACGGAACAGGATTCTTGTGAATATATCATTTAAAATGAAAAATAAAAAGTATTGTTGACACAAAGGAATTGTTTTTGTCTGCATCTGTGTGTACATCTTTCTATTAAAAATTCCATCGGACTCTTTTGTATTTAACATTAATCAGAACATTGTTTCTCTTAAAACTATATTCTTCCTTTCTTCCCAAAACGCATATGAGTAAAATGTAAACGCGTAAACTGGTACATTAGGGAAACAAGCGAGACCTCAAGGTCAGCCACAGACGATTAGATTATTATTTCTGCAAAAGTAAACAGTTAACGTAGAAATACACTCTTAATACACTCTTAGATTTAAAAAAAAAAAAAAAAATCGACGCACCGAAAAGATATAAATCAAATTGGACACAAATTGATATGCATACAGGTTTCGACAGAAAATGCAAAATTTTACATTTGGCTGCCAATGAATGAAAGGTTGTTGCTACAGCGCAACTGGCAGGATATTTAAGAGGAGAAATTACGATTCCAGGTCATACATTCTTCACGAATTTCATTCGGTGTACTCTGGTAGACAGTAACTATGCCTCGCATACAGGTGCGCGAACGATATGCGCAGATGTCAGAATTTGAGAGAGGTCGTGTAGTTGGCATCAAAGAAGCCGGTTGATCTCATCGGCGAATAGCTCGACATTTGAGCAGGAGCGATGCCTTTATTAGACGATGTTGGCAGGAATGGGTGAACCATGGCCGCACACAGCGTCAAAAAGGAAGCGGTAGGCTTAGAGAAACGACAGAACGTGAAGACCGAGCAATCGCCAGAGCGGCACTCACAGCACCAGATGCATCATTATCATCGATTGTACGTACAACTGGTGCTTCAGTGACCGCAAAGACCATTCATAGACGGCTCACAGAAAGGGGGCCGAGATCATGGCGACCCTTGCGCTGACTACCATTGACTTCTGTATAACGTCAAACCCGTTTGCAGTGGTGTCGGTCTCATTCGCACTGGAATGTCACTGACTGGAGTAGAATAGTCTTCAGTGATGAGTCTCGCTTTGAACTGAACCCCAATGACCAGAGAAGGCGAGTCTGTAGACGCCCCGGACAGGTGTGATACCAACCTGACTGTCTTCCGGCAGACAGGCCGACAACCAGGAGTGATGGTCTAGAGTGCCATTTCATTTCATAGTAGGACCCCTTTGGTTGTCATCCGTCGCAACCTTACAGCACAGCGGTACGTCGACGAAGTTCTAAGGCCCATTGTGTTGCCCTTCATGTCACGCCACCCTGGGGTGACATTTCAGCAAGATAATGCCCGCCCCCACACTGCACATGTTTCTACTGCTTGCCTTAGTGCTTGTCGAACATTACCTTAGCCAGCAAGGTCGCCGGATCTTTCTCCTATTGAGCACGTTTGGAATATTGTGGGCAGGGCTTTCCAACCAGCTCGGGATGTTGACGATCTAACGCACCAGTTGGACAGAATTTGGCACAATATCCCTCAGGATGACATTCGCAACCTCTATCAATCAATGCCAAGCCGAATAACTGCTTGCATAAGAGCCAGAGGTGGACAAATGCGTTACTGACTTTTTCACTTTGTGAAGTTCTATCACTTCAATAAATGATCCAATTTTTCTCAAACTGTAATCATTTGTTTTTCTGTACATGTACATCACTTCTACCGATTTTCGTCTTCGGATAACTCTTTTTTGGTGCGTCTTTTTTTTTTTTTTTTGGGGGGGGGGGGTGTGTGTCTAACAGTGTATATAAAACGCAAAATTTTACAATAGCTTACGTTTTTAATAAATGATTGCTTTATTGATTACTATTTTTGACTATTCGACGTTGCGCCTTAGAACATAATTAACGAATAAGAGAGATTATGATTGTCTGATAATTTTCCTATTTGATAATTATCATATTTAATTACTATCAAATATATACCAGATTATAATATTAATAATAATCATATATGTAGTTTGTAATATTAATAATTATTATATTTGATAAATTATCAAACATATAGTTTATAATATTAATAATTATTATATTTGATAAATTATCAAACATATAGTTTATAATAATAATAATCATATTTGATAATTATCAAATAATTAATAATCATGGATCATATAGATGCACTTAAAATATATATATAGCATTAACCTTTTTATTTATCAAGCGCCAACCACTTGGCCACTAGGTCATTAGGCTGCATGTTCTTCAGTATTTTTTCACAAGACAAATAAAATGAGATAATGTGGAGCATTCATCAATCTGAGCAGTGGTTATATCTTGTCCAGCTCAACACAAAAAACACACAGAAGAGTCGACAATATTAAAACGAAGTAAAGGGCACGGAGACTGGCGTCCCTGTTAAAAATGCCCCGTTGAAACCCATAAAATTTTTTTTTTAAGGGGAATTGGCCTACGGGTACCCATAGGCCAAATCCCCATAAAAACCCACAGACAGAAACCCGTACAACTATACCCGTATGCCAAATCCCCGTATAAAACCCATAGAAAGAAATCCGTAGGCCAAATACCCGTAAAAATTCACAAAAAGAAACCCGTACAGCTGTACGGGTACCCGTAGGCCAAATACCCGTAAAAACCCATAGAAGGAAATCTGCACAGCTGTATGGGTACCCGTAGGCCAAATACCCGTATAAAACCTGTAAACAGAAACTCGTGCGACTGTAGGGATACGAGTAGGCTAAATCTCTGTAGAACTGTAGGCTACTATAAACAACTATTTAAAAGCTCATAGCCAGAAATCAGAACTTTATGCATATCTATTGGCCAAATCTCCATTAAAAAATGGATATTCCGTAGGTCTATGCCTCGTAAAAACCAGTAGACAAAAGCACGTACACCTATACAGGCACCCATAGGCCAAATCCTGTAAAAACCACTACACAAAAATCCACAGTCCAATAAAGGTACCTCTTGGAAAAATCGCTGCACAAAACAGTACACAAAAACCCATAAACAAAACCAACAGAATTATATCATAGTGGAGTAACCATACATAGAACGAGTATCCATATACAGAATCCCTATAAAAACAATACACAAAAATAGAACTGTAGCTCAAATTTCCATAAAAACATAAACCAGCAGAAATACATAATTAGCACTGATGAAATGTACAGAATTAAATGGCAGAGAAAGCATGTAGAATAATTTTAAATAAAATTTAATGTGAATAAATAAAATTTTTAAAATATCTAGAAGCCTACCAGCCCCTGTCCTTCTCAATGCACGTCAGTACCTATGAACATATTACAAAATATTTGTATAAATTCTCTTTACAAAATTTTAAACTCCCTTTATATAATTTTGAAAATAAAATGAATAGAAAGATAATAATCAAAGTCATGATTCACAACCATCGAATGATATATGTACATATATATATATGTAAGAAAAATAAAGAATATGCAAAAGATTAAATTAGCAGCGTAAAATTAATTTTCCTTCTCTATTCTAAAAATAATAATCTCTCTGCACTGCCTTTCGAGATTAATTCAGAAGACTCTTACATAATTTGATGCTGTAAAGGGAAGTAAAACAGCCAAGAGTAATTTTACAGCAGTATTAATTATAAAATAAAAATGCATCGAGAACCAAAATTAACTCGGTCTGAATTAAGATTTCATGCTTAGCATAACGCATTTGCTTTCTATGCTTTGGCCTAGCTGGACTATAGTCTGTCAGCGCCTTCTTTCTTACTATAAATTTATCAAAAATGTAAATTTTTGGAATAGGCATAAATAATGTGCCAACTTATTTGTGGCTGCAACATATTTGCTGAAAGAAAAGTTGAATTAAATCTACCTCGACTGCCAAATTTCTTATTCATTGTGGATTGGAGTTTCAACATCTCTAAGCCATCAAAATTCTTGCGGTTCATTACGGATTCAGATGCCTGTATTCGACTACAGAATCTGTTACATATCATTTCTATTACATATCTATTCATATATATATTTATTATTTATTTGATTATAAATATATACATATAGTACTGTATCTCACTGCATATATCTGTATTTCAGTTCTTTAATTGGGAAGTTAAACAATAGTATTTAATCGCATCAGCTTGTTTAACAATTTGATACCTAATGAGAAATGTATTGCCAAGGTATGGTACTTTCTAGCATCTGCTTAAATTTTAAGTTACCTACAATGCACTAAAATTTAAAAACAAAACTAGAAGAAAGCCTAATTTTTAGGAAGAGAAACACTATTAACAAACAAGTAAAAAGAATAAGAGACTTTCAAATTAGAAACTTAATATAGATTTCAAATTTAGCATACTTGCTATCCCCTTAAAGCTCGCTTACCACTGATAGTAACACCCTGCAGCTTATTATAACACGCATACACGTAGATGTTTTGCGTGGAAGAAAGGATGAATCGTAGAATATAATGTAGTAAAGAAATAATAATATACGAACACTGTGTCGACCTCCTATTACAATGTTACCTGTATCTCTCAGAAGATAAATGAAACATGAAGATAAAATATAAAAAACTTAATAATACCCAAAATACAATAAATTACACTGAAGTGACAAAAGTCATGGGATAGCAATATGTAAATATACAGATGACAGTAGTATCGCGCAGAAAATGTATAAATGCAAAGTGCTTTGGCAGGGCTTTCATTTGTGTTCAAGTTATTCACGTGAAGAGGCTTTGACGTGATTTTGGCCGCACGACAAGAATTAACAGACTTTGATTGCGGAATGGTAGTTGGAGCTAGACGCATGGGTCATTCCATTTCGGATATCGTTAGGGAATTCAACATTCCGAGATCCACAGTGTCAAGAGTGTGCCGAGAGTATCTAATTTCAGGCATAACATCCCACCATGGACAGCGCAGTGGCCGACCACCTGCACTTAACGACCGAGACCAGCGACGTCTGCGTAGAGTTGTCAGTGTTCACAGACAAGCAACACTGCGTCAAATAACCGCAGAAATCGATGTGGGACGTACGAGGGACGTGTCCGATAGGACAGTGCAGCGACATTTGTCTTCCTCAGGCTATGCCAGCAGAAGACCGACTCGAGTGACTTTACTGACAGCACGACATCGCCTGCAGCGACTCTCGTGGGCTCGTGAGCATATCGTTTGGTCCCTAAACGAATGAAAAACCGTGGCTTGGTCAGACGAGTCACGATTTCAGTTGGTAAGAGCTGATGGTAGGGTTCGAGTGTGGCGCAGACCCCACGAAGCCATGGATACAAGTTGTCAACAAGGCACTGTTCAAGCTGGTGGTGGTTCCATAATGGTCTGGGCTGTTTTTACATGGCATGGCCTCGGTCCTCTGGTGCAACTGAACCGATCATTGACTGGAAATGGATACCTTCAGCTACTTGGAGATCACTTACAGCCATTCATGGACTTCACGTACTCAAACAACGAAGGGATTTTTATGGATGACAATGCGCCATGTCACCGGGCCACAATTGTTCGCGATTGGTTAGAAGAACATTTTGGACAATTCTAGCGAATGATCTGGCCACCTAGATCGCCCGACATGAATCCCATCGAACATTTATGGGGCATCATCGAGAGGTCAGTTCGTGCCCAAAACCCTGCACCGTCAACACTTTCACAATTATGGACGTCTATAGAGGCAGCATGGCTCAATATTCCTGCAGGGCACTTCCAACGACTTGTTGAGTCCATGCCACGTCGAGTTGCTGCACTTCGCCGGGCAAAAGGAGGACCGACAAAATATTAGGAGGTATCCCACGACTTTTGTCACTTCAGTGTATATTGTAACAAAACGAACTTTAAAAAATTTACAAGTCTCAACAAATACCAATTCTCAACGGAATTAGGGAAATATCTCATAGCGTATAATATTTTATTCCGTATCTCACTTTTAGTGCTATATAATCTTCCACAGATTTTATATAAATAAAATCTATAACATAATGGGTATTTATACTATATGTAATTCTTGATGTAAAAAAGATTAACTTTCGTACTGTAAAAATTCCATCTACGTGAATAAGTATGAATATACTCATATACACATAATTATACGTAGCTATTTATTAAATAACTAATTTAATGAAACTAAATTCCTATAGAAAAATGAAGAAAGTCTAGAATCGCCCACTGCTTGGCGCGTTTTTAAGAATTGCACGTTCTCGGTTTCATCGACCTGTTTTCACTTGAAAAAAAATCCCAGAATTGCACAAAAATAGCATTGCGCACTCCTTTGACTTTATCCATGTACACATCGACCTATTTTCCCTTAAAAAGTCAAAAGAAAATTGACAAAAATCCAGTTCTGTTTACTCTTGTAAAAAGCACCAAACAAACGCCAATAAATAAGTGGGCGATTCTGCACTTTACCCGAAAATATATTTAAAAATACCATTTACCTATATATATTAATAATTTATTATTACAAAAGGCTTTTCATATATCATCCGAAAGAAACATAAATTTAATTAAAGCGATGCATTATTGTAATAAATTTACGTTAATATCTATACAAACAAATAATTTTATTGCAGAAAATTGTAACTACCATTTCCGCAGTATAAACATTACTCTAACTATATTTGAAAGCAATGCTAAAACAGTGCCCTTACAAGACTCATGATCCGAAAAGCTTTGGTTTTAATTGTCTCGTAAAAACTTCCAATTACTTCTGAAAAATTCATACCCACGTAAAAATTACTACACCTAAATCAACTGATTATACAGTTAAACTTTCCTAAAACAATCAACTCCACAATTCCAGATAGTGCCAGTTTCCTGTAGTTTAACAAAACTATGAGTGATTTTAAGTACTGCTATTTAATTATGTTTCTGACAAATGTATCACTGTCATTTAAGAAAATAACCACTATATGAGGTTTCACTTAATGTAATTTTTTTCAAATAAATAATTCACTTTTTATACTCCCAAGACTAGTACATTTAATATTACATAAATCGTATTCACAAATCTATTTCTATTTCAAAAGCAATTTATGAAAAACACATTTGCAATTTTCTTCATCAAACTAGTAATAATGAAAATTAAAGTATGCATAATGATTATATGTGTTTTAACCAAATAGCACAAAATATTTAATGTAAAAATGTGGTTCTAGTCTCATACTTGTAAAGAAAAATAGACCAAAAAGAAAAAACAATATAAGCTACTATGATCATCTAAATTTTCACATAATTTTAGTAGTGGAAAAAAAGATTCCTTAAGCTTGTATGTCTTGTCTACCCCATTCAATAAGTAATAAACACATTAAATATTTCAATGTTTACTTCATTAATAAAACCTTTCTTGCTCGCGAAATATAATTAGTACATTTTTTTGACATGAAAAAACATTCTTTTTGCTCGGCCACATCACATTAGTCGAAAAATTGAAAATTGAATCATTGAAGGTCATTTTTAAGTAAGGCAAGCTCAAATTTATTAGTACATAATATTCAAATGATAAAGCATCTACATGAACAAGCTTTAAAAAGTATTTCTAAACTGTAATTAAAAAAAAAAAAAAAAATTTCCAAAATACAGTTTCAGTAGAATGCAAAACCTATATTTCTGCATCTGGTCTAAACACACTGAACCAAATTATCAAGTCTGAAATTATCATTTTTCAGTCTTTAAGCACATAAAAGTAAAGATGGAAAATCAATTTCACGCACAGAAACTCCATTTCACAACTAGTCAGCTATCAGCGAAGTTCTCTCAAACATTAGACACGATTACACGTGCATGACTTTAGTGGTATTTGCTTTCATATTTATAGTCAGTGCTGGTATTTTAATTTGTAATGCAATAAATCATAGTAAATTATATATTGAATTACTACATATACGAAGAAAATAACACCACCATCGCACAACAATAACTAGAACGGCGCCATATTGCTTGTTTGGGAAACTTCTGAGAGTGGGGGAGGGGGAATTTTTTTCTCACGTTAGCGTTAACACGGAGAAAAGTTTTGCGATTGTGAATAAACTTGGTCGCGTTAAAGAGATGTTGGTTGATACCGGTGTTTATTTGTAATATCAGAAATGTAAGTGCTTATGTGTGTGCATTCAGAGAACCAACTCGTAGCAAAAGCCACCTCCCTAAGACGACCGCCTCTGAAAGAGACCAGTATTTCTGAAAACATAAGTATATTTTGGTATTGAACATTCCCTCTGTAAGGCAACCATTCACAAAGAAAATTCTGTAACTGTAGCTGGTCGCCTTAGAGAGATTCATTTCGTAGATGCAATCTCCCTAAGAAGACCACCTCTAAAAGATAAACGTTTTTCTGAGAACGTGAGTATATATTGGTATTGAGCGTCACCTCTCTAAGACGACCACTTGCAAAGATGAATTTTATTTGCGGCTAGTCGCCTTAGAGAGACCTCGTTGTGTGTGGTGTATTAAATCAAATAAATAAGCATATTTAGTAAAAACCCTCTCTGAAACGACCATCTGCGTTTCCAGGTTACTCTGATGGTCTTAAAGAGATCATATTTTTATTCTGTTAATTTTATAGTTTACAAGAAAATTATTAACGTCAGATAGAAAAATAGCATAAACCCATATAAACCAACAGAAGATTTATTATTATATTGATACCAGTAAAAAAACCAGTAAAAGTCAATATAAACCAATACAAACCAGTAGAAAGTTCTGACATTGATGTTCGTTGTATGGGTGTCAATTGATACCAGTAAGAAAAACCCACAGAGATCAATAGAAACCAGCAAAAGTCAGTAGAGACCATCAAAAATTCTATAGGTACCAGTAGAACGTTTTACTGGTTTCTATAGGTCATTATACCAGTAAGAAAACCAGTAAAAGTCAATATAAACCAATACAAACCAGTAGAAAGTTCTGACATTGATGTTAGTTGTATGGGTGTCAATTGATACCAGTAAGGAAATCCCACAGAGATCAATAGAAACCATTAAAAGTCAGTAGAGACCATCAAAAATTCTATAGGTACCAGTAGAACATTTTACTGGTTTCTATGGGTCATTATACCAGTAAGAAAACCAATAGTCAATATCAACCAATACAAACCAGCAGAAAGTTCTGACATTGATGTTAGTTGTATGGGTGTCAATTGATACCAGTAAGGAAATCCCACAGAGATCAATAGAAACCAGTAAAAGTCAGTAGAGACCATCAAAAATTCTATAGGTACCAGTAGAACGTTTTACTGGTTTCTATGGGTCATTATACCAGTAAGAAAACCAGTAAAAGTCAATATCAACCAATACAAACCAGCAGAAAGTTCTGACATTGATGTTGGTTGTATGGGTGTCAATTGATACCAGTAAGAAAAACACACAGAGATCAATAGAAACCAGTAAAAGTCAGTAGAGACCATCAAAAATTCTATAGGTACCAGTAGAACGTTTTACTGGTTTCTATGGGTCATTATACTAGTAAGAAAACCAGTAAAAGTCAATATCAACCAATACAAACCAGCAGAAAGTTCTGACATTGATGTTGGTTGTATGGGTGTCAATTGATACCAGTAAGAAAAACCCACAGAGATCAATAGAAACCAGTAAAAGTCAGTAGAGACCATCAAAAATTCTATAGGTACCAGTAGAACGTTTTACTGGTTTCTATGGGTCATTATACCAGTAAGAAAACCAGTAAAAGTCAATATAAACCAATACAAACCAGTAGAAAGTTCTGACATTGATGTTCGTTGTATGGGTGTCAATTGATACCAGTAAGAAAAACCCACGGAGATCAATAGAAACCAGCAAAAGTCAGTAGAGACCATCAAAAATTCTATAGGTACCAGTAGAAAGTTTTACTGGTTTCTATGGGTCATTTTGAAACCAGTAAGAAGAACATACAGAGACCAACAAAAATCAGTAAAAGTCAATTTAAACCTATAAAATCTTATGGGTACCCATAAAAAATGTTACTGGTTTCTTTGGGGCATTTTTAGCAGGGGTGTCCTGTGAAAATTCTAAAAGTCGCCACTGTAGGTGCACGATAAGCATCCAGAGGAAGATGAGAATTGGTGCTGTGGACCCTCTAGGATTTAGTACAGGAAGAGTGAGTAGACACTGTATGAAAGGACCGTCTGAAGATTCTTATAATCTCCAGTTTTGAAGAAGGAAAGGGCAAATTTCTATTTGGCTTCTGAATTAAACTGCAACCTCTTTTTGAAGAAAGGTCCTCGCTCTCATTTTCTTCAACACTACGGTGGGAGGACACTCGCCGGAAAGACACTTTGCATTGAATTCTGTCAAGCAACGATTTGCACTGCTGGACGAGAGGGCTTTAACTCTCCTGATTAGGTAATAAAGCCTGAAGAGCAGATGTTGAATCGGAGAGGATCACAGCCCTCTCAAAGGAATTCTAGTGAAGGTGCTGAAGAGTTAAAACAGGAAAAGAAAGGGGGTACAGCTTCCGCCGGAATACTAGTACAGAACAAAATTACGACAGGACATATAAATCCATATGTCATCGTAATTTTGTTCTATACTAGTATTTCGGCGAAAGCTGTACCCCCATTTTTTTTTTCCTGTGTTCTCTTCAGCAACTTCACCAGAATTCCTCTGAGAGGGCTGTGGTCTTTTCCGATTTAGTTTTCCGTACATAAAAAATTCTAAAAAGACTCTACAGGGGCGCCCGATCTGGAAGACAGTAATTCGTTATCACCGGAATTCCGCAATTGGTCCCCCCATCTTTAGTAACCCTCTAAAAGGGGAATATGTAAGGTACATCTCTCCTTTCTGTATGCCTTCGTGGTGGAAACTGAAAGCACACTCGGCGCAAATTCGGTAGGTCCGGAGTTCGAATGCCCGTGTGGGCATTGTACATTTTTCATGTTGTGAAGGGGGTCGTTTTAGATAGGGTCATAGAAGAGTCCTGTTTAGTGTAACAAGTATTTATTAACAGGTTTAAGTTACACACGAAGATTACATTTAACTTTAAGAATATTACAGAGCAAGGGTCTGATATAACCTATCGGGTGGGACGCTTGGCTTTTACTGAAGTACTTCTCTGGCTACTCACCAGAGGGCAGCCTTGTTGTCACAGTTAGTCCAACAGTTTATGTTAAGGGATTGGTTACAATTTTCGATTTGAAAGTGAGCACTGGCAACACTGTATGGAATAAAACGTTTTTATCTCCAGCACGTGAGACTGTATATCGGAAATTCTGAAGATATGCTGTTTTAAAATATTTTGTGATTTTGCTGTTGAATCGAATTTTATGTAGTGTAAGTGTGATATTTAACAAATAAAGTTAACACACAAAATGTTAATAAGAAAAAAAAAACATAAATAAATAATAAAAAAAATCTGAAATGTTTCAGATTTTAAATTACGTCTAAAGGGGCGTTTTTTTAACGTTTTGTGTGTTACCTTTATTTATTAAATATCATGTTCTTTGCACTTAAACCGTAAAATTTAGTTCAATAGCAATGTTGTAAAACAGTTTTAAACTGAGCCTATCTTTAGAATTTCCGATACACAGTTCGACGCGCTGGAGATAAAAAGGTTCCTCCCCGCGTAGAGTGTTGCCATTGCTCGCTTTTAAATCGTTGAGTTCGTTACTCAAAAATTCGTTAAAGTTTTACAAAATAGGAAATCGATAATAAAACACATTCCAAATTTCAAATTTGGGATTTCAGATGCCCATATTCGCAGTAGGATTACGTCATTCAAAAGTGGATGGCTCTAGATACCGTTGTTTTATCACAATGCGAGAAATATACATACATTTATGCAGATTTTTCCTTATTTAATTTCTTCAAATATAATGCAGGACTCTAACATTTTTTGGCAACAGTTTGAAAAAGTGAACCGACATTTATAAGACTCCGACGCAAAATGCTGAATTTCAAACATTGCTTGCTCTACGCGTAGACAGACATAGCGTAGCATAAAAAAGAAAATAGTGGTATCCTTGATATCTGTTTGGTCTCTCAGAAACATGTTCCGATTGCTAAAATGCAAACAGGAAGCATACAGTTAATTGGTTTCCCATCAGCGGTTTGCATACGATTTAGCGATGCTCCCAAATCGACTCAAACTACATTATGCAAGTAAAAAAAATTATCAGTTTATGCATATAACAAACAATTTTCAGATTCAGATCTTCAAGTAATTGGAAAGCAATTTCGATACCTGTATCTTCTCATGAATATGTTATCAGACAGTCTAAAAATATAAATTGCTGTTTCATGAGCAGTAAAGAACATGTTAAAGTTGCCCGCTCAGTGCAGAATTTGCTTACAACGATTTGCTGGTTTCTAACATCCAATGGATTGGCCCTCAAACTGGACCAGACCGGTCAAGTGGTCACAAAATAATCTCAGGTTGATACTTTCCGAATGAGAACGTTTTCGTTTATTGTATTGTGCCAACGCATTCATTAACAAGCCAAGAACCGCCAATTTATCAAGGCATCACCTTGAAGAGTCAGATCATATCACTTAGATCACAAATCTTATAAAACCGGATCTTTGTGTCGGCTGTAAATGAAGGGATAGTGTTGTTCTTATCATTGTAATGTATCTGCATTTTTCTTCTTGCGGTTATTTAATTTAGAAACTGAGAATCTAAATTAAATAATTTGCATTATTTATTTCTGAATTACATTACGCTCCCGGCAGTTGCTGTTCTTTTGAGGATGCTTCTTTTTTACGATTATCAGCAGCTTTTAAGATACCTACTATTTGGATTTAAAAACTTTGGGAACGTACCAAATTATATATGAGACCGATATTAAGCAATTCAAGTTTACCTTGATTCCAAGATTCTTCAAGTTTACCTAAAAAAAAAAAAAAAAACTTCAGGGGAGGTTTAATTACAGTCGAGGCTTAATTTCTAAAATTAGAATTGCCGCAGCTCCTATGTCAAGAAGGAAGGAAACAATAAATAAATAATAATAATTAAAATACTAATAAAAAGTAAAATCTGAAAGGTTTCAGATTTTAAATTGCGTCCAATAGGGCGTTTTTTTTTTTTTTAACGTTTTGTGTGTTAACTTTATTTATTAAATATCATGTTCTACGTACTCAAACCATAAAATTCAGTGTTCAACAGCAGTATTACAAAATAATTTAAAATGAGCATATCCTTTAGAATTTCCGATACACAGTCTCGCCCGCTGGAGATAAAAAAGTTTTTTCTGTGCAACGTTGCCACTGCTCGCTTTGAAAACCTGGAGTTTTTTTAATGAAAAATTCGTTAAAGTTTTACAGAAAATGAAATCCACAATAAAACAAATTGCAAATTATGGCTTCCACATGCCCATATTCTATAGAAGGTTACGTTATTCAAAATTGGATGGCTCTTCATGCAGATTCTTCATTATTTAATTTCTTTAAATATAATACAGGGCGATAATATTTGGTGGCAACAATTTGTAAAGTGAAACAACGCTTATCGTGAATCGACGCAAAACGCCAAAACGGAATTAATAGCCCTTCGGTGCAAATTGCCCCTTTAGACTAATAAAATAACATGAAACTAAAATAATTAAGTAATTAGATTAAAATTAAAAGAAATGTAAAGAGATGAATAGAAATTTAAAAATAAAACAACTGAAAATTAAAATATTAATTAAATAAAAACTAAAAGAACTGTAAAAGATAAATAGAAATTTAACAAATTATTAAATTAATTATAAATAAAAAATTAATTATCGGACCTCGTCTTATTTTGTGCTCCGCCTGGAATTAGAGTTCCACTCAAAAGCTAAGAAGTGCCCTAGCTGATCACCGTTTGAATTTAAGTCCTGATTATACATATAATGATGTACTATTTCAAGGGGTGATGATATAGAAACTATTCTTTTTTTTTTCAACGCACCAATGAAAAATGATAAAATTATTAAAGCATCACAAAGGAATGGACTGAAAATTTTAGAAACAGTATCAGGATATGAAAGGAAATTTTAATGGAAAATGTAGTTTTGAAAATAAAGAGAGAAGAGTCCAAGACTTTCTGATCACGATGCCCTGCCTATATAATTCTAGCTGTCAAGCAGAAATTTTCCCTGAATATGATCCGATAACAGCGCGAGAATAAACGTAAAACTCCTCTATACAAGTGACAGTAGTGGTCCTTCGCGTTTGTTAAATTGTTCAAAAAGTGTACTGGAACTCTGCAGTAGGAAGTCACTAGATGCCACCAGGGGGATGCCTTTTAGCCCTTTCAGGAGCGAAAAATTAACCCGTTCTCATAAATTCGTTGCATTTCCTGGAAAATAAGCCTTTGGCATGTGGGTGAGGGCTTTTCATTCCTCAAAAGTCTCAACCTCCGTCCAGGGTTTGTTTCCGAGGAAAAGCTAGGCCTGAATTCAGAAGTTAGAATAATTGATTTTCAAGGCATACAGAGGCTGTTCGCACATTTTTTAGACGATTTTGGTAAGCGGTAATAAAAATTCGTTTGCTGCAAAAGTAGTAATTGCAGTTATACTATGTTTTTAAAAGTCAAAATTATCGTCTGTGGCTTGAAAGTTGTGTTTTTATTCAAAAGGCGAATTTAACAAAGCAGTGGTTCGAAGGCTACATTTACGCTCTTTCCGAAGAGAAATATGCATACTCCGTTATCCAAAAACGATGTGAGAGTCATGGTTTTGTGATATCTAAACCGTCGATAGGTAATATCATCAACAAGAAAGGAAACAAACGTCAAATTGGAGCCTCAAGTGGGACAAAAATTCCAAACATGTATCCAAGGAAAAAACGGACATCTTCGACTATTGCAAAGGTACGTTGTTTAATGTTAAAAGAAAATCCCCCTAGTCAAGGGACAGTTACAAAATCATTAAAATGCTCGGTGTCCACTGTAAACAAAAAGATAAACGTTGATTTAAATCTTAAGAAAGCGAAAAAACGCAGTGTGCATCGTCTTCTTCCAAAGCATATCGCTCTACGCAGGACACGCTGCAGAATTCTATATGAGAAACAATTATCCAAAGAAAAATGGAAAACAATTGTCACAATAGATGGAGCATGGGTGTATTTAAATGATTGTAACAAAAAAAAGAGCCATTTATTATCATAAAAGGGGAGAAAAAAAATTAAGTACATGGTTCAAAGAATCGAAAGAAAGTTTTTCTAAGGGATTCATGGTTGTTGCTGGTTTTTCTTATAATGGCAAGTTAAACATAAAGAGAGTGCAAAAAAATGTCAAGATTAATTCCAAATACTATCAGGAACTTATTTGATCGCCAATTTTTCTGAATGAAATACCATCGCTTTACCCACAGTGCCATCCATCTGTGAGACTCCATCAGGACAAAGCTAGCAGTCACACATCAAAATCCACTGTAAATTTCCTGAAAGAAATGGAACAAAAAACTGGTATCAAGGCCATACCCTTCACTGATATCCCTACTAAATCTCCCGATGGGATTTTTGTGCTTTCGGACTTTTAAAATCTAAATCTGCGTTATCCAAACGTTGTCCCAAAACCCTAACAGGACTCTGGAAAGCTGTTCGGGAGGAATGGGATAGAATACCTCTTCTGCCACTTCAAAAGGCATTATTGTCCTGGAAATTGCGGTGTCGAAAGATAGTTCAGAATAAGGGATGTTAAATAAAATATTTAAAACACAAGAATTTTATGTAATTTAGTTTTGCGAATACAATATACATCGCCTAAAAAGTGTGTGAACAGCCTCTGTATTTATCATTAAAATAAAATTTGCTGAAATTTTGGTTAACTTACATAGAAGAAGTGCCGCAGCCCTTTTATTTAGGGCTCCGATTCGCTCCGGCTAAAATTAGGATTTATCTTAAAAACGGAGAAGTTCTGAAGCTGGGCTTCACTGGGCTTCGTCGCAATTTAAGTTCTGATCGCATTTCTTAAATTACTTTAACGATTCACTATAAAGTCTTTTTTCTGCTTTACCTTATAAGGTATTTCTCTCTCCTTCTTCGCATGCCTTCATGGTGTAGTGGTCTGCACGCTGGACGCGTATTCGAGAGGTCCATGGTTCGAGTCCCGGCGAGGGTATTGCTCATTTTTCATCTCTCTTGCTTCAAAAATACCTAATGTCTCTACAACCTTATTAAAATATTTTGAGTTGTCGTTTTGAAATGCTGTATTCTGTTGCCCGTAATATTCAGTTCATAAGACATTAGCACATTTTACATCAAAGGAGATTTTCGAGAAGATTATCATGTTTTTAGCAAATATTACTTATTGGAAAAAATTAAGATTAAAACAAATTTATACTAAACAAAATTAACAAACAAAACGGAATTAAGATTCAAACAAAATTAAAATTAAAACAAAACAAAAATTAAGATTAAAACAAAACAAAAATTAAGATTAAAACAAAATTAAGATTAAAACAAATTAAGATTTTGTTATAGGAAACAAAATTTTAAAATACAGGTTTTATGAAGTGCATTATATGATAGATGATCAAAGTAGTTGAAGGATTTTAAATTATTTTTGAAAGAGATTTCATGCTATTATCCTGTTCATTACCTTTAATGTTATTAACGTTCATTTAAAGAATAAAATTTAATTTTATTATGACTTACATTCTCGACATATATCTTAAAAAAAAAAATAGAAATTTGAATCGCGTTCCGATAAGTATTGAGGACATACTATTTGTTTACATTTGAAACAGCAGAATTGTAGATTTGTTGCCAATCTAGAGAGACTAAGCTTCGCAACACAAAACTGACGCCTTCATTTATTATTGCGAATTAAATCATGCTTAAACCCGTCTGGAATTTTTTCGAGGATATAAGTGTTTAAAATTTACTTCGTAATTTTTAATGCAGATATTTTGAGTTTTTATATATTTTTGCCTTGTCCCGAAGTGAAAACTGAATTAATTAAATGAGAAATACTCAATCGTCTGTAAAATACTGTTTCTTTTTTGTTTTGTTTGGTTAATTTCTTTTATAGAGTAGGATGATTTTTGCTTGCTATGAGGACTTGCCCGATCTTTTCGGCGATACCCTATGGAGAGAGATTCTATGGATGTTTCATCCTGGAAAAGAGAAGTTGTTAACCGTTACGGTTAGGAGGAAAGAATTATCTAAATTCTGGCTGACCCACCGCTTAAGTGTCTGTAGAAGTCTTTAGCAAACATCCCCAGCAATTTTCGGAAATTTATGGGCAATGATGTGTGGTATTTTAACAGTGCATAGTAAGAAAAAGATGCTTTTTGTTTCGTTAAAGTTTGTAGAGAATTAGATTATTTCGAAGCAGGAAATATGAAAAATGAGCAATGCCCTCCCCGGACTCGAATCTCGGACCTTTCGAATACGCGCCAAGCGTGCTCACCGTTACACCACGAAGTCATGCTAAGAAGGCGGGAGAAATAACTTATATACTCCCTCTTCTAAAGGGCCACTGAGGATTAGGAAACTCATTTGCCGAATCGTGGTGGTGGAGAATCAGTATCCAGCACTTTTTTTAGTTCGGGCGCCACTGTAGAGACATTAGGTTATTTCGAAGCAAGAGACATGAAAAATGAGCAATACCCTCGAAGGGACTCGAATACATGCCGAGCGTGCTGACCATTGCACCATGAAGTCATACTAAGAAGGCGGGAGAAATACCTTATAAGTTAATTAAGGATTTAAAAAGCTATGAACAGTTTTTAATAGGCAGATAATTTTCACCCACCTTGTATATAACATTGTTACGAAATGTACAGGCGCAGTAAGAAGGCTTCCCAGTAAAGCAGGTTTAGGGTTGCCATAAAATGGCAAAGGAAGGCAGGGTTGCCACATTTGGCTAGAAATCGCCCATTTGACAACAAAATTGGCGATATGCTATGGACGGATGGAGAACCTTCTGGAACTAATTCTTACCGGTTTAGCCCAGAATGTTCTCGAACACAAGCCGAAAGCTATATAAACCCTGCTGGTTCGCAGTCAGTTAGTGTGTGCCTCGTCTAGCGAGATGATAGTCAGTCACTGAGTGAGTGTCTCGAAGTCTAGTGCCGAGTGGGTCGTCGAGTGCACCGAAGGAGTCTGTTAGTGTATCGCGGTTAGTGCATCGTCGAGAGAGCGTGTTGAGCTCCGGGAACGACTGAATCGAAGAGTCGAGAGCTGTGCTCTGTGTGTCGTCGATTGCATCGCGAATTGTAGCGTGGAGAGTCTCGAGAGTACGTGGAGTTCCGAGAGCGACCAAGCAGAGTCGGGAGCTGTAGTGCTTTGCCGTGAAGCTGTTCTGACAATAATGGCCAATAACGTGTGTTTCGATACTTCATCAAGTGTCGTCGTTATTCACTCCAAATCCACACAAACACCGTACGAACGTGAAGGAAGAAAATAACGTAACAGAAAAGAAAAACGCAACAATATATTTATTACATATCCAACTGATAATTTTTCTATATGTTTGAAACACTGTTGTAGTTAATAAATTGCGTTTCTAATACCATAGGTTACGTATCTGACACACAAAAACATATTTTTAGTCCAAAGGGATTTGAATCCCGAAGGACTATTAGTTTCGTTTTGGCATTTTGCGTCGGACGGATAAATGTCGGTTCACTTTTCAAACTGTTGCCATAAAATGTTAGAGCCCTGCATTATATTTGAAGAAATTAAATAATGAAAATCTGCGTAAATGTATGTATATTTCTCGTATTCTGATAAAACAACGGTACATAGAGTCATCGAATTTTGAATAACGTAATCCTCCAACGAATATGAGCATGTGGAAGACCCAATTTGAAATTTGAAATTTGTTTTATGATCGATTTCCTATTTTTTAAAACTTTGACGAATTTTTGATTAACAAACTCAAGGATTTCAAAGCGAGCAAGGGCAACGTTGTGCAGAAAAAACATTTTTATCTCCAGCGCGTGAGTCTCTGTATCGGAAATTGTAAAGATATGCTCGTTTTAAAACTATTTTGCGATATTGCTGTTGCACTGGATCTTATGGTTTAAGTGCGAGGAACATGATATTTAATAAAGAAAGGTAACACACAAAATGTTAAAAAACGCCCCTTTGGACGTAATTTAAAATCTGAAACATTTCAGATTTTTTTTTTTTTTTAAATCTTTCATGATTTTTTACATATGTTAACTTCTCTAAAATTTTTTACTTAATATCTTTCATGGTAAAGCCTTCTTCGAAGTGTTAGACTGTAAGGCGAATTTTTCAGACTGCGATTTTCTAATAGACGGTACCTTTTCCTACATTGGCAACGAAAATTAAAATTCGTGGGAAAATTTGATATATAAATAATATGGCTTATTATAATCAGCCATATTATGTATATTAATTAATACATAGAGGCCGATTTAAGAAAGACTGCGTAAAAGGAAGCCTACTGTAACCGCAATAATTTTATAATAGATAGTATTTATTGCGAAAGGAACAGTCAAATGAGTTTTATAGCAGAGCATAGATTCTCCCTTATGTTCAAATTACTTCTGTCAGAAATTATAAAAATGTTAAAACGTATTTAAGTATGAAAGAAAACTAATTATGACATTTGTTGCGGGGAAATGGTAAAGCACGCTTAAAATGCGTCTTCAAGGGCACTGGGCGGGTGCTTTTGAACTTAAAATCCCATTTCCCCAAACATCGCGATTAAAGCCCAAGTCCAGATGCTTAGGCGTGCCGCTCGCTATGTAGATACCGAAGTGCAGTATCGTGACGTCAGGCGGTCATCATCATCATCATCATTTTCGGAGTTGAACTGTTCGAAATGGTGGAGGGAATTTATTTTCCATTTCTTATTCCGAAATGTACGATTTACATTCGCAGAAGTGTTGAAATATGCATGGGAAGAACGGAATCAGGATTTTCGGGTGTTCTTTCGCGGGTTTTATGCTGTGCGAAATTGAGTGGAAATGGTTTGGCTGCTTTGCAATATTTATGTAAACAGTCGATGGCAACGGTTATTCGGATTTCTGTAGCGGTGGAAAACAAAGCAATCTGACGTTAAACGGGCAATAAGATGGAAATAATAGTTTCCGGTGCTTGGAGAACGTAACCTATCATCTTCAGCTGATGCTTGCATCATAACACTGTACCGAAAATAACAGTCGTTATGAATTGTTAGGAAATGTTTATTTCCAGGGTTTCTTTATTTTGAATTAAGATGAATTTTGAATATGATACTGCGACATTCAGTCTTAGAAATTAAAAATTAATCGTAAAGTACTGCTATGATATACCAGCGTGGTTTTAAAATGTGTGGCAACAATTTAAACGAAAGCGGAGAACACAGAATTAAACAGATTCTTTAATGGAATATATGCGCGGAAACGGCGCGTTGACATAAAACAAATCGCTGTTGAACTAAAAGCATAATGCTAGCGTAAATCCTCATTCCCCGTGAAAATTCTGAGAGTTATGTACACTGCGTGGGGGGGAAGAGGACAGCTCTGTATCTCCCGTTCCACCGGTCCGATTCACGAAATTCAAATTGCGTTTTTCTTGTCTAGAAAGCGTGACTTAGGATATGTATTAGATTTATATATAGAATTGTTCTAACATAGGTATTTTGACACAAAATCATACTTTTTCTGAAATAACATGCCATATTTGTTTTCCATATTTCGATTCTACGACTCAAATTATGCTAAACTGCCAAGTTTTGTGAAATTCGCCAGAGTAGTTTTTAAAAAAATTAGCTCTCAAAATTTTAGCTCCTCACTGTTAATTGATTTTGATATATATTTGTTAATCTCTCTTTTTTTTATGAAATTTATTTGATTCCTTCTTACACAGTTCGAAATTTAGGTTCGCTCCAAATAAAATTCGCCCATTTTTTATGATTTATTTTTAAAATTTGTACTTTTAAATAATTTTTATAAATTTTTCGAAAAAAATTTTGAATAATGACCTAAGAAATTTTTAACATTATCTTAAAGAAGATGTATTTCTAGGCACACCTGCAAAAAATTAGAGTTTTTTATTCAAACTTTCCTGAGATTTCCATGAGTTTACATATTGGGGCGTTTTGAAATTTGGCATATTTGTTATAAGCGATAATAACGCCAAATGTGGTTTACGCACTTTGTTAAAATTATGTGAAAGTATGAACGTTGACTTTTTCCTGCTCGTCTGCAATGAAAAAAAGAAAGGAAAACAGGTTGCTATAAATGAAGAAGTTTCTTCAAGTGAATTATTCTTGGCGCAAACTGAAAAAAATGCGCCAAGTTAAATTTTTGAATTTATCCGTAAATTTCGTACCACATTTTACAAAATGTAGAATTTAGGTATAATTTGAGTCGTAGAATCGAATTGTGAAAAAAAAAAAAAAATGGCATGTCATTTCAGAAAATGTCCGATTTGGTGTCAAAATACCTATATTAGAACAATGCTATATAGAAATCCAATATATATATCCTAAGTCGCGCTTTCGAGACATGAAAAACGCAATTTGAATTTATTACGCAATTTCAATGGTTAGTTTTCGGTTAGTTTTAACATGGGGTGCAAAAATAAACATTTTCCACCTATTTTATTTTATTTTTATTTATTTATTTATTTTTTTCATAAAGGAAAGAAAGTGGTTGAGACTCACAAAGAGATATTTGAAGCCGATGATGTTGATTGCTTAACCCTTTGTTGCATAAAAAAAATCTAGAGAAGTTAAACGAAAATGTTTGTATTTTTTCTCCTTAAAATAACCTTAGTAATAATAAAAAAAATTTATTTTATTCAAATTTCGTTTTAAATAATTGCTGCAGTTTGTTCACTACAGTGGACAGCATGCATATACGTACATGCATACAAATCTCCTCCCAACGATTTACGGTCATTGCATTTGAAATCATTTCCTGCCTTGTTTGCAGTGATCATTACCATCTTCTGAATGGTAAATCTACAACTAACATGTACATACAGATACCCCAAAATACCTTCATTTCGTCGATTGGGATTGAACTCACTTTGCTACGATTTTGTAACCTGTACCTATTGGATTCAAATGTTAAATGTTCTAGAAATTCCTTGCGAAACATAAACATTTCCAGTGATGTTTTGGCTCGATAAGCAGTCCATTTGGCTTTCAATTCACTCTTTTCGGTAGATCTTTATCTACCCACTCCACAATTTTCTCAAACTGACATTTAAAATAAAATGTCTAAAATTACTAATTATGAATAAAAAATGGCAGTGTAAGAAAATGTAAGAAATATTATATAATGTTTACTACGAGTAATTGTACTAACCTGTAAACAGAAGTAGCAGCCATTTTCCAAATAGCAATACTTTACTTAGTGATGCTAATACAGCCATCTATGATCGACAGTTGGAAGTTCTAATAATATAGAATGAATAAACACAGGAATGGAATCTGTTAAAGCATTTACAGAAGAATAAACAAATTTAAACTTTTGTGTACTAGAGTGGACATGATGCAACAAAGGCTTAACAGAACGCATGTGTTATAATAGGTTTAAAACATTTCCTTTTGAAAATTTTTCATTTCAAAGTAACCATCATTCTGACCGACCATCTGAAGTTGATGATGACAAAATTAAAGCAATAATTGAATCAAACCATCATGTATCTTTGCGACAGGTTGCGAAAACGTTTGAATGCATCACACACAACAACTGAAAATCATTTTAGATATCTTGGACTGGTTAAGAAGCTCGATATTTGAGTTCCGCATGAATTGTCAGAAATTCACTTTCACAACGAATCAATATTTGCGATACGCATTTCAAACGTAATGCAGTGATAAACCATTTTTTGAAACGAATTATCACTGGTGATAAAAAATGATCGTCTGCAATAACATTAATCGCAAAATGACTCTGTTCCAAGCATGATGAATCAGCACAAATCATATCGAAAGCTAACTTGCATCAGGAAAAGATCATACTGACAAAGCAACAGCCGCACGACAAAATCTACTGTTAATTTCGTGGAAGAAGTGGAACAAGAAATAAGTACCAAGGCCCATAACCTTCACTCATATTATAAGGCATTTCTCCCGCCATCCTAGCGTGCCTTCGTGGTGTAGTGGTTCTGCACACTGGGCCGGTATTCCAGAGGTCCGTGGTTCGATTCTCGTTGAAGGCATTGCTAATTTTTCATCTTGTCTGCTTCCAAAAATATACCTAATGTCTCTACAATATTCCTAGTGAATCTTCCGATGTATTAACCTGGGATTTTAGAGCTTTTGGTCTTTTGAAAAGCAAATTTCTCCAAATGTTTAAAAAGCGGATTATGTTATATTTTTGAGTACAACCCTCCTTGGAATTTAGAAAGCTGTTCAAGAGGAATGGGATAAAAGACTTCTTCTGAAATTACAAAAGGCTTTAATGTCTTGGAAATTACTGTGTAGAAAGATGGTGAAGAATAATATTTGGCTAATCTTTGGAATATGGTAACAGGCAGTTTGGCGACATTTTGGTAGGCGATAAAGGTTACTTACTACCTAGGACTTTGGCAATAATGTGAGAAGTACTCAGTTCCAATTATGGATTATTTTGTCTGAGAGAAACGAGAGATCATGAGATATGTCATGTGACATATATGGACGAATCACAGTTCTTTAATCGGAAAAGGGGGGAAATCTGGAAAAATATCTGCAGTACTTTATAGCATTTTGTATTTAGCTTCATTCTGTGTTGTGTGAAAAAGTGTTGATTAATTCTTGGATCCCATGGCCCTATCTAAACTGAATTCGAAATGGGTATTTAGTGAGATTGAAAGGGGTAGTAATAAGTGTTTTTTTAAGGTTGTGCGAGATGGAAGTAAAGATTGCTTTTTAAGTTTTATTAAACAGTATATTCTACCGGGTACAATAATAATATCTGATTGCTGGAAGTCATATATGTCTGTTTGGAGGATGAAGGTTTTCAACATCTTGCTGTTAACCATAAGTATCATTTTAAAGATCCTGAAACAGGCGCACATAAGAATACGATTGAGATTCTGAAGAAGATTAGGTAAGTTAGCAATTTTAATCATTTGAGGATATTATTTTTATGCATTGTTCTAAATATAAAGAATAAATAAATTAATATACTATTATTGGAAAATTGTTATTAGCAATGAATTAATTTAAAGTAATTAAGATTTTAAACTAATTTTTATTAATTTAATGTATGTGTTTATTTATATTTTAAGTAGAGTTTTTTAATTTAATTATATTTTAATTAAATGATAGCGATTTTGTAAATTATATGTTTGTAGCATTTTGGAATACGTTTCAGTAGAAGTAAACATGCATGGCAATAATTTAAATATTTGACTCTAAGTATTTGCAACCATTTTTAATGTTTGCGTTATAAATTCGCAGGTGACGTTTATAATAGATAATTTACAGGGAAAAGTTTTTGGATATTTTATTTATTTTATACGTGCAAATTTTCATCCTTAGAATTCCTTCATATTTCGCGATCAGGTAATTTCATATATGTCCCTTTTACCGACTTTAAAGATTCACAAAATTTTCCTGTATTTTCGTGCAAGTTTTTCTAATTTATGAGAAAAAAGTAGTGTACATGGATAAAGTCAAGAGTGTGCGCAATGAAATTTTTGTGCAATTCTGGGATGTTTTTTTAAGTGAAAATAGGTCGACGTGTACATGGTTACTGTGTATGTGCCATTCTGAAAAACGCGGCAAGGAGTTTGCGATTCTGCACTTTCTCCCAATTTTGCAGTTAATTTTCGCCATGATTAAACACTTTTGTTCCATAAAATTTCTAGCATAAGCGTAATTCGGCTAGCAGATTGTTGGAAAAAATGTTGAGTAAATAAAAAAAAAAGAAACCTGTCTTTACTTCTTGAAGACAAAATGGCGGCGAAAAAGAAAAGTAGAAGGTTGCTGTAGCAGGGTTGGTTGTTGCCAAATTTTCGCCATAAATCGCCAAGTTACCATAATCCAAAGATTAACCTAATATTTTATACTACGTTTATAACAGTTATCTTCAAGTTCTAATAATATAGAATTAATAAACACAGGAATGGAATCTCCTTTCCTTTAAAGCTCCTTTCCTATCTCTCCTAATTCCAGCTTATAAATCCCTTACCAGAATGTGTTTTCAGAATCGCGGTAAATGCAAATGCGAAGGAGGAGTATTTAAGTCGAAGTTCCACTGTCTTCGAAAGAGAGCATCAGAGTTTCTGACTAGCGCACGTTTGCCTTTTGGCCGCGCCTCTTTTGGCCACGCCTCTCTAAGCTCTGCCGTATTACGAGCCTTTGATAGCTTCGCTAGCTAATTCGATATTTAGGGGCCAACTACTTAGAATTGTGTTAGGCTTTGGCTAAATCTCTTTAGTTAAGTTCTTATTGCTTATATTTTTTAATTCAAGCCCAAGTGGAGGCTTTATTGTACGTCCTGAGAAAGGAACCGACTGTCCACTTTTAGTTTGAGAAATATAGGGTAATTAACCCTTGTTGAGTGTTTCTGTTTCTGGACTTAAGCGATTATTCGCTTTGCAGTTCACTAGGTTCTTCCACAGTTAATAGATATAGTGGAGGAACATTACAAGGGATATCAAACGGAACATTTAAAACGCAAAACTTTTAGGTAAAATCCTTCTGCAAATACAATTTATTAATACAATAATTCGCCTAAAATTATGCGAATACAATAATTAATATAATATTAAATACAATATAATATTAAATATAATATTTATTGTATTTAATATTATATTAATTAATATTAAATACAATAATAATATAATATTAAATACAATAATTAATAATAATATTAAATACAATAATTAATAATAATATTAAATACAATAATTCGCCTAAAATTATGCGAACAGGCTCTGTGGAATACTCCAACAATTCCGTCTGTGAAACAAGTCGATAAAATATTCAAGACATGCATAATTTTTATTCGTAGTCAGCAAACATTAAATTCGAGTTTCGTGATTATTCTTTAAAAATTTTAAGTACAAAGCCAGCAAATGCCTTCTAAATCTAAAACCGTTATTAATGTTTGAGTGAGCTGTTCTCTGCCATAACTCCAGCCGAAAACCCAGCATTAAGAAAAAAGATGAAAACAAAAGGCAAAATTAAATTGTCTCTTAGTGCTAGGTAGACAGGTCATTTTATTAAATCACGATTTTTTAAAAACACGGGCCTAGGCAATTTATTCCCATATTTATGGGAGGGGTTTGTGGCCATCTTTTCTCGCAGCTACGACGGCCATTTTCAGTAACTCACGATTAGGTAGGGGGACGTTTCCTGCGGCGCTGCTGCACACCAAGCACTTCCATACGTCAACATAGGAAGAAAGTAATGCCCACTTTAAAAAAGTAATAAAAAAAGGAGAGGTTTTTCTTTGTTTTGTTTTTGTTTAGATTTTAAAACGTGTTTGCGGGGTGAGCTTCTATTATTTATATCGAGCGAGTGGGGGAGTGTAGCATTTTGACATGGGTCACGGATTTAACTGCCCCGTAGTTGGAATTTTTTTTCTTCCACCTCAAGTTCGATTTTTATGTGTTGTTGTTCTTCGCGAAGAAAGAAATTCTCATTACTGTGGAGTCTATCATCGAATGCAAAATCCAAGTTTGCCTCTTGCATCTCTGGCTGAAAATTCAAATATGACTAATCTAACTGTGTACAATAAAACATCTTTAAGATGTCACCTATATAGCACTTTTTCTCCTGCTTATCCCGTAACAGCTTTACAGACCAACGAGTGGACGAGCGAAAATACAAGTACTATTCCAGTCCCGACGAAAGGTGTTATGTGCGAGGATTTTTAGGTCATAAAAATATAATATTAACATGAGCCATTTTTATGACCTAAATATTCCTCCTCCTATTTCGTTAAGGAAGGCATCCATTTCGTTAAGCAAATGATTCTCGTATGCTTTGCCATAATCCAAATCCCTCTGGCCGGCTTTATACGGCCATGACGAGTTTTTGGTACTTGGTATATATTATCGGATAATTTAAGACATTTTGCTTTCTTACTTTCATTAATAACGTAAATGTTATCTTAATAAATGTAAGTTTGTGAAAATATAGATTAAAATAAGTAATTATGCAAATTAGCTAATAAATGCTGCTTAAATACAAGTTTTCACGACACACCCAAAAACCCAGAGGGGTATTCTAATCCAATCTAGTTCTTCAAATTATTTCAATTACTTCTCTTGCTATATTTTTACTTCCTTTCACGAAGTAAAAGAAGTATTGTAATCGCAAAAAAATTCCAGTATCATATTTCAGCGGAAATATCCACTTCGACCGCTTTCGAATCCATCTGAACGATATTTTTGCGTGACATCTGCACGTATGGACATAAAGAATGATTTTTTTTTTCCAAAACGGATTGTAAAATGGATTTAGAAGAGATTTTGTTTCGTTACATCTGTACGTACGTATGTATGTAACTCGCGTAACTCAAAAACGAGTAGCCTCAGTTGAAATTTTGTACATGGGACTGCTATAACATGCAGACATGCAGTTCTCTTTTTTGTTGCAATCGACCGCATCAGACGTATATAAATATATATATTCCTATTCTGTTACCCAGCCCGGTTAACTCAGTTTTTTTTTATTCTAATATGTTGGGAAATTGTGCATTTTGTTGCTTTAAAAGTGATTTAATTATGTTGTTCTTACGTTACAGCTTAAGGTTTTTATACATTTAGTTAATTGCTGCAATAGTTGAAGAATTATGAACAGTTTAAAAGTTGTTTAAGTGGTATCAAGTCTAACGAAGCCGCCATTTGTTTACGTTTAAAATTCTTAGTAAAATAATGAATTAAGTCACTTTGAGCATCAGGGTCAGTGCCTTTTTTGACGAGAGGGACGGAAAGCAAATTTGCATTTTTGTGCACCAAAAAATCTGTCTTCCTGTCCGATGGCCGAATAGCTTGCTTTTGCGTAGAAACTCTAATTTTAATTATATTGTTTTTAACTGTATTTGGTGTTTTATGTTTTTCTATGTTTTTACAATTTCTAATGAAGTTGTTTTGAGATTTTATATATTTTTGCCTTACGGCAATGTGAGAACTGAGGTGACTGAATGAGAATTACCTCCAATGAAATTCGAGGAAATAAGTTTAAATAAAATGCAGCAAAAAATATGTATAATTTAATAGGCCGTACAAGGAAGTCACGTGCGGCCACATCAGAATTTTTTTTTTTTTTTTTTGTTACTATTAAAGAGATTCCGAAGCTATTCGCCTAATATTTTTTCGAAGTCTCGACTCGAATTCCTTTGTTCTCCTTTTCAAGAATATCCTATGAAACGCTAGAAAGAATGAATTGAAAGAAGGAAGTGAAACTGTCAAATAATTTATACTTGAAATAAGACTCAAATTAAGGAAAATTAGGCAAAAGAGTGACCTTAGATTAGCTTAGAATTTCGTACTCAAAAGTATTCTAAATTGAGAATCCAGTAAAATCGGAGGGAGCTAACAAACTCGTATAATTCTTAGAAGTCTTTCTGCAAAGCTCAGAAACGAAGCGGGTCGGGTGCGGTCATTGTTTACGAAATGCAAACTCGTCATTTCTTTCACATTCCGCAGGCGCATATGGCGCAGTTTCGGTGGATCTTTGTCAATTTTCATGGTTGGGTTTTAGCCAAATTTCGCGGTGGACGGGATATGTTTCGTGGTAGACGGGATAACCTATTTCTCAAAACATTTATAGCAATAGACCTGAAAAATATGCACAAATTCCCATAGCAAACACAGTGGCATATTTTAAAAGAATATGTTCCTCGGGCGCGCTGAATATCATTAAAAGTTTGGCATTTTCAGAATACCAGATTGACAATTGGAAATCCAATCTCTCGGAATAGAAAAAAGGAACTACGTGCAATTACGGCCATTAATATGGGAAAGATCAAGTGGCGTAATTTGATTCTTTTAAAGATGCGTAACTGTAATGTTTATACAATCATTTGTAAATATTTCTTTCAAAAATGCTTAAGAAACTAACTTTTTCAAGCGTGTTATTATTAGCCACTTGCTTCTCATATCTCCTACTGTCCCCTCGGACAAATTGATTCAATCTTAGATCTTTTCAGGGCCCACGTTGGAAAATTTATGGTGTCTTCTGTTAGATTTGAAAGTGTTTGGGTTGTTGTAACCTGTACTTTTGTAACCTCTGTAGGTTCTAATTATTAGGTGCCACCGACTTCCTTACACGCGTTATCATGATGGAAGTTACATATTCAGGTTTGTGCAGAAAAGAAATCAATAACATTGAACTTTAATGAATGAGTCAAACCGGCCAGGCTTAAATAACAATAATCACCGTAAATAATTGCTCGCGGATCCATCGTCTAGTTCTTTCAACCACATTTAGGCCAAGACTCGGACTGACGTTCTTTAGATAGCACACAACTTCAGACGTCGACATCTGGCAATACTCCGGTTCCAGTTAACCCACTTATATTCCTACTCTCATCTCAAAAATCCCAATATATAGCACAGGGAGCCTAATACGATACCTAAGGGCCTGCTGGGAACCCGGTGCCTTGGAATCTCGGAGAAGGCATGTCATTGTCCCTCCCTTCGTAGGAGGCAACGGTGGCCCACCTTTATGTGCTTCCAATAAAGTGGCCACCATTTCCAGCCTCTTTGTAGTGGCCACCATTTCCAGCCTCTTTGTAGTAGCCACCATTTCCAGCCTCTTTGTAGTAGCCACCATTTCCAGCCTCTTTGTAGCAGCCACCATTTCCAGCCTCTTTCTAGTGGCCACCATTTCCAGCCTCTTTGTAGCAGCCACCATTTCCAGCCTCTTTGTAGCAGCCACCATTTCCAGCCTCTTTGTAGCAGCCACCATTTCCAGCTTCTTTGTAGCAGCCACCATTTCCAGCCTCTTTGTAGCAGCCACCATTTCCAGCTTCTTTGTAGTGGCCACCATTTCCAGCCTCTTTGTAATAGCCACCATTTCCAGCCTCTTTGTAGCAGCCACCATTTCCAGCCTCTTTGTAGTGGCCACCATATCCAGCTTCTTTGTAGTAGCGACCATTTCCAGCCTCTTTGTAGTAGCGACCATTTCCAGCCTCTTTGTAGCAGCCACCATTTCCAGCCTCTTTGTAGCAGCCACCATTTCCAGCCTATTTGTAGCAGCCACCATTTCCAGCCTCTTTGTAGTAGCCACCATTTCCAGCCTCTTTGTAGCAGCCACCATTTCCAGCCTCTTTGTAGCAGCCACCATTTCCAGCCTCTTTGTAGCAGCCACCATTTCCAGCCTCTTTGTAGCAGCCACCATTTTCAGCCTCTTTGTAGTGGCCACCATTTCCAGCCTCTTTGTAATAGCCACCATTTCCAGCCTCTTTGTAGCAGCCACCATTTCCAGCCTCTTTGTAGTGGCCACCATATCCAGCCTCTTTGTAGTAGCGACCATTTCCAGCCTCTTTGTAGTAGCGACCATTTCCAGCCTCTTTGTAGCAGCCACCATTTCCAGCCTCTTTGTAGCAGCCACCATTTCCAGCCTCTTTGTAGTGGCCACCATATCCAGCCTCTTTGTAGTAGCCACCATTTCCAGCCTCTTTGTAGTAGCCACCATTTCCAGCCTCTTTGTAGCAGCCACCATTTCCAGCCTCTTTGTAGCAGCCACCATTTCCAGCCTATTTGTAGCAGCCACCATTTCCAGCCTCTTTGTAGTAGCCACCATTTCCAGCCTCTTTGTAGCAGCCACCATTTCCAGCCTCTTTGTAGCAGCCACCATTTCCAGCCTCTTTGTAGCAGCCACCATTTCCAGCCTCTTTGTAGCAGCCACCATTTCCAGCCTCTTTGTAGCAGCCACCATTTCTAGCTTCTTTGTAGCAGCCACCATTTCCAGCCTCTTTGTAGCAGCCACCATTTCCAGCTTCTTTGTAGTGGCCACCATTTCCAGCCTCTTTGTAATAGCCACCATTTCCAGCCTCTTTGTAGCAGCCACCATTTCCAGCCTCTTTGTAGTGGCCACCATATCCAGCCTCTTTGTAGTAGCGACCATTTCCAGCCTCTTTGTAGTAGCCACCATTTCCAGCCTCTTTGTAGCAGCCACCATTTCCAGCCTCTTTGTAGCAGCCACCATTTTCAGCCTCTTTGTAGTGGCCACCATATCCAGCCTCTTTGTAGTAGCCACCATTTCCAGCCTCTTTGTAGTAGCCACCATTTCCAGCCTCTTTGTAGCAGCCACCATTTCCAGCCTCTTTGTAGCAGCCACCATTTCCAGCCTATTTGTAGCAGCCACCATTTCCAGCCTCTTTGTAGTAGCCACCATTTCCAGCCTCTTTGTAGCAGCCACCATTTCCAGCCTCTTTGTAGCAGCCACCATTTCCAGCCTATTTGTAGCAGCTACCATTTCCAGCCTCTTTGTAGTGGCCACCATTTCCAGCCTCTTTGTAGTGGCCACCATTTCCAGCCTCTTTGTAGTGCAGCCTCTTTGTAGTGGCCAAGCCTAAGTTGGTTAAGTTCCCGCCAATTAAAAAATAACAGTCTGGAAGGAACGAGCTGCGTGACGAAATTAGAAGGGATAGTAAATATGCAAAGTAAGAACCCAACTCGCTAGTTAAAAAATAAGCTGAATTTTTGCCTACTATGTTCTAAAGAAAGTTTGAGCTCAATCGTGAACCTTCTTAAAATACTTTTAAAGATTTGTCTATTAATTAGGTATTAAATCACCTTCCAGTTAATAAGGAGTTTTTAAAACTTTTGAAAAAGCGTTGTTCGAAAAAGGTTGATATTTTGCCCTTGTAAAATTACTAACAACAAAACGTTACCTGTTCTGCTGCCTAGTAACATTTATCAACTTAAAAATTAAGTATTCGAAATAAATATTTTTCTCAGATTATTCAATATCCTTTTTGTATTTTAATACACTTTTAAGTAATAAAAAATCAATCGAGAGTATGATTTCATATTTATGAACCTGATTTTATGATCAGTTTTTTAAATTCCTTTCTTTTTTGTTAAATCTTTCGAAAGGTTATTTTGAAAAATACTCCACTGACGACGTTATGGCATTCGAAGAGTTTTTCACCGCATATTTTTTTATCGTCTGTGTTGTAAAACATGGTGCCGTTTGACACGATTTGTGATGCAGAAAACATTTGTAATATTTTCAATAAAACAAATCCAGCCATCAGATCATTTAAAAATAAAGTCTTCGAATCATTTAGTTGCAATCTGATTTTCCTCACACCACTACCTAAGTTTTAACGAACATTAACACTGCGGTAAGAAAAAAGGATCTCTTGAGTTCGCTCAGAATAAATGAATATATATAAAAACTCTTGGCGGTTTAGAAAAAAAAATTAACTTGAAATTTATGCTCAAAAGATATTCCTTTTAAAGTATATATAAAGGACATAAAAGTGGCATCATATAAATCCTGAATTCATAATTCTCCTGTTGTCGATTCAAAATTGTCTTTGCCTCCACAAGCTGAGGATGAGTGGTAATTCGCCTCTTGCGGCTGCTCCTAGTGGGTGAACGATCTGGTTTTTCGAGATGCTGTCCTTTAAATTCCGTGTTTAAAATAGATACCAACCAGTTAATTTTTAAAAAATTCTTCAGGAAGTGTCCTATGGGTTGATATGCTTCAAATTACTGCCTGAGAAAAAAACTGCAGCACTGAAAAATGATAGGAAACGTATCGAATTTCGTACCTAAATTGATAATTAAGTACTTGGCAAATGATTTAATTTGCAAAAGTGTACAACTATAAGACATTTAGATATATATGCGGAGTATCAGTGAGAAGTGCGGTCACATTTCGAACAATATATTTTTGAACACGTAGTTGCATCGTACCAATGAGCACCCGAAATATGGCCTGTAGTATCACCACCATGTATTATTTATGACAATCCAGCGTTCATTTCCTTTTCGCGAAGAAAGCGATGTATCCTACGCCCAGTCATGTGCCAGAAGTGCTCAACTGGTGAGAGACAAAGTCTAACTAAAGGAGCATTCGCCACCTTGTAATGCATTCAGAATGGGCCAAGTAACGTGTGGCCGGGCGTTATCTTGTTGAAAAATAGCGTTTGTGATGTCCTGAAAATGCGGAAGGAGAAGAAGCTGCAGCGTACTATTAGCATAACGGTGTCCTGTAAATCTGCATGTAATGTGCACTAGAGATGAATGGCTGTTTAAAAGTTCCATCATTTCCGAACGACATGGATTGATGAGCTTTGTATCGTTCGAAAATAGTAGATATCTGCGCGGTGGCCTCTCGCCTCCATATTCTCTACGCCAATTATCATTTGTGAGGTAAAAGCAAAGTTGTTACTGAAGACTGCATTGTCCCAATCTGCACTCCAAAAACTCTGCTACGACACCACTATAAACATCGACGACGATGGCGCCCTATTAAAATCCTTTGTGAAGGATGGCTAGATAAATCTTCGTCTGGCAATGAGTGTGAAACTGTTGAAACTGGAATAGTTGAAACAACATATAAAATTGCAAAATGTCTTCAGTTGTGCACCGGGGAAGCGGCAATCGGTTCCGTCTCCCTGCTCTGAAACCCTACAGCGCTGTACATTTTCTTTCTGGATTCATTGTCACCAAATTCAGCCAACAAGTTAAACAATTTTAGTTTCCTCCGCGATACGACTTACACAACTGTGTACTGCAGTTAGCATTGTGTAATCAAAGATGCTTTTAAACATAGTATAGATTGAGAGAGAATATCAAATTAATGTTTGTCATGTCATTAGAGAAGCTGATGTTATACATATGCAAAAGGTGCTGAGTTTATATCTTTGAAGAATGCATATTGCTAGTAAATTGTGGTAATTTCAAAATGGGTATGGCAGTTCTTTTACTGAGTACCTGTGCATAAGTCATTATGTTGTTAGACATGATGACATGAGTAAGCATAGTATTGTACAGCGTTATTACAAAAGAAATCAGATGAGAGAAATAATAATAGTAATTTCAATAACTTAGGTGTTATAATAAATATGGTGGGCCAAATGTGATGATAGAAGTGTGTGGTCTAACAGAAAATATGGAATTAAAGTAACTTACCCCCAAAGGATGACATTTCAATTAATGTGAATTATGAAATTTATTATAATTTCATTATATCTTGAGAAATTTATTATATTTTGACATCGTGAAATTTTAAATTAATACTAGTATAAATCAAGAAAACATAGCCAGACAGAAGATAATATACCGCGAACATTTTGAGTCTTAACCTTTCGTGCAGGAAATGGGTAATATTCCAATCTAAGTAAATCTCAGTTCATCTTCGTTACACAAAGTTACATGATAAGAAAATTCAATTTTTATAACGAAGGAAATTGAGTTGACTGTTTATACCAATATATTTCCGGTTGTAGTGGTCAAACTCACTCTGTCATTGAGCGGTCGCAGTGAACAGACTTGATGTTGAATAAATGTGGAGGCTTGCCTGCACATTAGGTAACATGTTTAATAACTTAGCACAGTAAAAGATATCGTGATGAAATTTAAAGCAGTGTACATATAGATATGAAATTTCTTCCTAGCATTCATTGCGATGAAGTAAGTGGACATCGCCAAGTTGGCATGCCAAGTTGGCGATGTCCACTTACAGTGACGCCTCTGTCAACAAAATGGTCATTTAGAGTGGCCATTTTATCAAAAGACGCTCTGTGCTTTTGAATTCAACAAAATGGAATTCTGGAAATTCAAAAAGGAATGTTTGGGAGTAAATAATGATTAAGCTTCATGAATTCCTTTCGAAGTAGGTAATTCATCTACGATGGTACAAGATATTTAAATTTATGGATTGTGTTCCTGTTGTTACTGATCCTAATTGGTTAGCCATTAAGCTAGACTAGATCCATGAGTCCAAGAACATTCAATAAATCCAAGACGAAGGTATATCTTTCCAACAGGTCTTCTTTAACAATTCCCGAACAGGTTAGAAGATGTTCAGGAGAGAAATGATCTGCATTATATTTCCTGCAGATGGGGTAGATGTTATTTCACCAGTCAAATTTAAGGCATTCCAGGCGAAAAGTTGCACGGATTGCTTGTGTCTTCGAAGATGCTGCATATCAGAAGAACAACTTAAACATATTTGCAGCGTCTTCTAACAAAATTCAAGTAAATAACTACAACGAGTTATGAATTTGAATTCCATCAAAAAAATTTGCTATTTAAAGCGCTAAAAGTAACTTCCATTGGACAATTTTGCGCTATAGTGTATTAAAAAGTAATTTCAACAAATTTCAATTACTGCTGCACGTGGAATGGCATGGTCTTTTTGTTTACTGAATTATGTTGTAGGGTTTATATTTATTTTAACTAACATTTATTTTAAGTTTAAACTATCTTTCCTGTCAAGCCTTACTTTCCCCTGGAACTGCCAATGCCAGAGTATGTAAATTTTAGTAGAACGCGCAAGGATTCAAATTATCAGCGGAAGTATTCTGATTTAAATAGAAAGGAAACGAGTTCGAGGTGTGATATTCTTACTTCACGAGCGCGGAGGTAGTTGGCCAGAAATTGAAGAACCCCGCGTTTGGTCCTGTGTGCTTGCCTAAAAGTAGTGTTACTCGTTTAAGTGATCTTCAAGTTTGCTGAATTAGCAGCGGTATTGTAAAACGCGGTGAGTTAGTTACTTTTAGAGAGCCTCGTAGTTAGAGTCTTGTCTTTAGTTTCTTTTCAGGTTATTATTTTTATTTGACCGCCGAGTTGGCACAGTTTGTGAGCGTCAAGAGCACGCACTTGTAATTTATTACGTTGAATAAAAAGGGACTTAAACCCTTAACAAGACTCTGTCTTTTATCCAGTTTTCACAGTCACCTCTTGGTTGCGTGCAAGTTGGAGGCGCGCAACGCTATAATGTGACAAACAATAATTGCTTACGTCAACGTACGGAACGCTGGAAAAATTTCCATATTATGATATCTTTCATTATGCATTTAAAAAAATTTTAAAGATTTATACTATTTTATTATAACCCAGTAATATAGAATACCATTTCTCAAGAAGGCTTTTGACATGTAGAATATGACAAGTCAAGCTAGAATACTACACACAAAGAAGAACGCAGCGTTTGCAAAGTAACGAAACATTTTTATAGTTTCATAAGCCACCAAACAATTATTTTAATACTGTCAACCTATATGTTTAGATCATGTTATTTTATCTAAAAGTTTAAAGATTATTTTCTTTCTAGTTATCTAATAAATCATAAACTCATTAACTTTTTTTGTGATAAAAATTCAGAGATTGGGGGGGGGGGGAATACTTTTCTACGCTAAGTTAGTTCACAAACTACATCAACAGTACTTTTCATGATAAAGTGCAAGGATCACTTTTTAAAAACTAAGGTTGAAAAAGTCTAATAAAAAATGCTTCTCCGCCGACTAATTTTTTATCGAGTGCGATGAAAAAATACCGTTTTCTCATCTTCTCCTTCTACCGTTTTCGTTTTAAAGTAACGAACCCAATCTTCCCACGGCTTAAAAATAAAATAAAAAAAGTATCAATTTTGAAGAGAAAAAAAATTGTAGCAGTTTAGACCATGAAAATAGGAGGAAGAAATGTACATCTCCTCGAAGTACGTGCTTTTAAAGCGTTCAGGTAGCAGACCACTCAACTATATTTGAAGTAAAAACAATACAGGTTTGGAAAAATAAAACTAAGACAAAGGGCGCCGAGGATGGAGAATATTTAAGAAGGCTTGCTTTGTTCAATAATATTTTTTATCCTAATTTACTATTTTGAAATTTAGGAACATAATAATGAAATATATGAGCTATCTGTGATTGAAATTATGCTAAGTTATATTTTCAACGAGATTAGCCTAATTATTAAACTCGGAAGATATAAACTGCAACACATGACTTCAGAATTTCTACTAAAAATATTTACGGCAAGAAAAAATATTCATTTTATATTTCATTTTTTACTTCCTTGTACTAAGTAAAGGAAGTCTTGTAATCTCGAAAAATGTCGGGTATCATATTTTAAAGGTAGAATCCATTTTGACAGCTCCTGAATCCATTTTGACGACTATTTTGGGGTAAAGTCTGTAAATATAAACAGAATAAAGGACTCTTTTTTTTCCAAAACGGATTGTAAAGTGGAGAGAAAGTTGAAAACGGATTGTAAAGTGGAACGTTTTTCGTGGCATGCAAAACGGAATTTTTTTCGTGGCGTTTGTACGGATGTAGTTACGTTATTTGTACGATGTAGTTACGACAATTAGCCGAAGATTAAACGTATATTAGCCGTAGAATGTAAAATATTGTGTATGGGACTGCTATAATATCTAGTTGTGAATTTTCCTTTTTTATTGCAATAGGCAGTACCTAACGTATGTTTGTGTGTGTGTGTATATATATATATATATTGTATGATCTTAAATTCACTTAGTTCGAAACAAGTTATTCTAATACTTGCGCAATAGCTGCAAAATAAGATAATAATAATTTATTTACTAAAGAAATATTGATTATATTATCTCCTAATATTCATTTTAGTAGAAATATCTAAAAAGAGTGAACCCATATGTAGGAAGTTTAATTCCGAAAATTGCTTTAAAGTAACTTGAATGTAAATTGTTAAAAATGTTTTCCGGGAACTTGAAGTAAATCATGAATAACAAAATTTCAAACTTTGAAAAAGAAATTAAATTAAAAGCAAGTAATTATTGCTATTGATCGGAAATTAGTTGACTTTTCAAGGGGAACAAACCAACTCCCGTTCAATGAACAATAATTAATAAATACGAAGGTGTTTCGTCTTTTACTCAAGTAAGAACGGTGTTGCCAAAATGGCTGCAATCTCTGAACGTAGTCGCATATTTCCAGTTACAGACGGGATTTAAATGCCGAAAGTACTCATGTTTTGGCAATGTCAAATAAAAAAGTTTTTAAAAAAAATCCACAAATAACGAAATCTAACTTTTAATGCGATCTCCGGGTTCCTATAGTTATATTTGGGAAATTTTCAACCTCGTTACAAAAAAATAAAATTATAAGAAGTTTGACTTCCATACGGCAGAAACGAACCGGCGTATTTAATACAAATTTTCAATTTTTGATGTCATTTTCAGCTTGCCTTGAGAGATCGTGGCAATAAAGTTAGAATTATAGAGTCATTAGATAATTTGAAGCAGGAGACACGAAAAATGAGCAATGCCCTCGCCGTGACGTCTCGAATACACGCCGAGTGTGCTAACTGTTACACTACAAAGACATGTTGGGAGGTGGAAGAAGATACCTTATATACCCCCCTTTTTAAAGGGTGGCTGGGGATTAGGGGACCCAATCGTCAAATCCTGGTGGTGAAGAATCATCATCCACCACCTTTTAGCTCCGGCGCCACTGTAGAGTCATTTAGAATTTTTCAGTGACAGGAAGCTGAAGAAATGAGCAATGCCTTCGCCGGGACTCGAGCCTAGACCTCTCGAATACACGCCGAATGTGCTACCCGGTACACCACAAAGGCATGCTGGAAGAAGGGAGAAAATACCTACGAAGACATAATTTTAAATGAAGTGCAACGAATAATGAGTGTAATTTAATGAGCCGTACAAAGAAGTTATGTCGTGTCCCCCGGATGACATTTTTTCGTTAAATTTTTTAATTCGTTAAATTTGCAACCAGTCTTCCGAAAAATGTCTTGAAAAATTACTATATATTTGAAGCTATAATTAAAAAACCATATTTCACTGGATGTAACTGAAAACAACAAGGACACGTTTACGTGGATTGAAATCATGGATATATTTTTGGATTTAAAATATTAAAAGACTAATAATACGTACTGACGTGAAAGAAATTCGTAAATAAAGCATCGAAAGTAGTAGATAGGTATTATTTCTCATCAAGATATATTGTAAGGATCTTAAGTTTTACTAACGTTTATTTTATTTTAAATCTTTACTATCACTTCTTATTTTCTACTTCCGGCCAGAATTAAAAGCTTTAACTTATTTATGCAAATTTGTCTTGCGAACGCCAAGTACTTAAGTTGTGGCTTTTTGCCAAGCAAGAGAGAGGAAGGAGCTATTAGAAGCAGGCCGCTTGCCATAGTAGTTTTACTCGGTTGCTGGTTGCCTTCAAGGCCAGAGGTTTAATCCTCTTGATAATTTTAAACGTATTGTAGTGTTAGCAGTTCTCTGTACTACATACGGCTTTTTGTTAATATACGGCCAATCTTCAAGTAGGCACTTGTTTATTAATCCAAAGTTAGTTTAGTTAGAGTTTAGTTGATATTTTTATATTCTTACGTTCAGACCACAAGTGGTTGGTCTCTGTATTCCGAAGTCCGGAAATCATTGTAAAGAGAGAAAAATAAAGGGTTTTGTATACCCTTCCTGTGTGTATTGTCTACTTCCCAAATTTATTGAACATAGCTTTAGTAAGCTCCCTGTTCCGAGTCAGGACAGTTAAATGTTCCCTAAGCAAGTAAGGAGGAACAACAGAACCTGATAATATAAAATTAGACTCAAAAGTAGTAAATGGTTTGGTTTGGTTAATTTGATTATGGCAAAGTATCCTAAGGCTATTTGCCTAAGAAGATGGATGCCTTCGTGGTAGACGTTTTAAGGGAAACTGGCTCGCATCAGCGTTACACATGGGAAAAACCACGAAACACCCATGCAGCCAGCTTATGTACCTGGTATCGAACTCAGGTTTAATTACCAGTGTTTAGCATTTTTACCGCTTGGCAGATAATATATCCCAAATGTAGCAGAATAAAAAATAACTCAGAGAAAGTATCTACAGAACTGATCACTGAAAGTATTTGTTAATCTACCTGACTTATTTTTTTAAACGATGAAAAAACTTAAAATTTTCTGTAGCTTGGGATAAATTTTATTCTAGTCTTGACGTAAGTCATCTAAGCAAGTAATATGTCTGTAGCTATTTAAAGAAAATTATGGTATTAAGCTTCTAGCGTTGATAAGCTCATTTTCTAGCATTTGGCAAAGAGTTACTGAATAGACTAGAAGAGAAACACGCATTTGGCAAAGAGTTACTGAATAGACTAAGAAGAGACTAGTTTCTAGCATTTTGCAAAGAGTTACTGAATAGACTAGAAGAACTTATTTGAAGTTCAGATTTTGAGCGTGAAGGTGCATTTGCCCCTCGCTCCCTATTTTAACTTCGCTAATTTTTCTTGTCCTTTATGCTTGATCAGATAGCCTGGCTCAGTAAAAGTAAGCGGTCAGTGCAACTCTGATTAAAAATCCAGTTATAACCACGTGCAGTGCTGATAAGGACCACGTGTTTCTGAGACTCCTTCTCCTTTATTTTCTTCTTTCTAGGTATTTCTTTCTCCTGATGAGGAGGGACCCTTAGCTGCCCTCGAATTCGATTGAGTGTTTCATTATACTTACGCTAAATACAAGGTTGTTTTTACGATTTTGATTGTCACATTAGCGTGTTTTGATAGTTACTGAATAGTTCATCTGAGAACCATTTATATACATTCTTATTTGTCTCAATTTATCCCTCGGAACTGGATAGGGGTTTATTCGTACATTTTTACTTTGGTTTCCGTTTTTAAACTTTCCATTTTATAGATAATGATTGCCATTCTCTGTATCATAGGTAGATTTTAGATGCTCTGCCTTATTCTTTTGTAGATTGGGTAGCTTTGTTTCGAAAGGCTGTAAGGTATCAGTGTCGCATGGCCCGTGTGCGTTCTTGCGGTGCAAGCAGTTAGTACTAAAAGATGCGTGATTTGAATACTCACGAGGCCACAATGGATTTTTCACATTTCTTGCTCCGAAGTATCTAATGCTGTCTATAGTAAAGTCCGAATCGATGGATGATAATGATAATGAACGGATGATAATTCATCACTACCTGAACCTAGTTGACTGGATCTCCTGCTTTACCCCAGTCACCTTTTAGTAAAACGCAGTAATCTGGAACAGCTCTCATCGCAGTCATTCCCTAAATAGCTAAATTACTGTTTCAGCTCTTGTAATATAAGTATTTATTTTTTAAATATTTTTTTATTTATCTTTTATATGTATATATATAAAGTAAAAAGAACAAACGAAAAAAGACCTATGTGGTCAAAAACTTTGCATATTGGGCTGTAAAATTTAGAAAAAAGTTAAAAGAAAATTCCTAGTTCGTACGCTAAAAAGTTCCTTAAATACTGTGGTTCCGTGAAAATATTATCATAAGCAAAATAAGGTTCAATGAGATGTGTTACAAAGATAAAATAAACAATACAAACACTTGAATATTTACAAATAAAAATAAAAATCAATACTAATAGTAAGCAATATGCTAATCAAAGTAAGGCATATTTAAATCATTAGAATAAAGTACGAACAAATGATTTAAGCAACAAGTGATTTAAAAACTATGAAGCGGTAAATGGCAGATTAGCCTAATTCGAATCTCATTATGGCTCTTCAGGGGAAATTGTTTTTAATGAATTTCGTATCAAGCTAACTCCATATCGCGTTTCGCCGAGACAGACAATTGAAACTGTATACGAAACACTTTTTGTAAATTAATAGAAAAAACTTTGCCAAAATCTTTAGTCTCAATTCTCTGTTCCAATTTCCCGACACATCCGCTTGAAGAAACACTTTAAGGTGTAATAAAAACTATAGATAATGGATTGGTAATGCTGATGTACAAAATAAAATAAATAGCGATTTGCTATTAGTCAAAATATACAAGATTTTATGGGAGGATATATATATATATAGTTATTTAACTCTTTTGTTATAAAAATCTTTGTTCCATCTAATCAACTTCTTGACATATACAAATATTTGTACTCATCCGGTGTAATAAATTGTTACACACAGTTATCTAACTTTCGTAATATAAGTGTTCATTCCAATATAGTAAATATGCCAATCTAACACATGAAATACCAATAACAATGTTGCATAATGTCATGTATATATTTCTGTAGTGTAAAAAAAATCTTTCTTCCACCACTTTCTTTTTTAAATAACGAAACCCAACTACATGTATAATAACATGATCTCATTACTTATTTTAAACTGACCTCATTACTTCTGAGTCACGCTGAATGTTGGCTGGTTAAGCATAAGAAAAGGCTTCTATTAAATTATTTTAGTTCTTAATAAAAGGGTCTTTTACACCCTTCTTACGCTCTCAATTTACTTACGGACATAGCAATAAGTCGCTTAGATCCATACAGAGTCTCGATTTAGAGAATGCGTCCTAAGATTGTGAAACTTTACAAGTAAGCAAGAAATATAAGGAAATAATTACAATAGGAGATATTATCAACTGCAGCCTGTATGAGGTACTGCGACCTCTGTATGTGCGTATAACAACAATACACCTTTCTTCCCATTTTATTCGCTCGCTTCAAAAGTACGTAAATGAATCATTAAATATAAAATAAATAAGAAGAGCCTCAAATATGAATAATTAATCATTAGCATAATTCACATTAACTCCTCCAAAATGTGTGGATACTTTACTCTTAGCTTACAGCTGCTACTAATTATCCTGATGATTTGAATTCTTGTGAAAGTTAGATTTGGAATCAAGTTATTTCATTAATACGGTTAGAAGTCCATATGTGAACAGTCTGGCGTCCTTTCATGTTTGTTTCAAGTTCAGTAATTCATTGTAAACAACCGCGTAAAATTAGTTGTTACGTTACCAGAAGGAGATTTGCATCTTTCATGTAAGTTTGTAAAAGTCAAACTGAGGTTATAATAAATTTAATGTCTGTTGATTTGTACTTGTATCTTCAATATGAGTTTCTGTAGACTTTCTTAATTTAGCTACTGAGCAACTGATATTAATTGGCTTTTATGACACAAAAATCAAAATGTAAGTTTTTTAAAGTCAGCAACATATATTCAGCACTTAATATATAATGTAATAATATGTAATGTATAATATATATTAATATATAATGTAACAATATGTTATGTATAATATATATTAATAATGTAATAATATGTAATGTATAATATATATTAATATATAATGTAATAATATGTAATGTATAATATATATTAATATATAATGTAATAATTTGTAATGTAAAAATTCCTCACTACCTGAATCTTGGGATAAATTTTATTTTAGTCTTGACATAAATCATCTAAGCAAGTAATATGTCTGTAGTTATTTAAAGAAAATTATGGTATTAAGCTTCTAACATTGATAAGCTCGTTTTCTAGCATTTGGCAAAGAGTTACTGAATAGTTCATCTGAGAACCATTTATATACATTCGTATTTGTCTCAGGTTTTCACTTGGAACTGAACAGGGGTTTATTCGCCCATTTTTATTATTACATTATATATTAATATATATTATACATTACATATTATAATGTAATAATATGTAATGTATAATATATATTAATATATAATGTAATAATGTAATAGTTACATAGAACGAACGAAAACAGCCAGACATATAAAAAAGAAAAGCGATTAAGAAGCGCTGTGATTGATAAAGATTTAAACAATCACAAACAAGGTGATCTTTAGTCCCAAAGTACTTACTATAATTGAAGAGATTTTTTTAGTTTCTTGTACGGAGTAAAGGCAGTACTGTAATCGCGAAACATTTCGGGTATCATATTTCAACGAAAATATCCATTTTAACCGCTCTTGAATTCATTTGAACAATGTTTTTGTGTGACATCTGTACGTAGGGACAGAGTAAAGGAATCGTTTTTTTTTTCAAAACTACTGAAAAATGGATTCAGAGGAAGTTTTTTTCAGTGACGTGTGTACGTACGTACGTATGTATGAACCTCAAATAATTTAAAAATGATTAGCCGTAGAGCGTTAACATTTTGTATATGGGACTGCTATAACATCTAGTTGTGCACCTCCCTTTAACGTTGCTATATATATTTCCACTATGTTAACTGGATCGATGAGCTCAGTCTTTTATTCTGATATATTGTAAACTGTGCATTTTTTGTTTTAAAAGTGATTGGACTATGTTGTTAATATGATTCGGTTAATGTTTTCACGCCTTTAGTTAATCTGCATGAAATAGTTGTAGAATTATGAACAGTTTAAAAGTTTAAATGGCGCTAGGCCATTTGTTTGGAATTCTTTTAGTAATAGTGAATTAACTCAGTTAGTGCACCAACTTCAGTGTCGTTTGCCCAGTGGAACCGAAAGTTAACCTTCAGTTTTGTATACCGAAAACTATGTCTTCCTGTACGCTGTACGAATTTTTTATTTATAAGGTTTATTAAAAATTCATGCAGTAGGCGAAAAGGTTTATTGAAAATTAATCTAGTAGTACAAAGAAAATTCAACAAATTTTATTTGATTTACAAGACATACCACGATTTCAGTTGTACTACAGTTTAAGAATGACCATTGTTATCGTAACTCAAATAAATACAGCGCAAGTTAATATTAGTACTCGGTTTCAACTAATGGGGATTCCAAACTTGTACGCTAAAAAACGTGATGATCATTTACCAGAAATACTAATCGGCTAGCAGTAGGGCGTCTTAGGATGAACAGTCTTACTGAGATGCCACAACTTTCTCCTTAATTTCTTCTTTAATTTCAGCTTAATTTGTATTCTGGTGACTGCAAACGCAAGAAGTAGAAAGTGTAGGAAAGATGTAACGTTAAAATAGCGTATTCGAAAAAAAAAAAAAGTAATTCATTGTAATCTCGTTATCGAGATCATATTTATTCTCAGAAATTGAAAATTCTCAGAAATTTATTCTCAGAAAAATTCTCAGAAAATCGAGATCATATTTATTCTCAGAAACTAAAGCCGATTTGGCTTACAACATACAGGGGTTGGACAAAAATATGGAAACACCTTTAAAAAAAAACATGTTTCTTTGCTTAATATGGTGTAGGAAACCCGTTGGCATCCAAAACAGCTTGCAGTCTTCTCGAAATGGATAAATACAGTTCCTGTATGTTTGCCAAGGGAATATTATACCATTCTTCCTGCGAAACGGTGGCAAGTTCAGATAACGATGTTGGCGGTGGATAACGAGAACACACTTTCCGTTCTAATGTAGACCACAAAGGTTCGATAATATTCAGGTCTGGTGACTGTGGTGGCCAGGGGAGATGGGACAACTCATCCTCGTGCTCAGAAAACCAGTCTTGGACAATGTGAGCTGTGTGAACAGGGGCTTTGTCGTCTTGGAAGACACCATCACCATCGGGGAACAAAGTTTGTACCATGGGATGAACTTGATCGGCCAAAATGTTCACATAAGTCATGTACCCTGACACAGTTATCATGGGGCTAGCAGAGAACCACGATATGGCTTCCCAAACCATAGCAGAACCCCCGCCATGTTTCACTCTTGGCAACAAGCAGTCTATATTATAGGCTTGAGATGGCGTTCTCCAGACGTAAACTCGGCCAGAAGTGGGAAACAATGTGAAAGAAGACTCGTCAGACCATATTACTAAACGAGTAATATGCTTACTCCACTGCTCTATAGTCCAGGCTTTATGACTTAAACACCACCTTTCCTTGTTACGGGCATTAGCATCACTGATGAGTGGCTTCTCAATTGCAGCACGGCCAGCAATTCGCTGTTTATGAAGCTCCCTTCTAATTGTTTTGGTACTCACAGGGTTCGATAACACAACATTCATTTCAGCAGTAACTTTTGCAGCTGTGGTCTTCTTATTTTTCGTCACAATTGCCCTTAATGATCGTCTGTCACGATCACACAGGACACACTTTCGTCCGCGCTGTGATTTAGCAGATGATGTTTTTCCGCTTTTCAAATATGCGGAATAAATCTTCGATGCAGTACCTCTTGAAACACTAAACACCTCGGCTACCTTGCTTACGGAAGCACCTACCATATGTGCTCCAACAATTGGCCCACGTTCGAAGTCTGTTAACTCAGACATAATGCAATGACAACCTCACATAACAGTACTCTGACAACAACTGAACTGTTTAGCACATTTACGAAGTTGTATAGGTGGCGTCAGTAGTCAAAAATGCCAGCGCCACTTACATATTTCATTAAAATCAATCTTTCTTTTCAAACATGCATTTCACGGGGTGTTTCCATATTTTGTCCATCCACTGTAAATCTTCCTCTTGGTTGAATTCGAACACATACCGGAAGCAAGGCAAAACAAGTATATTTTTTTGTAACTTTCAGGTTTATGTGGAAACAACAAATCAACGCAATTTTAAAAATAAAATATCCAGCACACATCAATATATAACACCCATATGCTTAAAATCTCTTCTTTATTGTACCAAAGTGGGGTAGTTTTTAAAATTCACAGTATCTTATAACAAAAGCTTCTTCAAATCTTAAATAAATTACTTTATACTAAGGCTGGATTCTTTTCCGCAACAACTTCCTTTTTTAAAAAGGAAACATCTAAATAACTAATACTCTAACCATACCGAAACTGCAGAACATCGCATTGTTCCAAAAAGCAAAAATAAAGTTCAAACTCAGGCATCTCCAGGGTCAGATAACCATGTCATAGACCTTCTAAATCGGTATGAACCGATAGGTAAAAAAGCGATTTAAAAAAGTAAATAAATAAAGGCATAGCATCCGGCACCCATTTTAAAATGAAAGGTTGGAGAGAAAAGAGAGAAAGATGCTAGAGTGATGCGGAAGAACATGAGGGATCATTAGAGGCAGAGATCACGATCCCGAGTTCAATCTTTCACTGCTTTGGTTTCGTTAGGGTTGTAATATTTGGCGAGAATTCGCTTGTGGAAGTATGATAAATGAAGCCAATGAAACTTAAAAGATCAAATTGTTTCGCGGTTTCCTACAACTTAACGGAACTACTTATCACTTAAACAGTGCTTTTTATTTATTTATTTATTTTTTAAAAATTATTTGATCTCTGAAATATGATTTTCTATTAATTTATAATAGTTGATATCAATGTATTACAGAACTCAGACAGATGACAGACAATTCATAACAGATAATTTATCTAATCATCTGTTATAATTGCTAATTTATAACAGATGCAGATTTTATTAATTTAGAACAGATGCAGATTTTTATTAATTTATAACAGATGCAGATTTTATTAATTTATAACAGATGCAGATTTTATTAATTTATAACAGACGCAAATTTTTTCTGCCATATACGGTAATGATTTTATTATCATAACAACTATTATGCAAAAGTTCGCTTACGAACTCTTCATTTTCATAATATTTCTGGAAGTTTGTTTCAGAAAGCGACAAATATGTTCTTCTGTCACTGATGCTGCAACTTTATTTTTTTTCATCAGTACTTTTCTTCCCACCTGTGTAACTGTGACTGTAACTTGAACGGACTCAAGTTTTGATTTTTTTTTGGCCCATCTTTGTTACTCGGACTTTCAAATTCGTATAAAAATGTACGAAACATTTTCCTCTGAAATGCGAAATTGTCCTTTGTCTATATACATCTCCTTCGCACCTAAGCTTGATTTTTCGCCCTGCGGGCAGAAAGACTTAGCAAGTGCAAAAACAAGACATGTAACTGCGTATAATTTTTGAATGCCTAGTATATTTTGTGATTTAGTAAATGTGGTTGTAATTTTAATGCTTTATTAAACGTTTTCAAAATATCAAATCATTGTTGCGACTTCTGAAGAATTTTAGATTTGAGCAAAGAAGATATTCGCCATCTGCTGACTCGTTTTCCGAAAAGAAAGAAGAAACCCCAAGGTGAGTTTTCACACAGTTCCCTTATTGAATATTTTGGAATAATATGGCAACTCTGACGAGATGGTGTAATATTATTTTGCTATTATTTAAAAAATCTAACGTTTTTATCAAGTAGATCGATTAAGTATTGAACATTTACCGCCCAAACCAGTATAGTGGTTAGTGACATTGACTGGGGTAGTGATGGACCCGGGTCGGAATCCCGGAAAAGGTATGGTTGTAATTGTCCGTCCTTTCATAGGTGGTGGCACCTTTCAATGGTGGCCAACTGTTAGGTGACTTCCATAATGAAATGACCACCAGTTTCGGCCCTCATAGTGCCCCCAGGCTAATGACTATTAAATAAAATGTCCGGCCATTAAAAAATAAAATATACGAAGGCCTTTTAGATTTTATAATGCGCCCAAAGGGGCGTTGTTTTAACGTTTTGTGTGTTACCTCTATTTATTAAATATCATGTTCTTCGCACTTAAACTATAATATATATATATATATATATATATATATAAAATAGTATATTAAGTAAAAAGATGAAGAATATATAGGAAAAAAATACATGTAAAATGGAGGAAAGAAAATAAGATAGAAGAAAAGAAGATTTAACGAAGATTAAATGAAAGGAAAATTAAGGAAAGAGAAGAACGAAGAAAAGTAAAAAGAATTTCTTGAAGAAGAACGAGGGAATAAGTTTCAAACGTGTTTTACTAAGAACAAATTTCGACATTTTATAAAGAACTAGCAGCTTCGCTGCCAGCCTTCGTTTGGCTTTTGAATGCATCGAAAAAATGGCTGAAGGGAACACCAAACGTTAAATTTAAAAACTGCGTAGAATTTTACTCTGCAGAACAACTTCATCAAAAAAAGTTATTACGTATAACAAAATTACAATGAAATAAGCAATATTCCTTAATACAAATATTAATTATCCTAATAAATAAATTAACCAACTTCCCTTTGCAAAATCTTAAGAACTCAAATGGTATAAAGAAGGTTAAGAACTTTGTTTCCTAAAAAAATCACTCAAAACTTTTCAATATCTTAAAGACAGTGAAATGAGCAACAAATAACATAAAAGAATACAAAAAACAGAAAAATTCTGAAAAGCAAAGTATAATTAATGATATTTTATCTTATATTTTCAAGAGAAAAAAATTACAATGAAATAAGCTATATCCCTTAATACAAATATTAATTATCCTAATAAAAATATTAACCAACTTTCCGCTGAAGGAAAAAAATCATGCAAAACTTTTCAATATCTTACAAACAGTGAAATAAGCAAAAAATAATATGAAAGAAACTCAAAAAACATAAAATTCCGCGCAGAATTTTACTCTGCAGAACAACTTTATAAAAAAAATCAATAAAAATGTATTATATATATATATAAATGACAATGAAATATGCCAATCTCTTAAAAACAGTGACATAAGAAATACGATGAAAAATTGTTGCCAAACCCATATTTGTAAAAGAATGAAACTATTCAAAATGATGCGATTTCATCAAAAATCTATCAACAACAATAAGACAGGAAAATTGTTGCCAAAATCACATTTTTAAAGATGTGAAATGTGAGACGTGTACTCGGAAGCTTCATTTAAAAAATTCTTTAAAAATACAAAATATTATAATTTTTCCGAAATTCTTTTTGTAAAAGCGGTCGCAAGGATAAAAGTTTAACGTGTCCAAAAAACAAAGAAAAATAAACTGTACATTTTTAAAAATAAACTTTTTTTAGAAAAAATCCCGTTGAAAAGGTGTTAAGCTTCCTTTGTTAAATAAATTCGTATTTAATCGATTTATTGAAACACGAAATTTATTTTAAGTTCGTAAAATAGCCAAGTGCTTACGTTTCATGACGATGTGAAAATGGAGTGTGTAGAGTAAAATCTCGCTTTCCTATAGCCCATTATGTCTCAAAATGACGCGATTTCATCACAAAACATAAAATTAAAAAAAATTCTAATTCTAATTTCGAAAAATTCCCTTCGAGGTGCACTGCTTGTTGTCTAGATGCACCCTATGTACCAAATTTCGTAGTCGTGGGTCTATTAACTTACGTGCAGAGCAAACGAAAGACACACAGACAGACTGTTTCTTTTATTATATGTAGAGATTACTTACAAAGATACACTCCATGAAGGACTCTAAAGTACTACTTTAATATTTTTATTTTTATTAATTTCTTTAATCTGGCACTATATGGCAATGTAAAAACCTTTGATTTATTAATAAATACTAGATAACGGCGGACGTGGGCAGAACCGATTAATCGTAATAGTAGAGGGATAGTGCCCACGTCCTCCGTTACTACTACTACTACTACTACTACTTAAATTATAAAATTCAATTCAACAACAATATCGCAAAATAAATTAAAAATAGCATATCTTTAAAAATTTTCATACGCATCATAAAATTTTTCATAAAAATGTTCCCCCCCCCCTCGTACAGTGTTGCCATTTCTCGCTTTGAAATCGTTGAGTTTCTTAATCAAAAACTGTAAATGCTTTGCAAAAAATGAAATAGATATAAAAAAAAAAAATTCCAAATTTAGGATTCCAGATGCCCATATTCGATTGGAGGACTACGTTATTCAAAATGTAATGTCTCTAGGTACCGTTGTTTTTCCGAAGTTCGAGAAACATACATACATTCATGCAACTTCTTCATTTTTTAAAATTTCTTACAATAATATTTGGTGGCAACAATTTGAAAAGTGAACCGATTTTTATAGTGAACCGGCACAAAATGCCGAAACGAAATTAATAGCTCTTCTCCGTAGATTGGGGGTAAAGAAAAGCGTTGAATACTTTGGTCAGTCAAAAATGAGCCAAGAAATTATTTCTAAATTGAAAAAGGAACGCGTTACATCCACATCAGCGGTTACTAAAATTTTGAATAAAATAGAGTCTGATCTTTCCGAAGATAAAATTAATTTCGATGAACAGGAAGAAAATTTGAAAATGCTGAACTATAAGGTCATTATTTTAAGGTCTGTTGACAGTAAGTAAGAAGCGGTTTTAAAACCGAAAGAAACTGATTCTCACTTCGAAAATGTTGAGGAATATCTACATAAGATAATTTTATATGAGTTGAGAGCCAATAAAAAATTATTGAGATTAAAAAACAAAATTTATTGATTCATTTATCTTCGAAACGTTCGCAGAATTCAAGTCAAGAAACTCCTGTGTGAAACTTCCTAATCTCACGATTAATAAATTTTATGGTGACACTAGTCAGTGACTCACATTTTGGAGCTCATATGGTTTAGTTTATGTGATTCCGGCAAATCCTCGAGGATAACGGGAGGGATGCCTTCGTGGAGGACTTTCTCTGGGGAACTGACTCGTATATACATTACAAATTAATTTCACAAGTGCACATCTGTGTAGCTACCGAGGGAGTGGCTTCTAGGATGGACCAATGAGTATCCAGTAATATTTCTGTCATGTCACATGACCTTTCGCGTGCTTTAATATGGCTGAAAACATTTTGCCACGCCATTTTCTGTATAAAATAATTAAAGCATCGTCGATTTCTTCTGAAAATTTTAAGCAGTTGTGAAGATTTCACTACCTGGTTGAAAGAATTTGAAATAAATGTTGGTCACCTCGTAAAAAAATCCACGTGAAAGTATTACTTAATAAGTGGTAAATAACATGAAGAAATAAATATGTCATAAACATCTGAGCCCAAGTGCTATCTTTACATAAAACTATGCATAGGAGAAAAATATTTACATCAATTATATGTTATGTAAATGTAAGTCAACCCTTTTTATTGCAGTCTATATGAAAAAGATGTTCTATAATAATAGCCAATGCAGAATTTTATTCTGAATTATAAATTGGCGAATGCAATAAGTAAACTTTACTAATTTGCATTCGTATATATTTAGTAAGTTAAATTTCACATTTAATAACTGCTCACTTTTAAATGTACTGTCTAAACAAGCAGTGCTCATCAAACAGAATGAATTTATCTTATTCACAACGAATATATTTAATTTATTCACATATAACATTTAATACTAACAATGGATATAATCGTGTTATACACAATATGTATTCTGCATCTTACACTTTCAAAATTAAAAGAATGCAAGCACTGAAATAAGAAAACACTAGATTCATTGTTAACACTTTCAGTCCTTCTCAGCTCAATTAAAAAAAAAAAAACTATACACTTGAATTCTTCTCTTAATCCACAGGTGTTAGTAAATGCATAATATTCGAGGCTAATTGTAGCTTGAGCCATTTTCTCGATTTAAAGAACGATAATATGCCGTGAACATCAATCCAAATATTAATGCGTGATAAAAATCGCGAAAGTGAAATGTCAGCGAATAATTAAAATCATAAAACGAAAGCACTACGAGATTTTCTACAATTACGCCATACATTTATAACTGCGAAGCAAACGCAAATTAAAACGTAAACGCTCACATGCACGAAGATTTAGCGTCACAAGAGTAATAGAAGCTCATTGGTCCATTTTCGAAGCCCCTTCCTCGGTGGCTGCGCAGATGTGCACTTGTGAAATCTGCTTCCCGGGATTCGAACCTCGGACCGAACTGCCAGTGTTCAGCGACTTTACCGCTCGGGCCACTGCTGGCCCCCTTGAAGCTCATATGTATCTGCGATACATGAAAACTGGTCACTAACGAAAGCTGATAAATTTAATTATGCGAAGGTTCATTTATGCAGTTCGGCATGAAATAATATTAATGGTTCCTAGATTACAGGTGATAATTATGATAATGCTGTCAAATGATAACCTGATATATAGGGAAGAAAACGTATTTTGATAAATATTGGTATGAGTAACCTGTTAAGTATTTCACCTCTCAAACGTTCTAAAGATGTTCGAAGCTTTCGAAAGTTACTAGGTATGTGTGCGCTGCTATGGCAGAGCCTCGAGGGCTATCTGCCTAAGGGATGCCTTCGTGAAGGACTTTCTAAGGGAAACTGGCTCGTATACACCACGTTACACATGGAGAAAACCACGAAAACGCCCGTGCAGCCAGCCCGTTCGCAGGATTCGAACCTCGGACCAAAGTTACTAGATAATTGTCAGATAAAATTTCATAGTTTGGAATCTCTTGGAATTTCTTCAGACACTTATGAGGATTTGCTGCGCCTCGTGATTTTAAAATGTTTACCTTCATATTATAAGGTATTTCTCCCACTTCCCTAGCGTACCTTCGTGGTGTAATGGTAGCACGCTGGGCCGGTATTCCAGAGGTCCGTGGTTCGATTCCCGGCGAAGGCGGTTGCATATTTTTCGTCTTTTCTGCTTCCAATTAACCTAATGACTCTACAGTGGCGCTCGAACTAAAAGGGTTGTGAATGATGATTCTCCACACCCAGGATTTGGCGACTAGGTCCCCTAAAACCCTAATCGCCCTTTAAAAAGGGAAGTATATAATGTATTTCTCCCACTTCCCTAGCGTGCCTTCGTGGTGTAACGGTAGCACGTTGGGCCGGTATTCAGAGGTCCGTGGTTCGATTCCCGGCGAAGGAGGTTGCATATTTTTCATCTTTTCTGCTTCCAATTAACCTAATGACTCTACAATATATAGTTTTTGAATTAAACAAAGAAACTGGAAAATCCGAATATAAAGTTGACGATTGAATCAGTTTTTTGAATATCCAGTTACGAGCGAGAGAAAAAGTGGTTGTTTCGTCAGGTGAATCTCGCAATGTTTTTAATCATTTCGCAATCAAAAGGAGCATTAACGCTAACGCATTGGGAAAATCTAAACAAAAATTTAATCGTATGAGTAAAGAGAATTTATCAACTTCCGCTTATAAGGCATTTCTCCCGACTTCTTAGCATGCCTTCGTGGTGTAGTGGTCAGCACGCTTGGCGCGTATTCGAGAGGTCCGTGGTTCGAGTCCAGGCGAGGGCATTGCTCACTTCTCATGTCTTTTGCTCCAAAATAATCTAATGTTTCTACACGCTGATCTTCTGAGTTCAGAAGTAAATGAAAATGTTAAAGATACTTGTGTATTTTATAATAAATTTCACGATTCTGAAAGATGTGATTATGTAAGTAATATTAGTATTGAAGAAGGGAAATCTCTTTTAATGAAAAAAAGGGACTTTTTAAGGCATTAGAAACAAAACAAACATTTATCAAGACACTGTAAAATAAAAGTAATTTGTTCGTCTTCTTGTCTCGTCTAAAGTAATTTGTTTGTCAAATTTTTTCTACTTGTTCTGTCACTTTGACATTATGTGTTTTTCAACTAAAATAATTGCCTTAATAAAACAGAAGCTAGATGTGAAAACGAAATATAGGAACATACTGTTTTATCAAGCTCTTGCACAAAAGAAGTGTATTTATAAGCTTTAATAGTTAATGTAACACAAAATGGGAAAGAATATTTGAGTTCCATACTTAAGGACCCCATTCCGGATATGAGTTCCTTTGGTATTTATAGGATTCCTTGCCAGTGTGGTTTAATTTACATTATCCAAACTAAGAGAGCCTTAAAATTTCGCGTCAAGGAACATGAGGCATATGTTAGAAAAAAGGAAACACAGAAGTCTTCTGTTGCGCAACATTGTTGGTCCGAAAATCACACTTTCAATTTTTCTGCTGCCAAAATTATTCAAAAAACATCTTCCATTGGAGAACTGGATTTTGTAGAGGCATTTCACATTCATAAAATCTTTCTGTTCTAGTTAACGATCCTAATTCCAATCCAAATTTGCCTTCGGCCTTTAAAGAAATTATGTTTTAGTTCTGTTTTCACCAACAGATGTCGCAACTTGCTTATTCTTGTCCAGGCTTTCTTATCTTATCTAATCATTTTTTCCTATCTTGTTCATTTGCGGTTTTGCAGCTGAGGATGGTGGTTCGGTAAAACCATCGAAACTAGTCCTGTGGAAATTTTGTAAATATAACGCTGATTTTTGTTGTTTGTCTTCTTAATTAGTAAAGAATATTTGGTTCGCATTAAAATAGATTCAGGAAGTCAGAAGAGCTAGACATGAGCAAAGTTGTGGCTGAGAAACTGGGTTTAAAATTCCTAGGAGAAGAAAGAGTAATATATGGTATGTTTGGAGGTGTTGAGAAAACAACAGCAACAAATAATTCTCATGAAGTTATCTAGTATTGATAAAAATTATCAGGTACAATTTGAGGCCATGGGTCAAAAGAAAATTTGCTCAAATATTCCTAGAATTGGAGGTAGGGACTATATCAAAAATTTAGAAGAACTTGGTATATTTGTGAGCGATCTTGCTTTAAATGGAAATCCATATCTATTCGAGAAGAACTCAAACGAAATACATGTTCTTATAGAAGCAGATTTGACTGGAAAATTATACACATGGGAAATAAAGCATGTATAGCCTTTGAATACCGATTTAAGCTGAACGATTTTTGGGTAATGGTAACAATGAGATCAAAAATGACAGTTCCATGTTAGTTCTCTCTCTTCATGTAAGCAATGCTTAGATATCGGATCTATGGAGCTATTATTGAGAAGAAAACAAAAACAGAATTACTTTAAGGAAGCCGTTGATAGCAATGAAGAAGGAAGATATCAAGTAAGAATTCCTTGACTAGAACGCCATCCTCCATTGTTAAAAGATTTATGAAGGAAAAGACCTTTAATCCTTTAATTCTGCGTATAAGCTAGAAGCCTGCCAGCAAGTATTTAATGAGTGGGAAAAGGAAAATATTATTGAACAAGTAAGATTCGAGTGAGAATGCGAAAGGCGTTGAGAATTTATGTATTCATTTGTTGCCTCATCTAGCTGTTATTAAAGAAAATTCCTCATCTAGCTATTATTAAAGAAAAAAGCTGTTATTAAAAAATATATTAAAGAAAAGACATGTTTTTGACGGATCAGGTAAAATTCATAATTTGGTGTCTCTCAACTACTATATCGCAAACGCCGCCAGACGGTATAGTGGCTTGGGGAAGTAAACCGCTGAGTTGGCTTCCGACCCAGGTATAGATAAATCCATGTAAAATTGGTTACCAACTCGGCGGGAGTCAACCACTAGCTACCAGGCCGCAGCCGTGGACAGCCCCGGCTGAGCAGATGACATTTATAAGATGCAAAAAGGAGATATACATATGCATACAAGGTACTTGAAGAAGAGTACAACAATGTACAAAGAAATATATACATGTGCATGGGGAGCCTGACTGCCATACCGAAGGGAACGGGTTCGAACTCCGAGAAGGCATGGATGTAAAATTTGTCTGCCCCTTCACAAGAAGTAGCGTTGGCCACCTATTGGGTGCTTTCACAATAAAATGGCCACCACTTCTTGCCTGAGGATTGGCCATTGCCGTCATAAGCAAGTGCCCGCCATTGAAAAAATAAAGTATTGGAAAGGGATGTACGATTATAATTGATTGAACTCCTCGCTACAGTGCTGAATCATTTTAGATGGGGAAAGATAGGAGTTATAGCCAAAGGCCTTCTTATAAAAAAGCTTACATGAAAATGACAGGAATTTTCCGAGGTTCCTATGGTGGCAAGGTGGAATCCTACATCTTAAATTTATTATAGATATCACCGTGTAATTTTTGGTCTTTCCTGTAGCGGTTTCCTTCTAGTTGCTGTATTGACACACCATTTAGATCAAGCATCTGAGAAAGAAGAACTGGTAAGAAAAATAAAGGATACGTCGACAACTGCGGATTCTTTTGAGAAGCTTAATGTTTTCCGTTCCGAATCTTAGAAATTGTTAAGCTAAATCTGATCTACAGGGATGGGAACACACTCGTCCACCTACACACAGAGAAAATGATTGCTAAGGAAAAGACGTTCCAGTTTTAGAACTATCTTGGAATCCGCATGATGATATTTTATCGACTGACTGAAAGACATCCACTGATGAAGAAACGATTCCAATAACTAAAAGAAAGATTCTCTATTTGGTTCATAAAATTTTCGATCGCTGTGCTTTTACGTTAGTACCAAAGTTATTGTTACAAGAATGTTAGAAACATTGTAAAGCCATTAGGTTAATTGGAAGCATGAAAGATGAAAGCTTAACAACTGCCTTCGCCGGGAATCGAACCACGGACCTCTGGAATACCGGCCCAGCGTGCTACCGTTACACCACGAAGGCGCGCTAGGGAAGTGGGAAAAATACCTTATAACATTAAGTCTCGTGGGACTTGGAATTGCCATAAGAGATTGCAAGAAAGTACAGGAAATGGAAAACTATCAGAAATCAAGAAGATTAAAACTCCTCGAAGATTATCAGGTTTAGCATTTCGACACGAAAATGTATCATTACATGTAATTTGCGACGCTTGCGCTAATCTTCATTTGTAACATATATTTTCTTGAGGTTGGAAGCAAAAAATTGCAGTGACTTGTCACTTAGTGCAAGCAAGATCCAAAGTTGCTCCTTTTAGAAAAGTAAGTATATCTCGATCCTATTGCTTTCAATATAGGTGTTAACCCCTTCGCGCCGACTGTCACGTATACGTGCCAGCAACGAACACACTTATCTACCGGCCGACACGCAGGCGTGCCAGAGGATTGTTCCGTTCTCTACCGACTGTCACGTATTTGTGCCAATACTTTGGAACGTTTTTCAAACTATAATTTCTGCCACAAGATGGCACTGTATGTCCATATGGTTTCAGATACATGTACATTAGACCTTCTACTCGAAATGAGAGAAGCATGACTCACATACACGTGTTTTTGATTATATAAACAAACGGGGAAGTAAATGTTTCCGAATGGCGTGATTTATGACGTCTCTTTAAATCACACTTTATTCGCACGTGGTAGTTGTTTACTGTAAGTAGAGAAGTTTTATTTGCTCTAAAGCGTTGGGTATTTCGGTTTGCAGTTCAGTTTTTAGAAAATAATTAGATCTTGTTAGACTCGAATTCTTTGTTTTTACCGTTGCAATGCCGAAGCGTCGGAAATGTTTAACAGAGCATGAAATAGCAGAAATGATGCAAAATATTTCAGATATTTATTCTGATATTCTGATATTGATTCTGAAAGATTAACTGAAAGACATTTTCCAAAACTTTGTTCAGAAGAGACTGATAAGAAAATGAGACGACGATGCTTCGTTTGTTCACATTCCCGGAAAAATCCTCCAAAACGGTAAATGAGTTATTACGGTGTCCGCCGATAACATCGCGGCAAAAACATCGCGGACGAAAACGTCGCGGAGAAAACAAAGGCGGAAACGTCGTGCTACAAAACGTCGTGAGCGAAAACATCGCAATGAGAAAACATCGCAGTTCTAAAACATCGCGGTACAAAATATCGTCGTCGAAAATAAAGCGGTTCAAAAACTTCGCAGTTTAAAAACATCGTCGTCGAAAATATCGTGGTAAAAAATAAAGTATCTAGAAATCAACGCATGACGATAACATCGCAGACATATTTTTTTCAGGTTTTAATAATTGTAAACGGATATTTCCATAATGATTTGTGAGCGCAAGATGTAAAGAAGGATAATTTTTACTTTCACAATTTTTTATTAACTAATAAATTTTTGCTGAAAAAGTAAGAAGGAAACTTAAGCATAGAAAATTTAATGCAACTTATAGATTATACTTTTCATGAAAAACTACCAGTAAAAACTTTATAAAAAATGATTTATTAATGGCTTTTGTTAGTTAACTATGTCGGTTTAAAACTCTATTAAGTGCTATAAGTTGCATTAATTTTCTATGCTTAAGCATCCTTTTTATTTTCTCAGCAAAAATTTATTGATCAGTAAAAAATATGAAAGTAAAAATTATCCTTCTTTCCATCTTGCGCTCACAAATCATTACGGGAATATCCATTTACAATTATTAAAACCTGAAAAAAGTATGTCTGCGATGATTTGTAGATACTTTATTTTTTACCACAATATTTTCGACGACGATGTTTTTAAAATGCGAAGTTTCTGAACCGCTTTATTTTCGACAACGATGTTTTGTACTCCGATGTTTTAGAACTGCGATGTTTTCTCTTTGCAATGTTTTCGCCCACGATGTTTTGTAGCACGACGTTTTCGCCTTGCGTTGTTTTCTCCGCGACGTTTCCGTCTGCGATGTTTTTGCCGCGATGTTTTCGGCTGTAACCGTTATTACGAGTTCAAGGAATGTAACGTAGGACTGTGTGTGGATCCCTGTTTTCAAATTTTTCATACGAAAAGAGAATTTTAAGTAATATATTTAGTTTTCAGAGGTATAATGTTAAAATTCATAAAATGGTGAGTAATTACAATAAAATGTGTAAAATATGCATTTAAACAAGAAATAAGGTAATTAAAGTATATATATAAAAATATCTATAAAGCATAAGCCGTTTAAATACTCTATAGAGCATTATTAAACAATACGTTGATACTTCGGAAATTTCTTGGATTTAGGCTTAGTAGCAAAAAAGCCCCCGACCCTGGAGAGACGCTCGTGGAAGACACTGCCGGCCTCAGCGATAAGCGCGCGTTTTCGCTACCCGGCTCGAAGGGGTTAAATTTTACCCAGAACAGTTGGAAAGGATTTAAATTTAGGGTAATCTATAAAGTTTCTTCAGGTTTTTTAATGAATGCCCTCTACTGGATCAAGAAGAAGTAGGATCAAGAAGTACTTGCTTTTAAAATAGGGTGACAGAAATTAGAAGTTTGACATCTACCGATCAATAGAACTATGTATCTGGAGCAAAACATCCGGCCGATCTTCCATGTCGAGGATCTTTGGCGAAAATCATAGCTAAAGCAAAATGGCGGAAAGGTCCTATTTGGCTAAAATATTCAAGAGATGAATGTTAAATTTCGAAGTGATGCCAAATGAAGAAACAGTAAATTGAGAAAGGAAGAAGACTATAGTAACCTCTATAAATGAAGAGAAAACAGATTTTTTTTCTATCGAATAACTTCATACATGCATGGATTTATAGATTCTTCAAGAATACTTGACGACCTGTCCAGGAAAGCCAACATCCATTAACGGCGGGTAAAATTTAAAAAGCAGAAAAGATTATTTTCATTCGGAAGTCCTTTACAGTCCAAGAAGATTTTCACTGAGAAAAGACGGCAAACGTCTATGGTCTTATTAACGGTGAAGGCAACTGTTTTTATGCGAAAAGATGAAGAAAATTTCAGACTTTCTCTAGTATTACTTTCCGATCACCACGTTGTTAAAAGTTTAATTACGTTGAAACATCAAAAACTGGAACATGCCGGTGTATAGTATTTAATATCAGCGTTATGGAAAGATTATTGGATACTGAAGAGTGGGAAAGAGTCAAGAAAATTATAAAGACGTGTTCTGTTTGTAAAAGGTACAATGTGAAACCCGTGAATGTATCTGCAGGATTTTTACCAAAAGATCGTGTTCGAAAAGCTTTAGTTTTTGAAGTCATAGGAGTAGATCTTTGTGGTCCCATGGATTTAGAGTTTGAGAGTATTATTTACTTGTGTCGTTTATCAAGCTATATTGAACTAGTAACATTATCGTCTACGGATGGTTTCGTGCAAGCATTGAGAAGATTTATTGCACTAAAAGGTCGCCCTAGCGTTAGCTATTCCAACAATGTAACAGATTTAGTGGGTACGGATAACGAACTAAAATCAGTTGACTGGTCTAGATTGAATGAATTCTCATCTTTTAGAAGATTTAATTACCTGGAAATTCAATCCATCATTAGCACCCTGGTGGGGTGGCTTTTGGAAGCGTCTAATAGGCATGTTAAAAACATGCGTGTTTTAAAAAACACTTGTTTGGATTATGAAGATCTATACACAGTACTCTGAGATGCTGAAAATGTCTTGAATAATAGACCCTTGATTTACATGGCTGAAGATAGCAATGATCTTATATCCTTAACTCTTATGATGTTCTTGAAAGAAATAAAAGAAGAGGAAGTTGCATATTTAGATTTAATTTGATGCAAGCAAGGCTAATAAGCGTTATGCTTACAGACAGACAATTAGATAACGATTTAGAATTGAGTATTTGGGACAGTTGAGAGAATATAACAAGAACACAAAGGAATAAAATTTGGAAGAAAGTGATATCGTCCCTCTTGATGACAAGAACGTGATAAGAAACAATTGGTACCAAAGTGGTTAAAATATATCCTGGTAAAGACGGAAAGAGAGCAGTTGCTATTTTTAGAGGAAGATTACTATTTTTAGAATTTCCTAATGAGAGAACGAATGAATCAGTGAATGAGTGAGCAAGAAAATGAACGAATGAATCAATGAATGAGTGAGTAAGCTAATGAACAAATGAATCAATGAATGAGTGAGCAAGCTAATGAACGAATGAGTATATGAATGAATAAGCGAGCGAACGAACGAATAAATAAATGAGTGAACAAACGAGCAAATGAATGAATGGGTATGAGCGAAAGTATGAGCGAGTGAATAAATAAGTATACGAACGAACGAATGATTGAATGAATGAGAGAACGAGCGAACGAGTGAGCGAGCAACCGAACGAAGAATGGCGGAATGAGCGAACAAGCGAATGAATAAATATAAGTGAATAGACAAGAGCAAATGAATGAATGAGCGACCGAACAAGCGAGTGAACGAATGATTAAATGAATGAAAGAAAGAGTAAATGAAAGAAAGAAAAAAATTGAATGAAGGAACAAGCGAATGGATGAGCGAACAAACGAATGAATTTGCCTGCCTGCGTACGTACTTGCATGCACTTTATGTTTGTGTGAATGTACATATAGGCATGTATAAGTGTGTATGCATGCATATGTGTGTGTATCGTGTAAGAATCTGTATTTATTAATGCACAAGAAATAACGTTGCAATAAATAAAGCACAATAAATAAAGTTCATGCTGCTTTTTCTAGAAATATCATCATAAACGTTCAAATTCTGAATTCTAGCCTGAATATCTTGCGATTGTATCTTGACCCATTTCCTAACACCTGTTTCTGCGCATCGACCTTTTCGTTAAGAACATAAGTGCTTGAAGCACGTTCACTTTTGATGTGATGATTAGAGGCGTTTCTTTCTTTCCTTCTACACGAATTGCCAAAATATAGGTAAGTAACTAATAGAGGGAATGTAGATTGGCAAAGCAATCCCTTCGATCAACAGTCGTTTGAGATCTTTGACCCATAAACACTGCAGTTCTATCCATAACGATCATGCTGGAGAAATGGTACTTAGAGTACTTAGAAAAATCGATGCCATTAAAAAAAAACTTGAACGCAAATGCACCTCTATTAACTTCAGTATCTTCCAGCTTGAATAATGTTAACGATCTTCTGAAAGATAGTTCATATCCCTAAAGAAAACCATTCATCTAGTGCTGTCATACAATGAATTTTTTGGAGGTATATGTAATTGGGATACCATTGACAGAATAAATGCTTGAATATCAGGCCAAAGAACAACGAAACCATTTGCTTTTCTGTCAGCAATCCATTTACAGGCGATGTTTTTCCATTCAAGAAGTAATGACTCTCGACTTGATCTCCGTTTTCGGACCATTCGAAGATCCAATTTATTCTCTTTGCAAAAAGCTATAAGATCCTTCCACAGGGTTCATACACCATTCATTTTCGTACCCGACCGAATAGTTTTACTTTTTGAATTCATCTTCTTAAGGGGTTAAAATATTATTCCCTTTATATATATTATTAGATCAAGTGGTTAACGGAAGATTTAAGCGTAACAAAAGAAACCGTTAAAATAATTGTTTATATAAAAGCGATGAAAAATTGCAGGCGCAAATTCAGAAAAATTTTACTTTATCTAACACGAGTGCATTAAGTACACCCGTTGAAACACGCAAAGTATTGAATTAAGGATATTCTTAAGGATATTCTAATTAATCACAACTATCGTACATGTATGTGTTCGTTACCAAGCATACACGTGTATTGAGTATGCACTGCGACTGGTCAACGGTTCTAAGTCCGACGTCTGATGATCTTAATTAAGGATTACTGAGAGCATTCGGAAAAATATCGCCAGGCTATATTTTTCGATTAGGTCGTGTTTTCAGAAAAATATGGCATTTGAGGATGCTGATGAAAATTTAAAGCACCAATGCAGTTTTTCAGTTCCTCAGTACAACATTCAATACATAATTCAAATGTAACACCCTAGGTATCATAAAGCATATGCTATGCCAAAACCAACAAGCTCTATAAAGAACATAACCTCTTGCATTGTAAATAATCTGTAATAGTATGATAATGCTATGTCCTATGAACATAACTTCTTGCATTGTAAATAATCTGTAATAGTATAATGCTATGTTCTAGTGCTATGTCCTATGTTTACTGTAATCAGGTCCCCTGTGGAAGGGGCGGTGCCAAAACCAACAAGCTCTATAATGAACATAACTTCTTGCACTGTAAATAATCTGTAACAATATGTTAATGCTATGTCCTATGTGTCGAAGTATGTTGTAACAGTATGATGTGCTATGTCTTATTTGTTGTTAGCCCCTGTGGAAGGGGCGGTACGCTAGAGAGGTAGTGCATGGGGGCTATACCATTTTTGTCAATGGCGAGGGCCTGTACTTGTTCCTGTCCTGTCCTGTTCTGTTTCTCAGTTCCTATTGCAAGTTATGCTAGACAATTACACACATGCTCAGTTTGAAATTATAAGGTATTTCTCCCCCCTTCTTAGCGTGACTTCGTGGTGTAATGGCCAGCACAGTCTGCGCGTATTCGAGAGGTCCAAGGTTTGAATCCTGGAGAGAGCATTGCTCATTTTTAACGTCTCCTGCTTCGAAATAACCTACTGTTTCTACAGTGGCTCCCGAAGTAAAAAATGGCGGTGGATGATGATTCAGCACCACCAGGGTTTGGCAGGAGATCCGAGGTTCGATTCCTATCGAGGGTATTGTTCATTTTCCTTCCACGTCCCCTGCTTCGAAATAACCTAATATCTCTACAAACTCTGGAAAATGTGCTGATCAATCTGTTCGCATAGCGGTATGTGCAGCTTCTTTTGGAAGTATACTTTGCAGAGTCATCAGGTTTGACGAAGCAGAAAGTGTGGAAAATGCGCAGTACTCTCGGAACTCGAACTCTTGTCCAAGGTTTCTTAAACTGTGGGTCACGACCCCCAAGAGTGTCGCGGGTTTTGCAGCAGTGGGTCGCCAAAAATTTTAGCAGTTTTGATATTTGTTTAACTTATTATAATAATTTTACAGTTACCAAATATTTTTACAAAATGTATCTGAAAACAGATAAAGATAAGACAATACAGACAAAGAAAAAACGAAAACGTTTCGACGCATTCTTCTTATAATATAAACGTTCATTTCCCTTGCTTTGCACGTGACGCTGTCATTTCGTCTGTTACTTATTTAAAATTTTCACATTGTTCTATGTCTTAAAACTAGAAATTAAAGTTAATGACCTAAAACTGCAGTAGTATATTACAGTACAAGGTAAAAAATTGACAGTTTCACTCACGCGTGTATCAAATTTGCGCACTACTTATGGTGTCCCACAAAATTTTTGTAAATATTATGGGGTCCTGAAGGGTCGCGAAAAATTCTCAGTGATAAAAGGGGGTCGCGACTGAAAAAGGTTTAAGAAACCGTACTCTAGACCTTCTGATTGCTAGCCGAACGTATTTTCTAACTGCGCCACGAAGATACGAGGTAAGAAGAGAAAAATACCTTGCAACTTAACTAAAATAAGTGGGCTAATCACTCGATTTTACAGCAGTTGAGAGTCTGGGACTAAAAGAGTGCTCTTTTACCATACTTGATGACAAATTCTTTATTAGTTTCAAACTCGTAAAATAAACTACAGGTATTAAATGGATAAGAAGCTGAAATTTGATATAAATAAATATTCAGGCTTTACAAATTCGCCTTTTCAATTTATTATATTCAAGTTAAAATAGTTTTCTCATACGTATACCATGTGCGTATATTTATATATATTTGTAGCAATAAACTGTGATGTGTATAATAACAATAAACATGATTTCCTTATATAACCTATTACAAAATAAATATTATATAAGTAAATATTTTGCTGCACTGCATTTATGCTTATTTTTCTCGAATTGTTCTAATTTGAATAACCGATCCCTCAAAGCAATATGAAAATGACATCAAAAATTGCAAATTTTGAGATTAAATTTTCCTGCCAATTTTTGTCGCGGGAGGGCGGCTGAAACTTTTTATAATTTTGTTTTTTCATAACGAGTATGAAACGTTCCTAAATATAAGTATAGCAACCGAGAAACCGCATTAAGATATAGATTCCGTTTTTTACACAAAATGAAATTTAAAAAAAATTTTGATGTTGCCAAAACATGAAAATTTTGGTCGTTTAAAACACACTTAAACTAAGAGGGCGAGAGCTGGTTTGCTATAAAAAAATAGCCTGCCTGGAAAGACATTTTTTAACAGCAGCTATATTTTTTAAATTGTAAATTATTGTCTGCTGCTTGTCAATTTTGTTTCATGGAAAATGTCGCTTTTAAAGAGGCAATGGACAGAAGACTATGTTTGCGCTCTTTCCGAAGAAAATGATTTATATTTAGTTATTAAAAGATGTAGAGTCATTAGGATTTTTTGGAAGCCAGAGAGATGAAAAATTAACAACCGCCTTCGCCGGGAATCGAACCACGGACCTCTGGAATACCGGCCCAGCGTGCAGAACCACTACACCACGAAGGACGCTTGGAAAGTGGGAGAAATACCTTATAAAGATACTGCAAAAGCCCTGATTTTTCCTGTATCTAGAGGAACGAAAGATAGTATTATCAAAAAGAAAAGAAAAAACAAGTCAAAGTTTTGTTTCAAAGAAAAAAATTGTCCAAAATACATAAACAAGGAAAAAACAGAATGTTTGGAATGTTGCAAAGGTAAGAAATTTAATCTTAAAAAAAAATCTACGAACTCAGAAGACTGTTGCATAATTATTAAAATGCTCAGTGTCAACTGCAAAGGAAGTGATCAATGCTGATTTGAGTCTTAAAAAGGCGAAAAAAACTTAATGTATATCGCCTTTCTACACTGCATATCGCGGCGCTGAAGAATTCTCTATGAAAAACAAAATTTTTCGGACAAAAATGGAAAAATGTTGTCGCAATAGATGAATCTTCATTGTATTGAAATGACTGCAATAAAAGAGATCCATTTATTTTCATCAAAGAGAAGAAAATATCTTAGAACAGGGTTCAACGTATTTCAAGAAAGTTTTTCAAAGGGATTTATGCTTGTTGCTGGTTTTTGATACAACGACTAATAAAAATTAAAAAAATTAAAGAGAATGCAGAAAACTGTTAACGTCAACTCCACATATTATTAGAAACATATTTTCATACCCGATTTTCAAATATTAAATACCTTCTCTTTACCCTCAGTCTCATCAGTCAGTAGAAATGCATGAAGACAAAGCAAGCAGCTATAAGTCAAAATCCATTGTTAACTTCGTGAAAAAAATGGAACAAGAAACAGGTATCAAGGCCATACCCTACACTAACGTCAACCTACAGCTCTCCTATCGGAAAGAGGTTCAAGATGAATGGAATAAATACCTATTTTGATACTAAAAAATCTGATGTGTACACACACCACATGACTTCCTTGTACGGAATGTTAAATCATACGCATTTTTTCTTGCATTTCATTTCAACTTATCGGATTGAATTAAATCTAATTCGCCGACAGCGCATAAACCACAATAGAATAAATCCATTCTTTAAAATTCACTCTATTTGTTTACCATAGCGACACTCTGGGGCTAGGTTCACTTAACAGTATTATATTTCGTTCATATTATAACTCAGAATGCACAAAATTTATATCATTTAAAGAATTATCTAATCGTTGCCACATGTTCTATTCAAATACTATAATAAAGCTAGAACGATGTATAAAAGAAATTAAGCAAACAAAACAAAAAAGAAACAGTTTTTCACAGACGATTGAATATTTCTCATTCAATTAATTCAATCTCACTTCGCGACAAGGCAAAAATACATAAAAACTCAAAATATCTGTATTAAAAATTACGAAGTAAATCTTAACGCTTATTTCCTCGAAAGAATTCCATAAAGGATTAAGCATGATTTAATTGGCAATAATAAATGAAGGCGTTATCTCTGTTGTTGCGAAACTAAGTTTCTCTAGATTGGCAATAAATCCGCTATCCTGCTGTTTCAAAAGTAAACAAGCAATGGCCGCCATCAAAAACATTATTAGGTTTAGCGGCACTTAAACAACATTAAAATTGTTGATAATTCTGAAAATATTGCATACTGATTTACTAAAGGCATAAAAACCTTAACCGGAAGATAAGAACATAATTCAATCATTTTTAAAAGCAAAAAATGTACTATTTACAATAATATAAGAGTAAAGAAAATGAGGTCTCTGAGCCGGGTAACAGAGTGGATATATATACAAATATATTTATATACGTTTGGTGTGGCCGATTGCACGGATGTACATACGTTCGTACAGACGCCACGAAAAATTCTCTTCAAAATTCATTTTAAAGCAGTTTTATAATTTTTTTGAAGGAAAAGAGTATTTTATTCTGTCCTTACGTACAGATATCACGCAAAAACATTGTTAAATTGCATTCGATAGCGGTCAAAATGGATATTTTCGTTGAAATATGCTGCCTGAAACTTTTCGCGATTACAATACTTCCTTTTTACTTCATACAAGGAAGTAAAAAGACCTGTTTGGGCGTAATATAAAATCTGAAAGCTTTTAGAGTTTTATTAATTTATTTATGTCTTATTTTGTATATAATTTAGCGGCAGTATTAATGAAAATATATGTCTGGAAAATATAATTTTTAACGGTTTGAAACTATATACTTTTGTTGTCCTTTTCAGTACCTTTATAGGTAACTTATAAATTTATTATGCCCTCGAGCGTAAATGAAGCTGAGATACTTATAGCTGAGATACTTACTCGAGCGTAAATGAAGCTGAGATATTTATAGAAATTTCAGTATTTTGTTAACATGATAATTATGATAAATGAGAGTTTCGGTATTGATCAAAAACAAATTCATGCGGTAATTTTCTAAAAATTCGATAATAATTGATTGAATGGCCTTAAATTACCTACTTCTGATACATTTACACTAAGAGTTAAAATAATTTTATATGAGTCTTTTGTGCGATGCATTTGTTATTTAATTTATTTTCTTAAACATATTTATTTCTTAAACAGAGTTGCCATTCCCTGCTTTGAAATCGTTGAGTTTCTTAATCAAAAATTCTTTAATGTCTGACAAAATATGACATAGATAATAAAACAAATTCCAAATGAGAGCTTACAGATGCCCATATTCTCTGAAGGACTACGTTGTTCAAAATTGGATGGCTCTAGGTACCGTTGCTTTATACAATGCGAGAACCATACATACATGTATGTAGATTCTTCATTATTTAATTTCTTCAGATATAATGCATTGCTGTGATAGTTGGTGGCAGCAGTCTGAAAAGTGAATCGACGCAAATTGCCAAATGAAATTTATAGTCCTTCTGGGCTAACACCTTTGAACTAAAAAATAACATAATTAAACAATTAAATTTAAATTAAAAGAAATGTAAAGAGATAAATAGAAATGTAATATTTTTAATTAATTTTAAATAATTAAATAAAAAAAATTATCGGACCTTCTCTTATTTGGCGCTCCCGCTGGAATTAAAATTCCATTCCAAAGATAAAAAGCAGCTTTGCCAATTTTCGTCTGAATTTAAGCCCTAATTATATGATTAATGTACTGTTTCAAGGACAACAGATACAAAACCATTTTTTTTAAATACACCAGTGAAAGAAGATAAAATGATTAAATCCCCACTAAGAAGAATAGTGAGAGTTTTAGGTACAGTATGAGGATATGGAAGGAAACTTTAACGGAAAAGAGTAGCTTTTAAAATAAAGAAGGAAGAGTTCAAGGCTTTCTGATCGTGATGCCTTGTCGATATAATTGTAGCCATTCAAGCAGAAATTTTCAGTAAATACGATTCGGTCACAACGTGAGAATAAACGTAAGACTCCTCTGTACAAGTGACAGTAGTGGTCCTCACGTTTGATTACATCGTTTAAAGAAGCTACAGGAGGTCTGCAGTGAGAATCATTAGTGCACGACCAGGATGATCACTTTTAGTACTTTAAGGAACGAGAAATTTATCCTCTGCGATAAATTCATTGCACATACTGGAGAATAAGTCTTTGACATATGGAAGGTGGCTTTCTTTTTCTTGAAAGTCTCAACTTTTGACCAAGCCAGCATTCAAAAGTTACAATCGTTTTTAAGGCACATATTTATTATTAAAATTAAATTTGACTTCTGGAATTGTAATTCACTTATCAAAAAAGTGCCTGAGCTGTTTTCTTTAGGGCTCCGATGAACTCCAACTAAAATTATGATTTATCTCAAAAACTGAGACGTACCAGTGCCAGGCTCCGGTGAGTGTCGGGGCAATTTAAGCGATGATTGGGATAAACATATGCAGATGCTAGAACAAATCTTGACTGTCCATTAGCAATTACAACAACCATACAAATATTGCCTGTTTCCAAATCCCGTATTCGCTTACGTTGCTTAACAGTAAGATAATCTCTGGGCGTCCCCCCTCTCCGTCAACTTAATGACACTAAGGGTCCTCCCCTCCCCGCTGAACTAGGCCCAGGAGTTCAACCCTTGGTTTAGAAGAACCTGGGAGAGATTGGCGCCCACGAACCTGGAGTAACACAGGCCCCAGGTCGTCACCAGTCATCTATATGTTACCTACTAGTCGCTCGGGTTGCCCGTTTCAGAGCGACATTACCCAGCGTACCCGAGACACCACCCCGAGCTACTAGACCCTAGAGAAGTGTCTAGGACCTGCCAGAACCACGGGCCGACCAATAAGGGATCTCTCCGAGGCCTCCAGATCCACAAGGTTTGTAAATTGTATAATCCCGTGGCCGAGACTAAGTACAGATCTTAGCCAGTAGCTTCGCAGAGTTCTCTACGTCGATCCCCCCCGGGGAGGGGAACAGCTTAACAGTAAATACTATTCGTACGCAATCTGCTACGCTTGTCGAATTTCTATAAACCGCGACATGACTAGCTTGCCGAAATAAAATAATATACGGGAAACATCACCCGAACACACTGACTGTCTACGCGTGACTGTCAACCAGACAACTTTACAGTCACACGCAGTTGCGCATGCGTACGAAACTTCACCAAAATTGCGCTATTTTTGACGCGTTACTATGCGCATACCCTTCGTCCAATTAAAAAAAAATCTTTGTGTGTGTGTGTGTGTGTGGTGTGTGTATTTGCCAATGTGCTATTTCATGCATCTAATGATGTATTTAAAGTGATTGTAACATTTCTAGTTTGGAAGATATAAGCATTTGCGCATACCTCAAATGTCGTCTTGATTTTTGCTTTCCCTACTGAGGAACATCAACTTACGTTAAAAATTTAAGGAAATGAGCACTTGAATTATGATAAATATGAATAAACGAGAACGTAATTTCCTTATATTCCTCAGAAGGCTTTCAGTCTTCCATAACAGATACGTCCAAAGTCTAGCTTTCCTCACAATTTCTAATGGCTCTATGTACGAATAAATCCCACTCCCCACCAAAACTCTCAATCCCATCGCTTCATTCACCGAGCTTGCAGTTATTATATTAGGTAATAAAAGAAAGTTATTAACACGCAATATCCCGAGTAAGGCAATCGTTCTAAAAGCTTTCATCAAATCGTCACATTCAGCGTTGCCAATAAAAAGAAAGCAATAAAGAGGAAAATAAAAAAATTTTTTAGTTGTTGCTTGGCGATGATTTGGCGACAAATGAGGTAACCCTGATAGCGCCAAGCGTATCATCGGAGAGTAATACAAAATGCATGAAGAAGGTTTGTAGGAGTCTGGGGTTGAATGTTTTCCGGCAATTTTGTGAAGTGTATAGGGTTATTTTATAGAGGTTTTGACTCTTGAAATTCACTTTCAATTCCCAAAGATGTGGAACGACGGAACTTTGCGCAATTTTGTTTTTCTTTGCGATCGACTTAAAGGTCCACGTAACTGAATCGCGCGTAAGTAAGTCCACGATCTATCAGGGAAGGATACTTTAAAAAATGGTATTCCTTTAACATGCACTTAATCATGAAAATGCCTGTAAGAAGCAAGTATTTTTCATGGTATTGCTTTTAGTGTAAGATTGATATGGTTTATTTTAAAATTTTCTAGCTTGCATCATCGCGATTTTAAATTAATTTTCAATGATTTAAAAAATAGAAACCTGTAAGGAATAAGAATAATTTTTCAAATGAGATTAAGATGTTTTAGTATTTTTAATTCTGCTGATGCCTTTTTATGAAAATGTCAGAGGGTTTTAATCAGAACTTGAATGCATGTCAGTTATAAATTAATTGCATTTAATGAAAATGTTAGCCAGTTTTATTCAAGCTATTTTTTGAGAGATTTTCCTCTTTCCATTGACAAAATTATCTGAAAAAACTTTACATATGTTCATAAACCTAAACTTTCAGTCCATTTAACCACTTACGAGTTTCATTTTTCTGGTATATTATGACAAAAAATAAGCCTATTTTTTATAACAAATTTTGTATTCAAATTGATTATGTGAATTCAAATCAGCAGTCAAACCTGTTTTAAGTACCGCATTTATCAATTTAAGCTAATTTTTACTTACGGTGAAAATAAGACATTTTTACTTAAAGTTGGCTTTTTTCTGACCAAAACACAAAACTGGAAAAAACACTTTACAGGTGATAACTGTTGGGGGGGGGGAACATGTACTTTTTAAATATTTATTTTAAATTATTGAATACCAATTAGTATCTGTAGTAAATTTTTTCAGCGCCCGGGGACAACTGAAGATTGGAATCTTAAGAAATGTACCGCCAGTGGTTTCCTTCATTGCACTCTACTTTAATCAATTAAGCAAGTAGAAGGAAGAAACCCCGTGAGGCAGTAAGCAAAGAGGCGTCCTCGCCGCCTGCCCTGGGTAAATCAGTTTAAATTAGCAGACACCTTTGCACAAATAATTTTAATTACAATTTATAATATCTAGAACAGCGGCCATTTCGTATGACCGCCGGGATTTCTGGTTTATGGATAAGAACGCGAAATATTTACAGTTAGGGAAGCAACATGTGCCAACCTTTGTAATCAGCTAAATACTTACATTTAGATTTAAGGCAATTGTAGATTCTTGAATTAATTACCAAAATCGTAAGCTACACATTGGATATGGTAAGGTTTATTTGAACGCTTTTATAATGATTCTTGGTATTACGGTATCTCAGATGGGTGCTATACGAACACCCATTCCCCCAAAAAAAACTGAAATAAAGCTAACGCCAAATGTAATGGAAATCCAGCTAAATCATTTTCTTTTCAAAAACCTATGCCAGCCTCTTAAAATAGTATAATTCTTTGTAACGTCATAAAAGTGAACTTATTTCGTGAAGCCTTTAAAATTTTGTTATTTTACGAAACGTTTCAGTTGTTGTACCTTTTACTGCACTATATCTCAGCCGTACTTTCAGCTGTTGTATCTTTTTAGTGCGAAATACCATGAAAACTTCTAGCAACGATAAAAATCGATCGCTGCCCTGTTTCGCCCACTTTTTGATGACGTAACGGAAACGGTGGACCATCATAGGCCTTATTTTTTTGCTGATACAGGATATTTTCCTCTTTTCATGACACTGACAATAAAAATAAGCCAACACCGCAGATGATCCTAATGGTTTGCATTCCGGAGAGGGCTGCCAAATTGTCACCACAAGACTAAAATTTCCTTGGGCGCTAATTATTACACAGCCTAGATATCTTAAATGATTAACACTGCATTGCCTGTCATTTTGCTTTAAAGAAAAGGTTTAATTTTTACTTCCTTGAACGAAATAATAGTAGTATTGAATCGGGAAAAATTTTGCGTACCATATATTTCAAACGAAATAGCCATTTTGATAGTTCCCGAAGCCATTTTGATAGTTCCCGAATCCATTTTGACTATTTTTTGAGTGACATATATACGTATGAGCGAAAGAGAAAAGAAGCAGTTTCCGAAACAGATTGTAAAACGCATTCAAAAGGGATTTTTTTTTTTCGTGACATCTGCATGTACGTATATATTTCGCATAACTCAAAAACGCTTCGCCTTCTTCTTCATTGTCTAAAATGTAAACTATGTATATTGAAGTTGTATAGCGCGTTTAGCATCCCTAGTGTTGTATCAGTTGCAAGCAAAAATACAGGGTGTTTATAAAGTCCCGGACCCATTTTGATGTTTAATAACTCATAAAATAATAAAGATAGATTAAAATTAATAACATAAATGGTTAGATTAGACTCAAAAAGTTTCATGACCCTTGTCAATGAACTTCCACGCGTGCCACCTTCGTCGCACGGAGAATATCAAGTCGAAATTCAATTTCACGCCAGGTACCGGCAAGCATGTCGGCATCCACAGAGGCTATTGCGTTTGTCATTGTGGCTTTTAGGTCATCCATGTTCGACACTCTCCTCCTGTAAACGTTGTCCTTTACAAATCCCCAAAGGAAAACGTCCAGCGGCGCTATATCAGGTGATCTGGGTGGCCAAGGAATTGGACATCCTCGCCCAATCCATCTTCCTGTAAAATGGTCATTCAAAGAACTACGAACGATGGTACCCCAATGTGGTGGTACACCATCTTGTTGCAAAAAGACATGTGGCTGAAGCTCTTCTAGTTGTGGAAATACGAAGTTTTCCAACATGTCTAAGTATACGACTGATGAGACCGTCTTTTCTGTAAAAAAGAAAGCCCCAGTGACTCGGTCATGCATTAGTCCACACCACACATTAACCTTTGGAGAATCCCTTTGTGCCTCAAGGTATTTATGGGGGGTCACATCAAAAGTAAACATAACATTTCAATAGTTGCCAAAAACAAAAGAGAGAAAAATGCAATTAATAAGCAGACGATATTTAGAAAAGTACAGATATTTAGACTGGAAAATGAAATTATCTGAAATTAACCACACGCGCAGACGATATTTACAAAAGTAAAGCTATTCAAACCTGAAAAGGAAAATATATAAGTTATTCCATCAATAAATGCCATAAGTTTGTTTATATAATCATTATTTTATGAGTTATTAAACATCAAAATGGATCCGGTACTTTATAAACACCCTGTATAATGCTGGATAATTGTTTTCGAGAAAAATAAAAATTATGTTTTTAAAAGCCAGTTGGGATTTTCGCATTAGTCCTCATCTAAGCAACAGTCTTCTCTGCCATGACTTGACTTAAGCGGGATTTGAGTTTCATTATACTCCCCCAAAGCCACAGTATATATATATATATATGTATGTATATACACCCACTCTCCATGCCGGGCTTAAAAGTCCTTACCCGGACTTTATTTTCTCAATCGTTGGTCGGAGTTGCATACTTCCAGTTACAGAAATGTTTTATTGTTGTTTATGCTTACTTGTCTGACGTAGTCAGCCCAAGCCCACAAAATTTCTCGTGGCAAGGAGCGCTAGATTACGCCTGCCGTTGGCAACAGCCTTCCGCCCCCAGTTTTGATGGAAAGCACCCTGTGGGGGACGGGTCTGAGGGTCTCCCACCCCTCTCCTTTTTGACCGAACCACACGAGAAGACTTTCGGCTCGCCACATATTTAGAGTGACACCATGCCGCACCGACACTATACATTTACGAACATCTATGCCTTCTCCGGGCTTCGAGTCCGGAATCTATGCCTTCTCCGAGTCCTTCGGCCCTGCAGTCTGCTATGCTAACCACTGTACCGCCTGGGCGGCTACAGAAATGTTTTAAAGGATGAAAATAGTCATGTTTTGGCAGTGTCAAAATTTTAAAAAAATTTTTGGACAAATAACGAAATATAACTTTCAATGTAATCTCCCGGTTACTATATTTACATCTGAGAAAATTTTATATTCGTTGCGAAAAAGTTAAATTATAAGAATTTTGACTCCCGTTTGACAAAAATTGACCGGGAGAACGAAATTTTAAAATTTGCAATTTTTGACGTCATTTTCAACTTGCTTGAGGGGTCGGTTAATTAACCTTTTGAGGCCGGGGATTTGGTAGCAGTAAAGGCTACCAAAGGACGGGGAATCTTGAACCGAATGCTTTTCCCCCTTTAAGAAATCACCTCCTATTTGCAACAAAGATTCTTGCGTGTAGTTTAATGGATTCTCAGAGGGGTGCATCTATGTCGCAAAAGGAAGACCTTTGAAAGAGATAAATGGTTAAAACCCCAGGGACGTCAAATTTGACATTTCACTCGACATTTCAGCCTGGAGAATGGGGGGGAAAAGACATGGCCACTAAAGTGGAAAACCCCGTCTTTCCGAAGAGGGGACTCTATGGCCACTATAATGGCCATCCCGTCTTCAAAAGGTTAAGTTAGAATAATTCAAATATTGCTTTGCTGCATAGACTGTATGAGGCAGGTAGTACTGGGAGGAAGAAACAAAACATTCATTTCCGGGTATGAATACTGCAGACTTTGGAAGGCGTTTGGGGCATTGCTAAAATTAATAATACTTTAAATTATGATTTTTTTAGCTTTGCAATTTTGCTTGACTGCCTGTACGAAACGAAAAGTGAATTAATCTTTAAATACTTTATTTATTTTCTGGAGGCATAAATAAAATGCTTGCGCCATTACGTTTTAAATTTTGCGCAACTATACGCCATTAACATATTCATCAACATTTCATTATCATTTATTGCTGATGTATTTGTGTGGACTGTTTCTCGATGGAGTTATCAGGACTACTATTTCGTCTTATTGACATGCTGGAGTCCTGAGTAGAACAGGGAGTTTACTTAAGACTATGTTCGTTTCAATTGTAGAAGATACGACACAAATGGGAAGGGTTTAATTACCCCTTACTCTTCACAGTTTACAGCTGTTCCCGCACTTCGGGATACAAACACCAGTACTTATAGTCTGAAACGTAAAAATAAGAACTAAAACTAATTAAATTAAATAAGAGCTAAACTGAAATGCTTTACAAAAACTAGTGACGCGAAGATTGGTGCCTTTTAACCTTTACTTATGTAGTATGTAGAATGCGGGAACACTACAACATTTCTTCAGTATCAAGAGGACTAAATTTTGGCCTTAAAGGCGGACAGCAACTGATTGAAAAACGCGCGTGAGGTAAGGTAGCGAGAAGTCTTTCTCTCTCTAACTCCTTCTTGGCTAAAAGTCACAACTTAAATACTTAACAGTTTGCAAGCTCAATTTGCATAACTAAAACTAACCGCGTTTATTCTGGCCGGAAGTGAAAAATAACGGGAGACAGTAAAGTTAGTTTTGGTTTTTGGTTTTATTAGATTATGGCAAAGCACTCGAGGGCTATCTGCCTTAAGGGAGGGATGCCTTCGTGGAGGACTTTCTAAGGGAAACTGGCTCGAATACACGTTACACATGGGGAAAACCACGAAAACGCCCATGCAGCCAGCCCGTTCGCGGGATTCGAACCTCGGACCGAACTACCAGTGTTCAGCGACGTTACCGCTTGGCCGCTGGTGGGCCGACAGTAAAGTTAGAAGTAGTTAACCAGAGAAACAGTTAATGTAAAGGTCGTATCACACATTTAAAACATTTCGGAAGAACAACTCTTTAGAACAATTTCTCTGCTTTGTCACACGATATAAAACAGGCAATCGCGGATCGGTTTGGGGTTACCATGTGCAGGGGAAACTAATAGGGGGACCGGAAAGTAATGTCGTTTCTGCGCATGTCGACAACAACAGGCTAAGAGCAGAAGTGGAAGCAAATCCATGTCGAACACTCTTAACGAACCTTGGTCGACCATCCAAGAGCATTTAAAGCAGAATGGAAAAATAAGCAAAGCAGGTGTTTGAGTCCCCCGTAATCTGTCCGAAGAGAACAAAGCCAACCGATCCATCCCACGCAACGTATTGCTTCAACGGCACCATACAGAACCGTTGTTTGATCATTTGATTTACTGGAGACGAAAAATGGGTTCTGTATGATAATCCAAAACGCAAAAGGCAGTTTTAATAGGGGTTACAAAGGGTTTACATTCCAAAAAGGCGCTTCTGTGGGTCTGGTGGAGTATTCGCGGAATTGTTCATTTTGAATTGCTGAAACCTGGACAAACTGTTAATGCAGATCTTTATTGTGAACAATTGAATCGCGTGAACCAATCTTTAATCGAAAAATATCCGGCGATTGTCAATAGAAAAGGCATCCTTCTGCAACACGACAATGCAAGACGGACTCTGGAAAAAATGAATGAATTGGGATGGGAGGTGCTGCATCACCCACCATACTCGCCCGATATCGTACACTCGGATTTCCATTTACTCCGATCCCCACAACATTTTCTTACTGCCAAAAAATTTGAATGATGTCCAATATTCCATCTTGAGATATTTTACTCAAAAACCAATTGATTTATATCGGTCCGGGGATTGAAAATCTGCACACTAGACGGCAAAAGATTGTTGATAACGAGGGTGATTACATTATTGATTAAAAATAGAAACGTGTTAAAAATTTATTCGTGTGAATTTAATGTAAGAAAGCGACATTACTTTCCGGTCCCCCTATTAGTTCTCCATTACAAATGCTGGTTGATGACGAGGGATTCGATGCTGATAGCTGATTGGTTGTTGGAATCGAACAATTTCCTTTTTTGTTTGTTTGTTTGTTTGTTTGCAAAAGTAAGAGAAAAAATCATGCGTCTTTCTTTCTATGGTAAAGCAGATAGAAAAATTGTTGAAACAGTTGTTCATCTGAAATAAATGGATGTGTGATACCAACCTTAGAAGGAATTATATCGTGCAATCAAGTGGATATTTAGGTAAGGTTTAAAAGTTTAGTCAATTCAAACGTATTGTAGCTTTTATGTCCAGTATCCCCATAATGAGTAAATATTTAAATTCTATACAGCTAAAGTAAAACTAATTGAAATAGAGGAATTACATTCTGTACAGGATTCTGAACAAGCAGTATCAATTTAAAGAGCAACCACGTTTCCGGTGTCAAAGCAACACCTATCATTTTTTTTAACAAAACGACAAAAAAAGTAAACAAATAAACGAGATGGATGAGGAACTATGCTTTGTACAACCCCGAGGCTTCGAACACCCATCACATGCCACCCCCTCATAATTCTTTTTGACAGCCCCTATTACACCCCCTAGTGGTTTGTTAGTTGAAACCGCAGGCTTTGGAATATGAGATTGAACCTCCCCCCGATATGCGACCTGCCATCAACAGCAGACGATAGTGGTTTTAACTTCCCCCTCCCCTTTCGAAATGTCCCTTGTGTGCCCTCGAGGTCTAAAGTCCCCAACTCCCACTGTTTTTCATCCCCACCCTTAATTTTCTTTTTAGTTTCGAGAAGAATAATGTTGGAACCTTAAAAAAAGGCTGAAATGTATAATGCGCTTTTGAGGAAGAAAATTGAAGATGCGGATTTAGGACTTTGATATCATGCGACAGACGTATCAATATCATGGTGAGATGGTATAAAAATGCGAAATTTAATTTTGATTGAAAAATATTAAAGTTATTCCCGTTTCAGTCTGAAGGAATTTTTTTTTATCTCCCCCCTCCTCTTCTTTTACGTTAGCTAAAAGTTGACTTGAAAAAACAGTTTCTCTAAAATTGCCACCTTAAAAAAAAGATGCAAGGAAATTACGATTCCAAATTTACATTATGCAAAAGCTAAATTTTATCCATCCCTCAAACAAATTATGATTTTTTATAATAAATAAAATTTGGCTAAATAAGTTTAATTACAAATATAGTCAGGGATACTCATTCTTTTAGTCCAAAAGAGGCTATTAATTTGCATGACGCTTGCATGATAGCTAGTGATAGGTATGCGTATTGCTTTTCAATTAGTTGCCATTAAATATTACAGCCCTTTATTACTTTTAAAGCAATTAAATAAAAAAAACTCAACGATTGGAAAATGAACAGTTGCATCACTGTACGGAATACATTTTTATTTCTAGCTCGAGACTGTTGCCATTTGGAAAAATGTAAAACCTTTCAATTTTAATTAAAAACTCCGCTCCATGAAAACAATATGTTGTGCGGACAGAAATAAAATACTTTTATCTCCCGCGCGCCAGCGTTTTGCCATTGAGTATACAATACTTTTAAATTTAATCTGGAAAGTTACTGAATACTAAACTAAGCGATTTAAAAGCAATCAACAGGTATCTTAAGAATGCTGATTTTTCTCCTTTTTAATGTGATTGAATTAAATAAACACGCATTGAAATGACTCATAAATGTATCCATGCATAGACAATGCAGTTATACTCATTTTGTGACGTGTCAGAGTTTTCATACGCAGCAGTGATTTATTCATGACAAGAACTTGAAAGCGACTGTAAAGTAAATATTTTATCTGCGAAGACCAGGGTTGCTCCTGCTAAACTCTTATGTGTTCCTAGATTGGAACAGAGTACAACTCATTTACTATTAAAGGTTGTTAATTCTGTAGGAAGTATTTTGAGTATGTGTAAGTTTTCGCGGCCGCCCAGACGGTATAGTGGTTAAGGAAGTAAACCGCTGCGTTGGCTTCCGACCCAGGTATATCCCAGGTATAGATATATCCATGCATAATTGGTCACCAACTCGGCGGGAGTCAACCACTAGCTACCAGGCCGCAGCCCTGGCCAGCCCCGGCTGAGCAGACGACATTTATAAAATGTAAAAAAGTGATATACATGTGCATACAAGGCACTTAAAGAAGAGTACAACAATGTACAAAGAAATATATACATGTGCATACAAGGCACTTGAAGAAGAGTACAATCAAAATATATGTATATCCTTGTGATGTACCAGCTTTTGTCAGGAATAAATAGATTGTTGAAGAATCATCAATGTAGTCGTAGCTTAAATAATCAGACGATAAGTTTTAAAAAACAGGATCCATTTATTATATTTCAGGAGAAAATAGCAGTTACAAAATCAGATATCCGGAGTAAATAAAAAGAATTACTAATCACTTTTTGTATGAAGTTTACTGCATCGTGACATTAAAGAAAAAGCCCCGATATTCCTTTTGCGAGTCTTTTTATAGCCTCTGGAAAGGCGGAGCTTCCAAGAAATGACGTCACCCATGTCAGCCAATCCAGTTCGCTTGAAAATCTCCAGAACATTCTAAAACTGTACGTGTAGAAAAGGCGGGAAAAACAACTTGACTACGGAGCTGTGTATTTAATTCCACGTACTTTCAAATAAGAGAACTTCGCAATTCAAAATGAAAAGAACATACAGTTGGAATTTTAATTGTATTCTTGACTATGGAATTTTATTATTACATACATATAAATACAAACTCACATACAGATATATGCACACTTACATACATATATATTCCGAAACAAATGAAAGTATACATACTCATATTCATACGTACATTTATACAATATACGTTAGCACGATAGTTAAAGTTTACAAGAAGCATGCCATTGAGGTACGCGTGATCCTTAGTATAAATTAGGTACCATAAATAAAAGATATAAACATGTACAGATACATTACAGCATTCAGATACAGTACGAACTTTATGTATGAGAACCTGGCACAGCATAAATACAAAATTACATAATGAACATACATATCATATATTCTGTTGCTGACATATTGAACTAGCATATATAGACTTGGTTAGGGGAGCAGACTGCGGTACCAAAGGGCCTGGATTCGAATCCCGGAGAAGACATATAGCTATAGCTGTCCGTCCCTTCTTAGGAGGCAAAGGTGGTCCACATCTTAGGTGCCTCCATAATAAAGTGATCACAATTTATGGCATTAGTAGCAGCCAAGTCGGCTGGGGTCCACCATTGGGGGAAAAAAGTAGTCTACGCTAACAGCTTGCATAATTAAAGCAAAGTTTACAATTTGAAATTAAGAGCGTAATTGTCGTCATTTCCTCTTAGATGGAAAACTTTTGTAGCTAACCGAAAGTCTGAAATAATGGAGGTTTTTCCAAGATCTCATTAGAATTATGTTCTGTTGGAATTTAATTCAGCAGATCCCGTTCCACAGGAGTATTCCTCGAACATCTCGTAATAAATCGACTGTGACAGCAAGGCTCTAGCTGGTTGAAAGGAACAATTTCGGCTGGGCCGAGTTTTGAAGTACCCAACATCAGTGAGGATCATTCCACATTGTCTGAAGAGAAGATTAATACTATATTTTCTTTTCATAACAGCTTAAAAAAATTAAACTTTAGTTACTCTGTTAAATAACACATTTTCCTTATCAAAACTTTTTAAAACTGTATGCTATTGCAAAAGATATATTAAAAAAATCTACTATGTACACCACATGACTTCCTTGGACGGAATATTAAATTATACGCATTTTTTCTTGCATTTCATTTAAACTTATTGGATTGAATTAAATCTACTTCGCCGACAGCGCATAAACCACAATAGAATAAATGCATTCTTTAAAATTCACTCTAGTATTTGTTTACTATCGACACTCTGGCACTAGATTCACTTAACAGTATTATATTTCGTTCATATTATAACTCAGAATGCACAAAATTTATATCATTTAAAGAATAGAATTATCTAATCGTTGCCACATGTTCTGTTCAAATACTATAGTAAAGCTAGAACGATGTATAAAAGAAATTAAGCAAACAAAACAAAAAAGAAACAGTTTTTCACAGACGATTGAGTACTTCTCATTCAATTAATTCAGTTATTACTTCGCGAGAAGGCAAAAATACATAAAACCTCAAAATATCTATATTAAAAATTACGAAGTAAATCTTAAACACTTATTTCCTCGAAAAAATTCCAGAAAGGATTAAGCAAGATTTAATTCGCAATAATAAATGAAGGCGTTATCTTTGTTGTTGCGAAGCTAAGTTTCTCTAGATTGGCAACAAATCCACTAGTCTGCTGTTTCAAATGTAAACAAGCAATGGCCGCCATCAAAATATTATTAGGCTTAGCGGCACTTAAACAACTTTAAAATTGTTGATAATTCTAAAAATATTGCATACAGATTTACTAAAGGCATAAAAACCTTAACCGGAAGCTAAAAACAACATAATTCAATCATTTTTAAAGCAAAAAATGTACAATTTACAAACGTATAAGAGTAAAGCGACTGAGATCACTGAGCCGGGTAACAGTGTAGATATATAAATATATTTATATACGTTTGGTGCGGCCGATTGCAACCAAAATACGAGGTGCACATCTACATGTTATAGCAGTCCTGTATACAAAATTTCCACGTTCTGAGGCTACTCGTTTTTGAGTAATGCGAGATACCTACGTACGTACATACGTTCGTACAGACGCCACGAAAAATTCTCTTCAGAATTCATTTTAAAGCAGTTTTATATTTTTTTTTGGAGGAAACGAGTCTTTTATTCTCTCCTTACGTACAGATATGACGCAAAAACATCGTTAAATTGCATTCGATAGCGGTCAAAATGGATATTTTCGTTGAAATATGCTGCCTGAAACTTTTCGCGATTACAATACTTCCTTTTTACTTCGTACAAGGAAGTAAAAAGATTTATAAAATATTCAAGGTGCGAACTTCTTTGCCAAGTTGTAAGCCTTTGCGTTAAATACCTGTAATAGTTTCTTTGTCGTAAGTGAATATTTTTCAGATTTTTATAGCCAAGCTAAAAGTGAGAAGCTTTGAGTGGCGATGTTCATGCAGGTGAACCTTTATGTAATATTGACGAAATTTATCGAAAGGAAGCGTAAAAATAATTGCATAATCTTTTGAACTCACTTAAGTCCAAATTACAACGCAAAATAAACGTAATAATGTAAACCAAACTAGACTACAGTTAAAAAAAATCATTGGTTTAGCATTAAACAGAGTAATCCAACAAACATTCTACAGGTTCGCTCATTTGAAACCTTTCGACTTTTGCTGAGTTACTTTTTTATACGAGGCTAGTTGCGAATTCAAAAACAAAGATAACCTTCCCAAATGAATTAGTCAAAAGTTAACGGAAATGGACTTTGACCCCGTTCAGGAAACTGTGCAATCTGTCAGAAAGAATTTGAAAAATGGTGCGTTCAGTTTAGTTTTATACACATAATCCGAAGGAGTTGAAATTAATGTATGAATAAGGGAAATGTAAATCGATTGTGAATAAATTAAATGTATGGGAATTTGTATTGTCTCATTTATTTCACTTCAGAAGTTAGTTATTCATTTATAAATTAAAGGAAACAACGTCTGTTAGGGTGCACTGATGTTCATTTCTGTACAATTAGAATATTAGAGGCTTAAAAACGATCTTTAGGAGTACCAAAGCGTAACAATCTTCCAACTCAACGCATTCCGGCTCCTTAATATCGTTTGAGGAACCGAAAACCTTTTCTCGTCTTCTCCATCAAGCCCATTAACATTCCCCTTTATATAGATTTTAGATTTTTCGACCTACCCCTCCCCCTTTCCATTTCGCTTTTGAAAAGGGGGGGTGGCAAGCTGTCCCCGGTATCTGGTTGCTGCATCACGTGTCTGGCGAACATTACTTAAACACTCCTTCTAATTACGAAAGATCGGAAAAGGGGAAAATTTAATTGATGATGGTGGCCTTGCTGGCTGTGCGCAACGTCTGCCGTAAATTAAACAGGCAGAGCACCGGTTGGTGAATTTTCATCAAGAGGGGGAGTGGTGTAAGTGAAGAAAATGCTAAGTTTTTTGCTCCCTTGTTGCTTTTGCTGTTACTGAGTTGAACTAACTATTTGGAGCTCACATTGACAGAACTGTCTAACACAAGGGTCGAGGGACAAGACCTCCGCCTTCCATATGCCCGGGGAAGGGCATGTGGGGTAGATCGGCAATACATTTTCCCGCCCATTCAACGTCTGGAAACAATCTGTAAATGAATCTTCAGGTGAACTGACATGCAGTTACCTTATTACTTAAGTTTAAATAAATGGCAGTGTAAGCAACTGGGAAGGAAACTGCCATCCAATTTTAACTCATTCATTATGCGTGTTCTTTTTTTTTAAATTTTATTTTTGATTATGTTCGAAGTACCGCTTTGTTCAGCGGATACATCTATTACAGAAAGCGAAACGGAATTATTTACCAATTAACTATACCTGAGGAAGAAAGAACAAAGATTAGAACACCGTGATCTGTCTTCTGAATGGAAAACAAGATTCGAAACAGAAATAATGCTTTCTGTAATCAGGAAAGCTTACAGTCATAGCTAAAGATGTACACTAGGTTCAACAGAAAAGCTTCTGAAACTCAAAATGGAAATAATCAAGTTTAACAAGGATATAACTTTCATGCATAAATAGAAGAAACACTTATTATTATGTTTGTAGCACCACTGCTATCAAAGCAGAACCCTCATATGCTGTTAGACAAAGGTGCTAGCTGCCATTCTGCACTGTCTAGAGTAGGGAGCTTTGTATATGCAACGACCAGGGCTTAATTTCTAAAATTAGAAGTGCCGGAGCCCTATGGAAGACTGTCAGCAAAGAGGAACAAGAGTAAATAAATAAATAAAATGACTATTAAAATCATTAATAATTTTAAATTAATTAATAGCTATTTAATTAATGTTTATAAATTGTTATTTAATCAATAATTATTATATAATTAAATAATTAAATGTAAAGATATAAATTAAAATTTAGTAAGCGATTTTTAATATAATTTTATTGCTAAAAATAAAATTTTCGAGATAAAATTTCTACTGAAATTGTTATTCAATTACATAAAAGAAGTGCCGCAACCTTCTTATTTAGGGCTCCGGTTAGAATTATGATTTATTACAAAAACTAAGAAGCATCGGAGCCGAAATCCGGTGAGCTTCGGCGCAATTTAAACTCTGATCGTAAGGGAAAAGAAGTTCTTTTTATCAGCACAAAAATTAAATATACTTAAAATATAGCTGATGAAAATTCAGATAATGCTAAAAACAGGGCGAAACAGATTGAGGGCATGAGGGTATGAGTGAGTGGAAACAAAAAATGAGGGGAATCTTGGTGAGAAAGAACGTTCTCTTTGATCTCTGCTCTTTGCTGATATAATTATAGCCATCAAGCGGATGTGTGTCAGGGGTAAAATGAGTTCTGAATCTGACTCCTAAGGATGAATGCAAAGTTGCTGGTTACGCTTCCCCCCCCCCCGTATTTGGTTACTTTAGTGGACACTCTGGAAGGCGATGTATAGGACGTGTTTGTGCAGTTTATCTTTTCCTGCAAGGATAACTAACTGTAACCATCGATAACAATACACTAGATACTATGGCATGGCGAGAAATTTACGCGTTCCTAAACAAACTCCCCCAAAATTTATTGCTCTTCTTAAAGGGAAAAGTTTCCGCATTTGAGTGAGGGGACTTTACTTGAACATCTCATGTTCTCATGAGCTCGTATTTCTAGAAATAGAGTATTGCAAGATCTGCTTATTATTAAACTAAAATGTTAGGAATTCTAAATTTTTTTACTTGAAATTGTGGCTCAGTTTTATAAAAAAGAAGTTCCGGAGCTCATCTTATTTAGGGCTCTGGAATTGTAATTTATCTTAAAAATTGTAATTTAACTTAAAAATTGCTAGAATTGTAATTTATCTTAAAAATTGAGAAGTGCCGGAGCCGGGCTCCAGCGCAATTTAAGCACTGATAACGACAACTAACGAAACTTCAGAGTTAGGGTTCAGGGGTGTATGAGACATGCGGCAAGCGTTTGGTTAATATTATTTTTAAACAAAATATTATGAGTCAGATACAATGCGAATAGGGGTTAACATCATGTGATCCCATCCTGCACTGAAATGTGACGACACAAGCATGATATTAAAAGCAATTTTTAATAATAAAGACGGATGATATACCATACCCTTTCAATCTAAACAAATAAGTAAGTCTATTGTAATCACTGTGGGCTTTCATATTTTAATTTCATCTTTGTTATTTTCGTTTTATGCTAAGTCTTGCGTTCTTAACTTAATAAGCAAAACAGAAAGATTATTCTAGTAACATATGATGTTAGAAACATCTTTTATAATTTCAATAACAGTACAAATGTTCACGAAAATTAATTATCACTTGAAATATCATTAAATTACATAAATTAAATATATTATAAATTAAAACATTTAAATACATATATAATTAAAATGTAAAATAAAGATAGAACTTATTATAAAGTATTATTTAATCACACTATTTAGATCACAATTTATTTTACCACAATTTAAGTTACTCGGGTTTGTTAAGCAATTACAGTTATAATTTGAAAAATAAACCAAAGATCTTATGTCAGATACAATGGTAGCTTTCTTAGAACTGGTTACTTTCTAAGCCACATACACACAAACACACACACACACACACACAAAAAAAAAAAAAAAAAAAATAAATAAATAAATAAAAAATCTCATGTTTTATGTAGTGAACTACTTGCTATATCACAATGATTATAAATAACCTAAAAATGTGATACACCTAAATTAGACAAGATTTTGCTTTAGATATTAACTTCAAAATAGCTTTAGCAAATGTCTTAAGATCCCTTACAAGACAGGCAGAAAATTTTTAGAAAATAATGGAATGCTGAAGAAATACAGTGGTGGCCAAAATTGTGGACTCTTGGAAATTTTTATGTTTTTGAACTTTGTATGCTTATAGAAAATGTTACGTTTCGCAAAATGCAATCTTGTATATCATTTTAAAGAGAATTTATTACTGAATTCAATACAAAACACAAAATTCAATTATTTGCAATACAAAAAATGTTAAACGATAAAAGTTATCGATATGCATTAGATAGTGATGATTGCAGTGAGTACTTAGTAGGATACCATTTATTTTTGATTACAGCTTCACATCGACGTTTCATTGAGCTGACAAGAGTTTTAAGCTCTTCTTTCGTTATTACATGATGCCAGGAAACAATTATAGCCTCAATCAGTTCCCTTTTATTTGATGGGTGCCTCATTCGGACAAGAGTTTTCAAACGGTGCCACAAATTTTCGGTAGGACTGAGGTGAGGACTGTTTCCTGCCCATGACAACAATTTAATGCTCTTTGTACGAAACCACTCTTTCGATATTTTGGCCGTATGTCAAGGAGCAGAATCCTGCTGAAAAATAAACGAAGCATTGTTGGGAAAGAGATCTCTGATGGAAGGTAGAAGTTTTGGTTCTACAATAGTGTCAATGTATTTTCCGGCATTCAGTGTCCCATCGATGACATGAAGGCGACCAATACCATCTGCTGACATGCATGACCAAATCATAACACTAACTGGGTTCTTCACAGTTGCTTGAATGCAGTCAGGATGTAGCTCTTCTCCTATTCTACGTCTTACCTGTTTTCGCTCATAACTACCGAATAACGATATCTTAGTTTCACCACTCCATATAACTTGTGACCACTGATCATCTGTCCAATTAATGCGTTCCTTTGCCCACTGTAGTCTTTTTTTTTTTCGTTGCTGAAAATTAAGATAAGGCTTTTTTTTTTTTTTTTTTTTTTTGTGGAATTCTACCCCACAGTCCAACATCTGTTAATCTTCTCCTGATTGTTCTTGAACTGACAGAAACACCAGCATCTTTCAGATCACTTCTGATGGCCGCTGATGACATTTTTCTATCTTGGAGACATAGTCTTTTTATTCTTCTGTCATTAATAGATGTGGTGCACCTTTTTCGGCCTTTTCCGCCTTTGTTTTTTATTGAATTTGTCTCCTGATATCGTAAACAAAACTTTCGGACTCCAGATGTAGTCACTGAACCACCCACCTGTCTTACAATTTCAGCATAGGAAAGACCACTTTCTCGTAACACAATAACATTACATCTCTTTCTAGGCGTCCAATCTACTCTTTTATTTGATGTCATTGCTTCTTGACTAAATATTAAAAATTTTTACAAAAATTCCTACTTGTAATTGCAGTGTATAAGAAACAGGTCATCCTTCTACAGAACAAAGCAAAATAGTGAATTGTTTCAAGTGTAAACATGATGTCAGCTTCTACTGGCAGTTACTAACATTTGATTGGTTCTCAGAACAAGAACAGTGATTGGCCAGGAAAGCTGGACATTACAAACCACTTCGTAACTGTGTTTTTTATTTATATTAAAGTACATATAACGTTTTTTGTATTGCAAATAATTGAATTTTGTGTTTTGTATTGAATTCAGTAATAAAGTCTCTTTAAAATGATATATACAAGGTTGCATTTTGAGAAACGTAACATTTTCTATAAGCACATAAAGTTCAAAAGCGTAAAAATTTCCAAAAGTGTCCACAATTTTGGCCACCACTGTAATTTTTTTGCAGTTATTTCCATTGACGATATACATGTACCTTTGAACCATAGAAAAAATAGTCAGCTAATAAATTTGGTAAAGAAGTTTAGCAACTTTAAGAAGTTGATTGCTTTAGGTAGTCGCATATGTAATAAGTCTTTAAAATAACTGACGCATTAAACTACAAGCCTTTAAACTACAAGGCCTTTAAAAGTTAATTTTCCAGGACAATGTATATATATAAAACTTACTTTATATATTATCTCCTTTGACAAAAACGTAGTTAGAATTCTATTGAAATGAATTTACTCATTAGCATATTTAAAACGGAATTATTATAAAGTAATTATTAAAAGTGAAAATGCAACCAACAAAAAAAGTAATTATTGTCACTGACTGGAAATTAGTTGACATTTCAAGGGGAACAAACTAACTTCTGATCAATTAACAATAATTAATAAATGCGAAAGCGTTTCGTCTTTTTCTCAAGTAAGAATCAAGACTAAAAAAGCTATTTAGTAAGATTGAATTTAAGTTATTCAAATTGCTAATAAAATCAGTAAGAAATAGGCGGTTCTGTCAAGCTTTAAATGCAGTCTTCAAATCGTAATATTATAAGGTATTTCTCCCACTTCCCTAGCGTGCCTTCGTGGTGTAACGGTAGCACGCTGGGCCGGTATTCCAGAGGTCCGTGCTTCGATTCCCAACGAAGGCGGTTACATATTTTTCATCCTTTTCTGCTTCCAATTAACCTAATGACTCTACAAGTGGCGCCCGAACTAAAAGAGTTGTGGATGATGATTCTCTGCACCCAGGATTTGGCGACTAGGTCCCCTAAAACCCTAATCGCCCTTTAAAAAGGGAAGTATATAATGTATTTCTCCCACTTCCCTAGCGTGCCTTCGTGGTGTAACGGTAGCACGTTGGGCCGGTATTCCAGAGGTCCATGGTTCGATTCCCGGCGAAGGCGGTTGCATATTTTTCATCTCTCCTGCTTCGAAAAAAACCTAATGACTCTACAATATATAATTCTTATATGATTGAGTTTTATTTTCTTACTTGAGAAAATTACTCCCCGACACTTTCGCCTTTCATCATATTAAAACAGCTACGGAAAACCGTCTAGCCACGGAAACAACAGCCCGGCTACTTCGCCGAAAATGTTCCGTCTGCAGCTCTGTCCCGGGTAGAGATCAGAAGGAAGTTCTGTTTCTGAAGGATCACGTGATCCCAATCTGAGCGATAATCGGTTCCTGTTTGGTGTTCAAGTTCGTTTAGTAAGTGAAAATGGTAAGCTAGCTACGTAGGTTTCGTGGAAATGTGCGGGTTCTGAGAAATGTTCCTTTCGACATCCAATCCCGCGTAGCGAAAGCATATGTGATAGGGACTTTAGAAACATCCATGCTTTCTCCGGGATTCGAACCCCGGCGGCTCGGCACGGCATTCGCAGTCACTAATGACTAATCCAGTTGGGCAGCTCGTAGTAGTCTTTATGAGATATACTAACAAAGAAATCATGTTTCATTTTAATGGTCAGCAAACATGTTTGCGGTTGGAGCAGCTTTGATGCATAAACTCTAGTCACCATTAATCATCCGAGCTATGAACAAGTTATCTGTCGATGTCCTACTTGATTATCAAGTGGGCATTATCTAAATAACATCAATGGCTATCTGACGAGCAAAGTTGTATGTCATAAATTGAGAAGTGTGACGTGATTTCAGAAACTGATAGCGAATTATCTTTCTTACCGATATCGTTTAAATCCATTAGTTGAATTCAACTAGATATAAAAGACAGCAGAAAAGTTGTCTAGTAGAAAAAAATTACTCGGACATTATAACACTCTATAAGTGAAGCATGTACAGCTAGCTATCTTATATGGAAAAGTGATATCAAATACACATTTGAGTACAGATATATGGCTTACAATTTATACTTTCAAACGTTTCTGAGGAATATTTAAAATGATAAGAAACAGTTTTTTTTTTTTTTTGTTTTTTTTTGTAATTGCACGTATATGAGATTAAGAAATCGGCAATACAAAACACGATATTAGGGTGACCTTTGGCATTGACTCTTGACATCCATTTTCGTAAAAAAAGAAGCTACAACGTAAATTTATATCGTGGAGGCAAATAAATTATTAGTTTAATGCTTAATTATAGAGTGGAGTCAAGAAAAACGAGTTCTTCGGAAGATTCTGGATTATTACTCCTTCAAGAAACAAAGGAAAATACATTTGATATCATTACCATTAGGAATGTTCGATACCAGTTATACTTTAAAATCTGAAAAAAAAAAAAAATTGTTTTTTTTCTACAAGAATTTCCTGCATTTTTATGCGTAGGTTCCATTGCTCCCTTCTTTCTAGCTCACAAAAATTGCGTAAAATTTTAAAATTCCATGAAATGATGACTAAAATGGCAATCACTCCTTTGGGTTATATTCAAAAATACCAGATTTCCATAACCGTAGCAAGGAAAATCTAAATATCTGAAAATAAACTGAAATGAAATGAAAAGTACTTTAAGGACGCAAATATTGAAATCCATGAAACGAAAATGAAGCAGAGTTTATAAGAATCGAAATTTAGACTAAAAGTTTTTAAATCAAATATATTATTATATGTCTGTGGTATATATAGTTAAAAATTTAACTGTGAATTTCATAAGTCATCTTTCTCTAAGAAATAAGGAAAAATAGAGTTACAAAATCTGCTATTACGCAGAGAAATGAAAACTAATTGACTACTACTGGAACAAAAGACTTTCCTGAAACTAAGTGAATATGAATTAATTAAAGTTCTATAGATTAAATACATACATTAATGCCTACTAATTAAACCTAAATTAATGCCTACTAATGATACCTACATTAATGCCTACTAATTAAACCTCAATTAATGCCTACTAATGCCTACTAATGATACCTACATTAATGCCTACTAATTAAACCTAAATTAATGCCTACTAATGCCTACTAATGATACCTACATTAATGCCTACTAATTAAACCTAAATTAATGCCTACTAATGATACCTACATTAATGCCTACTAATTAAACCTAAATTAATGCCTACTAATGATACCTACATTAATGCCTACTAATTAAACCTAAATTAATGCCTACTAATGATACCTACATGAATGCCTACTAATTAAACCTAAATTAATGCCTACTAATACCTACTAATGATACCTACATTAATGCCTACTAATTAAACCTAAATTAATGCCTACTAATGCCTACTAAAGATACCTACATTAATGCCTACTAATTAAACCTAAATTAATGCCTATTAATGCCTACTAATGATACCTACATTAATGCCTACTAATGCCTACTAATGATACCTACATTAACGCCTACTAATTAAACCTAAATTAATGCCTACTAAAGATACCTACATTAATGCCTACTAATGATACCTACATTAATGCCTACTAATTAAACCTAAATTAATGCCTACTAATGATTAAATACATTCACGTGTGAAATAAAGTTTTTTCCGGGCCTCTCTTAAGCTCATAGATATTATAAATAACACCGCTCGGTGACGAAGTGGCTAGCGCGTCGCGCAGCTACACCACAGGTCCGGGGTTCGATCCCCGGGCTGCGCAAGGTTGACTCAGACTTTCCTCCCTTGAGTGGGTTGATAAAATGAGTACCAAGATCACTTCGGGACTAAACACCGGGAGTACTGCGACAAGCTGACTACTTGTCCAGGGCATATGCTGACGCACCACGGGGCCCAAGGTCAAGAAAGCAGATTTCGGGGCACTGCAGACCGTGGCCCACTAGGGCTGTTGCGCCACTGAGTTTAGTTTTTATCATAAATAACAGTAGTATAAAAAAGACTGCAAATATCGCGCTAAATCTCAAGACAAAATTAAGTTAGGATATTTTATTTTTTAATTAATGATATTTTATCAGTCATATTTGCGGCGATATAATTTAATTGTTTAGAAAAAATGTGCACAGCTCGGAGGTATTATAATATTTTATACTATTTGATGTCTTGTTTTATGCCATTTTCCATTCTGGTTTACTTTAGTTTATTTGATTATGGTAAAGCACAATAGGACTATCTGCCTAAGGGGAGGGATGCCTTCGTGGAGGACTTTACGCGTTGCACATGGATAAAGCCATGAGAACTCACATGCAGCCATGTATCCCATGCATACCGATGCTTCAAGTTATTTAGTGTTTTTCAGGAATTATGATCGTCTTTAAATCTGAAGGGTTCGAGGCCTAGCGTGAAGGCGATTTGTTTACGTTGGATACCGAATAGAACTCTGATTTTAACTTTAAAAATTATTTTAAATATTATTTTAGATTGTTCTTGATTAAATTATTGTATTAAAATATAATATTTGTACTTTCTTTCGTGTTTTCATAAATAATGTTACGAAATATACAGGCGCGGTGAGATGGCTTCCCCACAAAGCAGTTTTAGGGTTGCCATAAAATGACAAGGGAGGACAAAGTTGCCATATTTGGCGAGAAATCGCCCATTTGGCGATGTTTGGCATGAAAATTGGCGGTATGCCATGGACGGATGGAGAACCTTCTAGAACGAATTCTTACCGGTTTAGCCCAAATTATTCTCGAACACCAGCCAAAAGCTATATAAACCCTGCTGGTACGCGGAGAGTTAGTATCGAGGGTGTGCCTCGCCTAGAGGGCGAGTCAGAGTGCCTCTCGTCTAGAGTGCGAAATAGTATCTTTCGTCTAGCAAGTCAGTCCGTGCGGAGTTGATCCGAGTTGACAGCTAGGCAGCGAGTGCCGAGTGGCTCGTCGAGTGCATCGAAAGAGTATCTTCGAATATCGCGGTTAGTGCATTGTCAAGAAAGCGTGTTGAGCTCCGGGAACGACTGAACCGAAGAGTCGGGAGCTGTGCTCTGTGCGTCGTCGAGTGCATCGCGGGTTGCAGCGTGGAGAGTCTCGAGAGTACGCGGAATTCCGAACGACCGAGCAGAGTCGGGAGCTGTACTGTGGTGCTTTGCAGTGAAGCTGTCTCCACCGTTATTGCCTGACTGTGTGAAGGCTGTGTCACTGATTGTTTCAGCGTGTTTATAGTAGATCTTCGATGACTGTAAAAAGTGACTTTGCAGCTGTTCTGATTAATATTGGCTAAATAAAGTGTGTTTCGATACTTCATCATCAAGTGTCATCGTTATTCACTCCAAATCCACACGAACCCCGTACGTAACGTAACAACTGGTGTCAGAAGAGAAAAACGCAACAATATGTTATTGTGAATGTCACTTTTTGAAAACCGGCTGCGATTGATGGTATTTGAGTATGAAATGACTTTAATATTGAAACTGAGATTGAATGCAATGATTTGTGGCTGTGAAATTTTAATTTTTATATGAATTTTATGTTTAGATATGGAAATTTAGTGAATCTTAGAGTTTTAATTGTATATAGGTAAATTTTAGGGTATTTTTATTGTAAATTAGGTTAACTCACTAATATCGCCGCTAACTCAGTAATGTCAAACAAAATCATTGATTATTTAAAGTAACATAAATGTGCAAATAAATTGCAATATAAATACGAAAAAATAACGCCTTGTTGAATTTCGAGATGTTAACGAGACTGTAAATTGTTGCTTTGAATTTTTTAGTCAAAAGGGAGTTAGTCCAGAAGGGCTATTAAATTTCGGTTTCGTATTTTACGTCGAAAACTTTAAATGTCTGAATCACTTTTCAAACTGTTGCCACCCAATACTATCGCCCTGTATTATATTTAAAGAAATTAAATTGTAAAGAATCTGCATAAATGTATGTATGTCTCTCACACTGTCATAATACAATGGTACCTAGAGCCATCAAGCTTTGAATAATGTACGTCTCCACCCGAATATTGGCATCTGAGAGCCCAAATTTGGAATTTGTTTTATCTATTTCATATTTTGTAAAGCATTTATGAGTTTTTGAATAAGAAATCAACGATCTCAAAGTAAGCAATGGCAGCACTGTACGAAAAAAAAAAAAAAAAAAAAAAAAACTGTTTTATCTCCAGCGCGCGAGGTTGTGTACTTGGTTCACTAAATTTCATTTGTATTTCCTTAGCAAATTTATAAAAAAAGCCGATTTCAAATTTTGATTCAATAACAAGCTTTTAAGGAAAAAAAATTCTCCGTATTGATTAATTCAAAGAAAAAAAGAACTTCAAATATTCAAAAACTTTTTAGAATTTACTTTCAAATTTGAGAAAATTGAGAATGTGTCCCAACTCTAAAATAAATAAATTAATCGGTTAATCTTTGGATTATGGTAACTTGGCGATTTTTTGGCGAAAATTTGGCGACCAGCCCTGCTACAGCAACCTGCTAGTTTTTGTTTGGACGCCATTTTGAAGTAAAGGCATGTTTTTTTTTTTTTTTTACTCAATATTTTTTTCCAACAATCCGCTAGCCGAATTACGCTTATGCTAGAACTTTTATGGAACAAAAGTTATACTAAAATTAAAGTTATACAAAAGTTACTTTTATGGAAATATAGTTTTATGGAACAAAAGTGCTTAATCATGACGAAGATTAGGCGCGAAATTGGGAGAAAGTGCAAAATCGCAAACTGCTTGCCGCGTTTTTAAGAATTGCACATACACGGTATCCATGTACACGTCGACCTATTTTCACTTAAAAAAAATCCCAGAATTGCACAAAAATGGCATTGCGCACACTCTTGACTTTATCCATGTACACTGCTAAAGTCCTAGCTAGTTTATCGCCTTACCAAAATGTCGCCAAACTACCTATTACCATATTCCAAAGATTACCAATTAATCATCCAAGATTACCTGACTGACAATAATCACGACAGGCAATATAGTTTATTTCAGAAATTTTTCTTCTTTGTATTCCAAATCCTTTCGGAATGTTGATTAAGAATAAAGCAGAGATCAAGTATCACTACTCGAGATATCAACCAAAAGTCTTGTGAATAATTTGTTTAAAATATAAGCCGCGAGAGGAATATTTTTCATTAAAAAATCAAATTAATTGGAAAGATGCCAATACAGAGCGTGAAACATCAAAAGCTCCGGCGTCATAAATTTCTGGATTCTTGGGGAAAACCCACCTGTTGGAAGGAAAAGCCTTGAAGAGTGCGCTGTTTTTCTTGTTTTTAACTGTTACCAAATGAAAAAAAAAAATCAGCTGATTTCCTTTCCTTCGAATTTTTCCTGGTGTTAGGATTTATTTCATTGTACCTGCATCATAATTTTCTTTTTCAAAATTTCGCTGCTAGGATTCGCATGCTTTTTTTTCCTCCTCACTTAAGCGTGAATTAATTCCAATTCCATATTTGATATTTTGCTTTCCCGGGAATCCCAATTTTAAAATGCTTCCTATGCATATTTTCTTTCTTTTTTTTATTTTACCTATAGATACTGTTTATACACTTTTTATCGCTGTAAATATACATGTATCCCACTTCGAAACAGACAGTACCATTTTCTTGTCATACTTTGTTTGATTCTACAGCGGCTGTTTCCACATTTTTTAGACGATGTATATTACATTCACAAAACTAAATTACATAAAATTCTTGTGTTTTAAATGTTCTATTTGACATCCCTTATTCTGAACTATCTTTCGACATCGTAATTTCCAGGATAATAATGCCTTTTGAAGTGGCAGAATATGTATTCTATCCCATTCCTCCCGAACAGCTTTCCAGAGTCCTATTAGTGTTTTGGGACAACGTTTGGATAATGCAGTTTTTAAAAGTCCGAAAATTTTAAAAAATCCATAGGTGACACATCGGGAGATTTAGTAGGGATATCAGTGAAAGGTATGGCCTTGATAACAGTTTTTTGTTCCATTTCTTTTAGGAAATTTACAGTGGATTTTGATGTGTGACTGCTAGCTTTATCCTGATGGAGTCTCACAGATGGATGGCACTATGGGTAAAGCGATGGTATTTCATTCAAAAAAATGGGCGATCAAATATGTTCCTGATAGTATTTGGAGTTAATCTTGACATTTTTTTGCACTCTCTTTATTTTTAACTTGCCATTATAAGAAAAACCAGCAACAATCAGAAAAACTTTCTTTCGATTCTTTGAACCATGTACTTAAATTTTTTTCTCCCCTTTTATGATAATAAATGGCTCTTTTTTTTTTTTTTTTTGTTACATTCATTTAAATACACACATGCTTCATCTATTGTGACAATTGTTTTCCATTTTTCTTTGGATAAGTGTTTCTCAAATAGAATTCTGCAGCGTGTCCTGCGTTGAGCGATATACTTTGGAAGAAGACGATAAACATTGTGTTTTTTCGCTTTCTTAAGAATTAAATCAACGTTTATCATTTTGTTTACAGTGGACACCGAGCATTTTAACGATTTTGCAACTGTCCTTTGACTAGCGGGATTTTCTTTTAACATTAAACAACGTACCTTTGCAATAGTTGAAGATGTCCCTTTTTTCCTTGGATACATGTTTGGAATTTTTGTCCCACTTGAGGCTCCAATTTGACGTTTTCTTTCCTTTCTTGTTGATGATATTACCTATCGACGCTTTAGATATCACAAAACCATGACTCTCACATCGTTTTTGGATAACGGAGTATGCATATTTCTCTTCGGAAAGAGCGTAAATGTAGCCTTCGAACCACTGCTTTGTTAAATTCGCCATTTTGAATAAAAACAATACTTTCAAGCCACAGACGATAATTTTGACTTTTAAAAACATAGTACAATTGCAATTATTTCTTTTGCAGCAAACAATTTTTTATTACCGCTTACCAAAATCGTCTAAAAAATGTGCGAACAGCCTCTGTATACATCAGTAAAATCTTTATTTTGTCCTCTTACAAATCTTTTAAAATATGTTTATTGGCTAAGTACAACCAGCAAAAGGGTTATTAGCCCAGAAAGGGGCTATTATTCTCAAAATGGGATTCTGTGTTTCTTCACTATAATCAGCGTAATCACTTTTAAAATTGCTGTCCCTAAATATTACATCCCTATATTATTTAATGTTCCTCGCATTGTGAAAAACAACGGTATCTAAAGCCATTAAATTTTAAATAACATAGTCTTCTATCCGAATATGTACACCTGGAAGCCAGAATTTTAAATTTAGAATTTGTTTTATTATCTGTTTCGTATTTTGCAGGTTTTTAATGAAGTTGTGGGGACATCAAATTATTTGGAAGCATGAGTCATGAAAAATGCAAATCCTTCCCCGGGAATCGAACCACGGACCTCTGCAATACGTGTCCAGCATGCAGACCCTTCCACCACGAAAGCACGCTAAGAAAGCGAAAAAATGCCTTATATACTGCCCCTTTTAAAGAGCGACTGGGGTTTTAATGGACCCATTCTCCAAATCCTGGGTGTATAGAATCATCATCCACCACTCTTTTTAATTCGGGCGCCACTGTAGAGACATAAGTTAATCGGAAGCAGTAGTCAGGAAAATTGAGCAACACCTTCTCCGGGAATCGTACCATGGACCTCTGAAATGCGCGCCCAGCATGCAGACCACTGCACTACGAAAGCACGCTAAGAATGCGGGAGAAATGCCTTATAAACTTTTGATTAACAAACTCGACGATTTGAAAGCGAGCAGTGGCAACACTCAGTAACTTCTTTCAGTTTCAGTTAAAAATATTTGAGATTGAGTCCCCTAATCCCCAGTCACTCTTTAAAAGGGAGAGTATGTAAGGTATTTCTCCGCCTTCTTAGCACGCCTTCGTGGTGTAATAGTCAGCACACTCGGCGCATATTCGAGAGGTACGAGGTTCGAGTCCCGGTGAGGGCTTTGCTTATTTTTCACATGTCTCAGAATGAACACTCCTAATGTCTCTACAACTAGTTTTACATGATTTTACACTGAATTATGAAATCTGAACAGGAGCAAATTAATATTATAGGTGATTTTAAAAGCTTACCTCAGTACCTTTATTTAAGCTTAAATTAAAATAAATTTCCTCTTAGTTTCTTACTAATCTTTCCTTCCTTGTTATAACTACAGACTAACGCTCAAAAACGCGTAATTATCCACAGAAGAGTGAGTTTAATCCATAAAAACTGTTCAATGTAATGAATAGGAGTTCGCACAGATAATACACTCGCAGGACTGGTAATGAAAAGAATTTAAGTTATTCCTTTGCGTTTCTTGTCGAAGAAAAGGTCAATGATAAGATCCTTGGCTTCGCTTTTCATAGACGAATACTTTAACTCGGAGTGAAACATGATATTCCGGCTCATTCACAATCACGAAGATGTTTTTCAGTCATCTGAGATCTGTACTTTTGTTTCACAATATTCATCGTCGGAAACAATGATTCGTATGAGTAAATGGAACCCCGAATCGATTTTATTTGAACGTTCTAACAGAAATTCTTTTCAATCAGGCACATTTCAGCAGTTCTCTTGCTTTGCTATATGATTTTTATGTATTCTGTGACGATTTGTCGTTGTTGGTGTTTTCGTGTCTACGATAAAGCTTATTCAAATAGTGCCATGGTTGAATATGGTCTTCAAATGTAATCTGCAAAATGTTTCCGTCGTAGAAGTTTGCTATACACAAGGCCCCCAGCTTTTTAACAATTTAGCAAGGATGGCGGGACAATCAAAAATGTGTGTAGTTGTCAATTCTGTTTCCGGGCAGCTTTCATGGATTCTGTAGGTTTTCCTACCCTGTCTGTCAATTTTCAACCCTATGTCATGGTCAGCTCTAAGCCTAACTATGGTTTAGTCGATTTCTATTGATGTTACAGAGCTTGTGCTTTATTAGAATTAAATGAGCCTTCAGTCAGTATCTGTCCATGGCATTTTTGTCCTTATTTTCTATTGCAAAGGATTTTTGTCTCTCGAAAACCAACCTAACTTCCGGCAAAGTTATGAAAGTCAAGAAATATTTATGGCCCACCAGCGGCCGAGCGGTAAAGTCGCTGAACACTGGTAGTTCGGTCCGAGGTTCGAATCCCGCGAACGGGCTGGCTGCATGGGCGTTTTCGTGGTTTTCCCCATGTGTAACGTGTATACGAGCCAGTTTCCCTTAGAAAGTCCTCCACGAAGGCATCCCTCCCCTTAGGCAGATAGCCCTCGAGGCTTTGCCATAATCACACACACAAGAAACATTTATGTGTGAATGGGCCTTATGTCGTTCAATAATGATTACGTTTTTGTAATTCATTCAATACATTTTGCGTAAATTATATTTTCCCCCATTATTTAAACTTCAGGTAATTACAATAACCCATTTTCTTCGCAGCGTCCAGATAATTAAAGTCAATTATCAAGCATAATTTTGTTTCTATCGCTCTCAATAGATAGTTTTCTCTCTGTAATTTATAATTTTTAACTTAACAATTGCAATAATTGCAACAGATATTTTTAACAGTGAAATAACGTTTCTCTTTTATTGAGATACAAACATTTTCTAGCCTTATATACGCAATCAAATATCGTACAGTTTCAGGGATATTTCGGGTGAGAGCTTATTTCAAAATATCGAAAAAGGACTTAATCCAATGTTCACCTGAGGGGACCACACAGGAATAAAATGGGGGGGACAGAACTCGAGATTCAGCATGCCCCCCGTTTCAGAGCCCTCCTTCCCCGTCCTCCTCATTCGTTTTGACTGCTAACTGCACGTGGGTATTAATGAAAGGAACGAACCCACTGATGAAATAGTAGTTTTAAATACATTTTAGATGTTCTGGGATTGGCGTGATAAATGACCTTTTGGCGCAATTTGGCGGGGATTTTTAATGGAACATGAGACTCATTGGTCCCTGTCAACTCCTCCGATTCTAGCATGCATCGCAGGAATAGTAGATATAAGCAGGGTTAATGAAAGCAATATTTTTTCGCTATTCTAGCTTCCCCCGCTCTTAAAGTTTGAAATCTCATTTTGCTTTTGTACGAACTTAATGGTATATGTAGAAAAAGAAGAGCTGTCATATATTTTTTTAGCCTGTGTGCCATCGAAGAGTCGTTTTTCGTTGCAAATTGTGGATGTATATTTCCTTCGAGACTAGTACAAAGATGAAATATACGCGTTATGATAAATGCTGCCTAAATAAAAAAATAAAGATATTATATTAATAAAAAATAATGTATGGTAATTCAACCCTCATTTTCTTTGTCATCGTTTTGTTATATTAGTACAAGCTCGTACTAATTCGAAAGTTCGGTTTCAATCTCCGATGCAAATTAATAAGGTTTTTGAATAGATCTAACGGAGTGAAGCAGAAATATGGCAACAAATTTGAAGTTAATGCAGTATGTTAGCATGTATTTCTAGAGTTTCATACTAATTAAACTGTTATATTATTATTTGGCCTTTACTTTCCCTTCCGTTTTCGTCAACTCCGATCAGTCAACAAATCAGCTGACTAATCGGAGTTGACGAAAACTCCGATCAATCAACTTCCGATTTCGTCAACAAATCAATTGTATATTTAAGTGCAGACTTCTTGAATTCGACAGAAAGCCTTTGAATGCCATTGCTAAACGGTCACTCTGCTAAATCTCCCTTGAATTTCGGAGTCGGCTGTAGCTTCACTAGCCGTATTGCTTCGTGAAAATAATTAGACCTGAGTCAAAGCTCATTTGCGCACATGTAACTTTGTGTTTAATATCTTAATCTGGCTGAAACTTTTGTTCAATTTTTCGCACGTGTGGCTGCTTTTACCATTGATTAAAGGATCGAGATAATTTTGAATAACCCGATATTATAGGGATTAGAAACACTTCAAATAACTATAGTTCGACCGCCTCATCCACGACCATGAGTGCAAACACGCATGCGCTATTCGGACAGAATTATTCTCAAAATAGGGTGGAAGGATGGGGACTTTTTGCCCTTGAGCGTATAAATTCTCTCTTTCCGGAATGTTCACGTGACCTTTCACATCGCAGCAAGTAATAACGCCCCTTTTGGACTAGTCTATGTGTTTTGGCAGAATGCCAGCCAAGGTTGCGTTTGAAACGGTCGAACTATATCAGATTATCCATGGCCTTTTTATTACATGAAGGCCACAAATAAAAACGCATAATTAAGACCAAACATGCCACAGGCTCTGAGATTAAGTCTTTTAAAGGAGTTTTATGATGCCTCATTATAAGATCAACTAGCCCTTAAGGAAAATTGTGCAGAGGGCGAGCGAAGCAGCTTTTTTTCATCATTTGTAAAAGTTTGTAACAGACTACGTCAAATCCTGTGATACATCCCAATTATTTAAGGGGACTCGTACACCTTAAGACCAATAAGATGTTCGAATAGGTGACTGTTGCGAGAGTTGGGATAACTTATTTATTTTAAAAGCAATTACTACCAACTTTTTACAGCTGACTACATAATATAGCTGCTTTCTGAAATAGTCATCAGAAAGTTTGTGTTGCCACAAATATTTTTATAATTTAATCCGCTTTGTGACAACATTTTTCGTCATGTTTCCAACTTGCGCGCACAGTTTACAACATTCTGTTTCATAATTTGATTCTATATTTAATATATAGCTTTTATAACATTTAGAAACTACTGTGAACCTAAAATTCTAAAAATTTCATGTTAAATTCTTATTTTATTTTGAGTTGAGTTTATAAAATGTATTTTATTAAAACATTTTTTAATGTTTTCGCCCATAAAAATTTTCAATATTAAAATATACATCAGATTGTTGGTTCAGTTAGAAAATAGTGCCCATATAAAGAATTCCATCGAATTTCAAGTATGTACCATCAGCCATTTTTAAAATATCATGCGCGCAAGGTGGAAACACGGCGAAATATTTTGTCACAAAGAGGATTAAATTACAAAAATATTTGTGGCAACACAAACTTTCTGGTTACTAGTTTCCAAAGCAGCTATATTATGTAGTCAGCTGTAAAAAGTTGGAAGCAATTGCTTTTAAAATAAATAAAATATTCCAATTCTTGCAACAGTCACATATTCGAAGATCATGAGGGGTTTAAGGTGTATGATTCCCCTTCAGAACATTAATTTTAAACCAGCAAGGTCTCTAAGTACCTATTAAACAGTTTCTAAATACAACTTCTAAAGAAAGGTTCTTCAATAAAATACTCTAAAGTGATTTAGTACGCCGTATTCTAGAAATGCGATATATAAAAATAGATTTTTTTTCCTAGTAATAGCAGGCCATTTTTTAAGATGAAGTAGTTGTCTTACGGCAAGCCACCTCGAAATGTATGGGAATTTTCAGAAAGTATGCCAAAAATCAAATGCATGGAAATTTTCTAGCAAACAAATGTATAGGAATTTTCCAGGCTATGTCGAAAATAAATGTATGGAAATTTTCCAGGATATGTCGTAAACTAATGCTGAAACTTTTCCAGGATATATCGAAAACAAATTTATGTAACTTTTCTAAGATATGTCGAAAACAATTGTAGAGAAATTTTCAGGATATGTCGAGATCAAAGATATGGGAATTCTCAGGAGTATATCGAAGCCAAAGGTATGGAAATTTTCTAGGATAAGAGAAAACAAATGCACAGGATTTTTCCAGGCTATGTCGAGAACAAATGCATGGAAATTTTACAGGTTGTATCGTAAACTTGTAAGGATCTTAAGTTTTACTAACGTTTATTTTAAATCTTTATTATCACTTCTTATTTTCTACTTCCGGCCAGAATTAAAAGCGTTAACGTATTTATGCAAAATTTGTCTGGCGAACGCCAAGTACTTAAGTTGTGGCTTTTTGCCAAGCGAGAGAGAGGAAGCAGTTAGTCGAAGCAGGCCGCTTACCTTAGAAGTTTTACTCAGTTGCTGGTTGCCTTCCAGGCCAGAGGTTTTAATCCTCTTGATAATTTTAAACGTATTGTACTGTTAACAGTTCTCTGTACTGCATACGGCTTCCTGTTAATATAAGGCCAATCTTCCACGTTTATTATTTCAAAGTTAAGTTAGCGTTTAGTTATATTTTTATATTCTTACGTTTAGACCACAAGTAGTGGGTCTTTGTATTCCGAAGTACGGAAATTATTGTAAAGTGAGAAAAATAAAGGGTTTTGTATACCCTTCTTGTGTATCCTGTCTACTTCCCACAGTTATTGAACATAGCTTTAGTAAGCTCTCTGTTCCGAGTCAGGTCCTTACATGTTCCCGAAGAAAGTAAGACGGAACATTGAACCTGATAAACTAATGTATGAAAATTGTCCAGGATATGTCGAAAATAAATGTAGAGAAATTTTTCAGGATATGCCATACTGGAAAAAAATAAATATGCGGGGATTTTTTTTTTTTTTTTTTTCTTTTCTTCCCTAAATTCCAATTTTTCTAGGGCGAAATGCTTCAGTAAACATCAAGCTGACTAATACAGGTAATTAGGTAAAATCTTACATTTTTATGATTCATCTATGTTACATAATATCGATTTCTTACGCGCTAGCTTGATGCTTACAAATCCACTGATGTGAAATTCGTTTCTTTTAAATTAAATTTTTAAAATATAGGTTTCAAAAATCGTAGAATCTCGGAAAACTGCACCAGAAGTGGGGAAATTTCTAGAATATTGCTTTTTAAATCCTCGACAAGGCAGAAGTTGTTGGGAAAAGCAGTTTGTATCGATGTGGTCTTTTCGAGGAAGATGGCAAATCTGCAAAACACTTTGAAATTCATTCCCCCTTCTAAATATAATATAAAATCGAAAGATAATTGACAGCCGAGGGGACATTCTAAACGGTAGCCCCTAATGAAGAAGAGGAGCGCACTAGCGCAGCACAAATACGAGAGCAGACTGAGTTAATAGACAGATCGACTCTTAAGAGAGAGCGAACGTGAAGCCTCAGAAAGAGAGGAGACCAAAAAATAATCAAAATATCTTGGAATTCACACCACTCCCTCAGAACAACCCTACAAGTGCCAGCGCGTCATTCAGGAGCTATTGAAATTTGTTGGCGCTTTTATCACCGATTCCTCATAAATTACTTTTCCAAGTTTAATGAGGCGAACACCCAACTTGACAAAAGTCCCGCTTAATAGCGGTCACACTTCCTGCTTCATGTGTGTGTTCTTCAAGAATTTTTCATTTCACGGACTTCTTTGTGGAACAAAAGATTCGCGGATGGTGGGAGGGGGGGAGGAAAGGGAGATGGTGGTTCTGAAGTGGTTTTTAAAGAACTTCTAGTACCAAACAGGGAATTTGAATATAGGGTTGATGACAGTGCTTTTTCTTATTTTTATTTCACTCTATAGTTGGTAGTGTGATTCCCTCTTTTATTATTTTTTTTTTTCCCCTTCTCTTTCTCGTTCACTCCAGATTTTTAATTTCGACTTTTGGTCGGTGATGTAATTGGTGACATTCCGTCGTTTCATTTACACGATGCCCAGAGGGATATGATTTTCTTATTTATTATGCAGGAGGGTGTGATATTGGAATCTGAGAGGTCAACACGCCTTTTATGAATTCGAACTGCATCTTCTTAAACAGAACCGTGCACTTGCCAATAAAATTTTACAAAATTCATCTTTGCAAAAGTTGGACGCGTTTATTATTGTTGTTAATTACGAAAGAATTAGTTACGAATATATTTTCCAGAATTGTGCTGCGGAATTAATTAAATCGTGAAGTTAACTTTTCTAAATCGTAAATGGACTGTTTTTATTGCGTATAAGACTTAAAAGTTAATGAAAATTTTATTTGGATTTATTTGAAAAAGCGGCAATTTATATACATTAATATACTCACTCACTTAGCTTTTCCAATTATTTGCAAAAATAGTAATTTAATTAGACTTTAGAAGAAAGTGTGAGTGAGTATATTTTAATTTTTAGAAAGTAATCAAAAAAAAAAAAAAAAAAAATCTGAAATGTTTCAGATTTTAAATTACGTCCAAAGGGGCGTTTTTTAACATTTTGTGTGTTACCTTTCTTTATTAAATATCATGTTCCTCGCACTTAAACCATAAGATCCAGTGCAACAGCAATATCGCAAAATAGTTTTAAAACGAGCATATCTTTAGAATTTCCGATACAGAGACTCACGCGCTGGAGATAAAAATGTTTTTTCTGCACAACGTTGCCATTGCTCGCTTTGAAATCCTTGAGTTTGTTAATCAAAAATTCGTCAAAGTTTTAAAAAATAGGAAATCGATCATAAAACAAATTTCAAATTTCAAATTTGGTCTTCCACATGCTCATATTCGTTGGAGGATTACGTTATTCAAAATTCGATGACTCTATGTACCGTTATTTTATGACAATGTGAGAAATATACATACATTTATGCAGATTTTTCATTATTTAATTTCTTCAAATATAATGCAGGACTCTAACATTTTGTGGCAACAGTTTGAAAAGTGAACCGACATTTATCCGTCCGACGCAAAATGCCAAAACGAAACTAATAGTCCTTCGGCATTCAAATCCCTTTGGACTAATAATACTTATGATACCCATGATTCTTGCTATGTAAAAATAGAAGAAAAATAACTATATAACATTAAAAAAAAAATCTTAAAGCTTTCAGACTTTACATTACGCTCCAAAAGGGCCCTTTTTTTTTAACGTTTTGTGTGTTACCTTTATTTATTGAAAATTACGTTCTTTTCACTTGAACCATAAAATTCAGTTCAACAGTAATATCGCAAAATAATTTTAAAATGAGCATACCTTTAGAAACTCCGATACACAGTCTCGCGCGTTGGAGATATTTTTTTTTTTTTTTTTTTCCTGTACAACGTTGCCATAGCTCACTTTGAAATTGTTGAGTCTAGACTAGAAGTGTGTGTGTGTGCGTGATTATGGCAAAGCCTCGAGGGCTATCTGCCTAAGAGGAGGGATGCCTTCGTGGAGCACTTTCTAAGGAAAACTGGCTCGTATACACGTTACACATGGGAAAACCACGAAAACGCCCATGCAGCCAGCCCGTTCGCGGGATTCGAACCTCGGACCGAACTACCAGTGTTCAGCGACTTTACCGCTCGGCCGCTGGTGGGCCCTAGACTAGAAGAGAAACACGCTAATGTGACAATCAAAATCGTAAAAACAACCTTGTATTTAGCGTAAGTACAATGAAACACTCAATCGATTTCGAGGGCAGCTAAAGGTCCCTCCTCATCAGCAGAAAGAAATACTCAGAAAGAAGAAAATGAAGGAGAAGGAGTCTCAGAAACACGTGGTCCTTATCAGCACTGCACGTGGTTATAACTGGCTTTTTATCAGAGTTGCACTGGCCGCCTACTTTTACTGAGAGGAGGGACCTTTAGCTGCCCTCGAAATCGATTGAGTGTTTCATTATACTTACGCCAAATACAAGGTTGTTTTTACGATTTTGACTGTTGAGTCTGTTAATCAAAAATTCATTAAAGTTTTAGAAAATATGAAATAGATATTAAAACAAATTCCAAATTTCAAATTTCGGCTTTCAGATGCTCATATTCGCAGGAGAATTACGTTATTCAAAATTGAATGGCTCAAGGTACCGTTGTTTTATCACAATGCGAGAAACATACATACATGTTTGCAGCTTCTTCGTTATTCAATTTCTTTAAATATAATACAGGGCAATAATATTGGGTGGCAACAATTTGTAAAGCGAAACAACGCTAGTAGTGAATCAACGCAAAATGCCAAAACTTCCGGGCAAATTGCCCCTTTGGACTAAAAACTGAATGAAGGTATTCAAGTTTAGATTTATCCTTTCCCTCCTTATGACACAATATTATAAATGACAAAATGTTTCGTAACAATTAAGTGCGTGCAATTAAGCTTGTAGTGACATTAGGTTATTCCGAGACCGGAGAGATGAAAAATGAGCAACGCCTTCGCTGGGAATCGAATCACTGACCTCTGGAATACACACGCCCAGCGTGCAGGCCACCGCACCACGAAGACATGCCAAGAAGGCGGGAGAAATACATTATATACTCCCCCTTTTAAACCCAGGTATTTTGGGGGAGCAGGAGTCATGAAAAATTAGCAACGCCTTCGCCGGGAATCGAACCGCGGATCTTTGGAATACGTGCCAACGTGCAGACCACCAGAGTACGAAGGTGGGAGAAATACCTTATAACATATTCATCAAAAAAAAAAAAAAAAAAAAAAGAGAAAAATCTGAAATGTTTCAGATTTTAAATTACGTCCAAAGGAGCGTTTTTTTAACGTTTTGTGTGTTACCTTTATTTATTTATTAAATATCATGTTCTTCGCACTTAAACCATAAAATTCAGTTTAATAGCAATGTCGCAAAATAATTTTAAAATGAGCCTATCTTTAGAATTTTCGATACGCAGTTCTACGCGCTGGAGATAAAAAGGTTTATTCCTTCGTAGAGCGTTGCCTTTGCTAGCTTTTAAATCGTTGAGTTTGTTGCTCAAAAATTCGTTAAAGTTTTACAAAATATGAAATCGATAATAAAACATATTCCAAATTTCAAATTTGGGATTTCACATGTCCATATTCGCAGTAGGATTACGTCATTAAAAAAAGATGGCCCTAATTACCGTTGTTTTATCATAATGCGAGAAATATTTATGCATATTTTTCTTTATTTAATTTCTTCAAATATTATAAATTTGAAGAAATTAATTTTCACCAAATAATTTTGAATATTATATAATTTCTTCAAAATTATTTGGTGGCAACAGTTTGAAAAGTGAACCGACATTTATAGGAATCCAACGCAAATTGTTAAAACGAAAGTGATAGTCCTTTGGGACTCAGATTCCTTTGGAGTAATAAAAAAAATCTGATGTGTACACCACGTATGACTTCCTTGTACGGAATATTAGATTATACGCATTTTTTCTTGCATTTCATTTAAACTTATTCGATTGAATTAAATCTACTTCGCCAACAGCGCATAAACCACAATAGAATAAATGCATTCTTTAAAATTCACTTTGTTAACCATAGCGACACTCTGGCGCTAGGTTTACATAACAGTATTATATTTCTTTCATATTATAACTCAGAATGCACAAAATTTATATCATTTAAAGAATTATCTAATCGTTGCCACATGTTCTGTTCAAATGCTATAATAAAGCTAGAACGATGTATAAAAGAAATTAAGCAAACAAAACAAAAAAGAAACAGTTTTTCACAGACGACGATTGAGTATTTATCATTCAATTAATTCAGTTTTCACTTCGCGACAAGGCAAAAATACATAAAAAACTCAAAATATCTGTATTAAAAATTACGAAGTAAATCTTAAACGCTTATTTCCTCGAAAAAATTCCAGAAAGGATTAAACATGATTTAAACAGTAAATGAAGGCGTTATCTTTGTTGTTGCGAAGCTAAATTTCTCTAGATTGGCAACAAATCCGCTACTCAGCTGTTTCAAATGTAAACAAGAGCAATGGCCGCCATCAAATTAGGCTTAGCGGCACTTAAACAATTTTAAAATTGTCGATAATTCTAAAAATATTGCATACAGATTTCCTAAAGGCATAAAACCCTTAACCGGAAGATAAAAACAACATAACTCAATCCGTTTTTAAAGCAAAAATCACTGAGCCGGGTAACAGAGCGGATATATATATAAATATATTTATATATGTTTGGTGGGGCCGATTGCAACCAAAATCGAAGTGCACATCTACCTGTTATAGCAGTCCTATAAACAAAATTTCAACGTTCTGAGGCAACTCGTTTTTGAGTTATGCGAGATACGTACGTACATACGTTCGTACAGAGGTCACGAAAAATTCTCTTCAGAATTCATTTTAAAGCAGTTTTATGATTTTTTTGGAGGAAAAGAGTGTTTTATTCTGTCCTTACGTACATATATCTCGGAAATACATCGTTAAATTGCATTTGAAAGAGGTCAAAATGGGATATTTTCGTTGAATTATGCTGCCTGAACCTTTTCGCGATTACAATACTTCCTTTTTACTTCTTACAAGGAAGTAAAATAATCTGAGAAGTTTCAGATTTTAACGGTCGTCCAAAAGGGTTTGTTAAGTTCTTACGCTCTCGCTGAACTCGCAATCTACCAGCCCACTGTTGCACTCACTCCTGCTAACCTCCCTTTTTTTAGCCCAAAGGGGAATTTGCCTAGAGGGGTTGTTAATTTCGTTTTGGCATTTTGCGTTGGTTCACTATAAACGGCGTTGCGCTTTTTAGATTGTTACCACCAAATATTAGAGCCCTGCGTTATATTTAAAGAAATTAAATACTGAAGAATCTGCATGAATGTGTGTATGTTTCTTGCACTGTGAAAAAACTACGGTACCTAGAGACATCAAATTCTGAATATCGTAGACCTTCAATCGAATATCGGTATCTTGTAGCACAAATTTGGAATTTTTTTATTATCTATTTCAAATTTTGTAAAACTTTTGATTAACAAACTGAACGATTTCAAAGCGAGCGATAGCAACACTACGGGTTTAGAGGAAAAAAAAAAAAAAAAAAAATTCTCCAGCGCGCCAGCCTATATATTGGAAATTTTAAAGATATGCTCTTTTTTAATTATTTAATTGTTGTGGTAAGACACAAAACGTTAACAAAAAGCTCCTTTGGCCGTAATATAAAATCTGAAAAGCTTTTAGATTTTCTTTTCTCTTTTTTTCTTTCTTTCTTTTCTTTTTTTCTATCACCATATTGAACAATAAACAAAGAAACTGCACTGAAGCAATTATTACTGTTACTGCAATAAACTGTAAGGAAAATGAAAAAAAAAAGAAGTATATGCTTAGATCTAATGGATTGTTATACACTGGTGTGAAAAAATTAAGGACGAGACGATTTTTTCAATGTAACTTTGTACAAAAGCTTTCCAAATCAACACATTTAATACCGTAAGATCCCCAATACGTAAGGACATGAGTAATGTAAGCAACACTTACTAAAAGAGAAATCAGAGGGATAAAAAGAAGCTTTATTGAAAAAGTAGCATGGAGCGCAATGCGACTGAAGGCCGAAACATCCCTGTGATGGATGTCCAGCAAGAAACATCCGATCTTTAATAGGGGATATGATCTTCCCTGACTGCTAGGCAGGTTTCACAGCGTCTGCCCATGCTGAGATTGAGGGTGTCAATGAGTTGTTGATGCATTGCTGCCCATTCGTCTTGCAGCGCCGATCGAAGCTCCGGAATCGTTACTGGTGGTAAGGTACGAGCTGCCAAGCGTCTGCCTAGAAAATCCCATACATGCTCGATGGGATTGAGATCCGGAGATCGTGCCGGCCAATCCATACGTTCAATATCCTCACTCTCTAAGAGCGGTTCGGCAGCTACTGTGCGATGACATGGTGCATTGTCGTCCATGGAAAGGAACTGAGGACCCATAGCGCCTCTAAAAAGACGCACATATGGAAGAAGAATCTCGTTACAATAACGGGTCCCGTTGACTGAACCTGCGTCGAAGATGTGAAGGTCTGTACGAATACCAAGCATGATGCCTCCCCAAACGAGAACACCGCCACCTCCATATCTGTCCCTTTAAATGATGTTCGAGGGATGATTGCGTCTTCCCCGCTCTCTCCAGATGAGTATGCGATGAGAATCGGTACTGAGACTGAATCTGCTCTCATCTGTACAGAGTACTCGTCCCGATTCATAGTCTCTCCCATTCCGGTGTTCCCGGCACCACAGAGAACGCCTTCTCCGATGGGCAGGCGTTAGAGGTACACACCGTACAGGGCGTCGTGCAAACAGACCATCACCGTGCAGTCTTCTGGCCACGGTAAAACGCGATATCGGTCGTCCAGTCGCCTGTGTCGTGTGTCTAGCGATTTCTCCCGCTGTCTGCCGCCTGTTTCTTCTGGCCTGTAGGGCAATATACCGGTCATCTGCGGGTGTGGTTCCTCGTGGACGACCACTACTAAGCCCCCGGATAGCTGTTCCTGCAGTTTGAAATTGTCTCCAAAGTCGTGAAACGATGCTGTGAGCAATTCCGAACTCTGCAGCCACACTTGTCACACTGCGACCTTCCTCCAACTTCCCAATGATTCGACCACGGGTAAAAGCATCCAGATGTCGTCTAACAGATTGATTATTCGCCATTTCTGGCTGAGGCAGCAACTCGGTGTGATTTTAACTGCTATACGTCGTGCAATATCTTTGCCAGAAATACTGATCTTACACCGACAACATGCTTTATACTACTCAGACACTCCCCCATTACGTCTACCTGCATATCTGCGCATGTGCTACTGTACATCACCTTACTTAATCTCCTGATTGGTCTTTCTATCCGCTCTGCCTCTTCGTTCAGCTGATATGCTAATTTTTCGACTTCGTCCTTAATTTTTGCACACCAGTGTATTAAAGAGATGGTGTTTTTAGAATAAATTTAGTCGTAATCTCTATTAGCGAACGTAGTAAATATTTAACAATATCTTTGTGATGTTCTTCCGGAAAACGGATTTCTTGTAGAAAAGAAACTGTTTGGACTGGAATGCAAATTAGTGATTCCGGATTCAATAGCATCCTAACTTACGTAGATGTGAAACGTCTTAAAAAAATATGATTTTGATTCTCATTAGGATGTGTCGAAGCCCACTAATGGCCGAGCGTTAAAAGTCGCTGAACGCTGGTAGTTCCAGAGTTCGAGTTCCGGCAGACGGGCTGGCTGCAGGGGGGTTTCGTGTTTCTCAGCACTTGGATACGAGCCAGTTTCCTTTAAAAAATCCTCCACGGGGCATTCCTCTCTTTCCGTGTAGTGCCTCATGGGTGAGATAGTAAAATAAATAAATAAATAAATAAATAAGAAGTTCAGAGACAGAGCTTAAATTGCGCCAGGTACTTCTTAGTTTTTAGGATAAATTATAATTCTGCCGGAGCACACCGGAGCCATAAATAAGAAGGCTTCGGTACTTCTTTTATGTAACTGAACAACAATTTCAGTAGATATTTGATCTCGGAAATTTTATTTTAACAATAAAATTATATTAAAAATTACTTATTAGATTTACTAAAATTAGAGATAAATTTAAAAAAAAAAGACAAAAAAGAAAATATGAAAGATTTCAGATTTTAAATTACGTCCAAAGGAGCGTTTTTTTTTAACATTTGTGTATTACCTTTAGTTATTAAATATCATGTTCTTTGCACTTAAACCATAAAATTCAGTTCAAGATCAATACCGCAAAATAATTTTAAATTGAGCATATCTTTAGTATTTCCGATACACAGTCTCGCGCGTTGGAGATTTTTTTTTTTTTTTTTTTTTTTGTCTGTGCAACGTTGCCGTGGCTTTGAAATCGTAGAGTTTGTTAATCCAAAAATCGTTAAAATTTTACAAAGTAGGAAATCGATATTGAAACAAATTTCAAATTTGGTCTTTCAGATGCCCATATTCGCAGTAGGATTACGTCATTGAAAATTGGATGGCTCTAGGCACCGTTGTTTTATCACAATGCGAAAAACATACATACATACAGATTCTTCATTATTTAATTTCTTCAAATATAATACAGGGCAATAATATTTGGTGGCAACAATTTGAAAAATGAAACGGGCATTCAGAGTGATTCGACGCAAAATCGTAAAACGAAAACAATAGTCCCTAAGGGACTAAGCTCCTTTGGACTAATAATCTAATATATAATATATTTATTAGATTAAATTATATTTAAAATTCCTAAAGAAATAAATTTTATATATTTCTTTAATTATTAATGATTTTACTTATTTATTTCTTTTTGTTCCTCTTTCCTGAGGGACTACGGTAGGGATCTGGCTCTTCCAATTTTAGAAATTAAGCGCTGGTTAGAGATAGAATAGAACGGACTGTTGCTAGTTATTATATTCACTGCAAACCTTTCCAAAAAAATCTGATGTGTACACCACATATGACTTCCTTGTACGGAATAATAGATTATACGCATTTTTTCTTGCATTTCATTTAAACTTATTGGATTGAATAAAATCTACTTCGCCGACAGCGCATAAACCACAATAGAATAAATGCATTCTTTAAAATTCACTCTATTTGTTTATCACACTCTGGCGCTAGGTTCACTTAACAGTATTATATTTCGTTCATATTATAACTCAGAATGCACAAAATTTATATCATTTAAAGAATTATCTAATCGTTGCCAAATGTTCTATTCAAATACTATAATAAAGCTAGAACTATGTATAAAAGAAATTAAGAAAACAAAACAAAAAAGGAACAGTTTTTCACAGACGATTGAGTATTTCTCATTCAATTAATTCAGTTTTCACTTCGCGACGAGGCAAAAATACATAAAAACTCAAAATATCTGTATTAAAAATTACGAAGTAAGTCTTAAACACTTATTTCCTCGAAAAAATTCCAGAAAGGATTAAGCATGATTTAATTCGCAATAATAAATGAAGGCGTTATTTTTGTGTTGCGAAGCTTAGTCTGTCTAGATTGGCAACAAATCTACAATTCTGCTGTTTCAAATGTAAACAAATATGTCCGCCATGTTATTTAAAACTTAACTGCACTTAAACAGCTTTTAAATTGTTGATAATTGTACAAATATTGCTTCCAGAATTACGAAAGGCATAAAAACTTTAACCGGAAGATAAAAACAACATAACTCAATCATTTTTAAAGCAAAAAATGTACAATTTACAAACATATAAGAGTAAAGAAACTGAGATCACTGAGCCGGGTAACAGAATGGATATATTTATAAATATATTTATATACGTTTGGTGCGGCCGATTGCAACCAAAATACGAGGTGCACATCTACATGTTATAGTAGTCTTACGTACAAAATTTCAACGTTTTGAGGCTACTCGTTTTTGAGTTATGCGAGATACGTACGTACGCACGCACGTACGTACATACGTTCGTACAGACGCCACGAAAAATTCTCTTCAGAATTCATTTTAAAGCAGTTTTTTAGTTTTTTTGGAGGAAAAGAGTCTTTTATTCTGTCCTTACGTATAGATATCACGCAAAAACATTGTTTTGCATTCGAAAGCGGTCAAAGTGGATATTTTCGTTGAAGTACGCTGCCTGAAGCTTTTCGCGATTACAATACTTCCTTTTTACTTCGTACAAGGAAGTAAAAAATGGCAACATTTCCTCTGGAGAAAGACTTGTTGCTTTGAAATCAAATAATATTCTAGGCCAAACAACAGATTGAAAATGAATGCTTAGCTGGAAAGCATACTTTCAGAGATGAAAGTAGAGTTTGAGCTGCTGGCAGAAATTTGGTAAGCAATATTCATCTACGAGATACTAATAAAACACAGGCAAAGACTTGTGGCGAGATGACTAGTGATGGCGAGAGAAGATCGTAATGGTTTCCATCGCCATATTCTGTAAAGCTTCTCTTCTGTACATCCGGTTCGTATCCATGCTCACCCCAAAGAGCAAACCCACAATCAAAGGCGATGACTCTTTCTCCCATCCCCTGCACGCTGTTCTAAAACACGGTTCCAACAGCTTCCCTTCAAAACAGTCATTCGAACCGCATGGCATGAAAATCATGGCTGGCCTGGGTCCTTCCCCCCTTATTATCTTGCCCCTCGCACAAAAGCATATTACGAGAGGAAGGGGGGGAGAGGCCAATATGGGCAATTAGTCCGCCATCCCTATCTCTCTGCGGTATGCCTTGCATGAATGACGTCACGGGAAGTGACCCTCCTCCTACCATCCCCTCGGTCTTTTTCTTTCTTATTATTTAATAAAAGATAGGGATATGTCATCGGAGATCTTCTGGAGGCTCTTGCAAGAGAATCTGCAAGCAGTAAATAGTAGTAGATAATAGGCAGTAGAAGAAATGGAACGTTTCTGATTGATACCTGAGTATGACAAATAATAATTAAATGCATGGACTAGTAGGTTCTTTGTTGGAAACGTAACTATGCGGACTAAAAATGAGATCTTATACAGTGATCAAAGCAATGACGCGATATAATGATATAAAACTTTATGAAACAATGATACGATGTTTATGAATAACCTCGTCGAAATTTTTCGATATTGATATGAAACTATCTGGTGCGGACACCACATACTTCCTTCTACAGTCTTTTAAATTATACACATCTTTTGCTGCATTTCACTTAAACTTATTTCCTCGAATTTCATTAGAGGTATATTTCTCCTTCAATGTATATATATTCTCATTCAATATATATAGAGAGGTATATTCATCTTGTAGAGACATAAGTATATTCTGGAGATCGGAGAGATGAAAAATAGCAACTGCCTTCGCCGAGAATCGAACCACGGACTTCTGGAATACCGGCCCAGCGTGCAGAACCGCTACACCACGAAGGCGGGAGGAATACCTTATATACTCCCCCTTTTAAAGCGTGACTGAGGTTTTTAGGGGACCCAATTGTCAAATCTCGGGTGAGGAGAATTAGCATCCACAACCTTTTTAGTTTGGGCGCCACTGTAGAGACATTAGGTATTTTTTGGAAGCATGAGAGATTGAAAAATCAGCAACGCATTCGCCGGGAATCGAACCGCGGACTTCTGGAATACCGGTCCACCGTGCAGAACCACTACACCACGGAGGAATACCTTATAATATCATCAGTTCTCACTTTGCGTCAAAGCAGAAATACATAAAATTTTAAAACATCTTCATAAAAATTGTAAAACCCAGAAGACACCAGATACAGTTAAAAACATAAAACACCAGGTACTGTTAAAAACAGTTAAAAAATAATTTTTACAATTAAAATTAGAATTTCTACCAAGACAAGGAATTCGGCCATCGGGTAGGAAGACAAAATTTTTGGTGCACAAAACTGAAAGTTTAACTTTCGGACTTTTGCTTACACAGGGCAAAATGACAATGTAGATCGTGCACCAACTGACTCAATTCACTATTCTACTGAGACTTTCAAAAGTGAACAAATAGCGGCCTCGTTAGGCTTAGTGGCACTTTTAAATTGTTGATAATTTTACAACTCTTGCATTCAGATTAACTTAACCAATACGCAAGAAAGAACAACATCACTTTTAAAGCAGAAATTGCACAATTTACCAACATATAAGAATAAAAAAAGCTGAGATCACCAAGTCGAGTTGCTATATATGGGTATAACTAGTTATAGTAGTCTCATACACAAAATTTCAATATTCTAGGGTTGCTGGTTTTTGACTTATGTGAAGTACGCATGCGTATGTACGTAGATACAGACGTCACGAAAGAAATCTTTTCTGAATCCACTTTATAAGACATTTTGAAAAAAAAAAAAGAAAGATTACTTTATTGATGTCATTACTTTATTGCGTACAGATGTCACGCAAAAACATCGTTCAAATGGACGCGAGAGCGGTCGAAATGGATATTTTCGTTGAAATATGATACTCGAAATTCTTTGCGATTACATTTTTACTTCCTTTACTTCATACAAGCAAATAAAAATAGATTATATTTATTCCAAAATAAGGTTCCCCTCGAATATAAAATTCTCCTTAGGTTCCAGCAAAAAATTAAGAAATAAAAACAGGCAAAAATTTTATCTTTTAGGTATTCTGAGAGAAAGAATCTCACATTTTGTCTCTTTCTTTAGGATTTGTTTGAAATAACAACGCAGTTAGCTTCGGCTCAAGGACATTGTTAAGGCACTATCGAAAAATTATGATTCATTTAGTATCTCTTTCTTCAGTGCTTTCAAATTAACCTCAGTCTAACTGTAAAATTATGATAAAGCTTGAGAAGTGTAACATGATTTAGCTATCCTATCAATTGTTGGAAATCTGGCAAACATGATGTTTCTGTGATCTCGTTTGGTTTGGTTTATTAGATTACGGCAAAGCACTCGAGGGCTATTTGCCTTAAGGGGGGATGCCTTCGTGGAGGACTTTTTAAAGGAAACTGGCTCGTATATACGTTACACATGGGGAAAACCACGAAAACGCCCATGCAGCCAGCCCGTTCGCGGGATTCGAACCTCGAACCGAACTACCAGTGTTCAGCGACGTTACCGCTCGGCCGCTGGTGGGCCCTTCTGTGATCTCGTAATAAGAAATCTGAGTATGCAGATAGGAAATTTCAGATTCGACTGCATAGTATGTAGATAGGAAATTTCTAGAAAGGTTCCTTTCTAGAAATTTTCTTTTATGGGGAAATTTCAGCAAAAATTTGTTATTCAAAAAGGGATGCGTTAAAGCTTTTAGATACACCTCTTCAAGATTTTCTGAAATTAATTGGAAATATATGCATCGATAACACTTTTACACGTGTAAGATTTTCACTATTGTAATTATCAGTTACTGTAGAAAGTGACGAATCTTAATTTTAACTTAGGAACTAGTTAGCGAATAATCGCTTAAGTTCGTGTGACAGGAAACAACAAGATGGGAGGGTAACTAACCCTTTATTATTTCAATAAGATTTAACAAAACTCCGTCTTGGAGTGTATAATAAAAGCCAACACTTGGGCTTAAGAGACTAAGAATTAAACTAAAACTAAGATTAACTAAAAAAAAATATAGCCGAAGCTATCAAGATTCAAACCGAGTTGGCCCCTTAACTTATTTGACTACGAAGCTTAGCAAGGGCCTGAGTACGGCCGAGCGTAATAACAGCTTTGAGAGAAAGTGGCCAAAAAGGCAGACGTGCGTAAAGCAGAAACTCTGATTCTCTCTAGTCTGCAAGTAAACTTCGCGGTTTAAATACCGCTTCTCTTCATTAAAATTCAGAAAGATTCCAAAACTACGTTCTGGCAGGAAGTTGTAAGTTAAAGTTAAGAATTTGACAGGAAAGGAACTTTAACTTAAAATTAACATAATCCTTACACACGTATAAATCTTACCATAAGGTGGAAATATGCAGATGTCAAAAGAGGTAAATGTGATCAAATCCTCGTCAGTTATAATAAAAATATAATTTTCTTTAAAAATTTTTTGCATAAAATTTTAAATCAGTTTAAAATTTAAAAAAAATCTGTTGCGCACACCACATGACTTCCTTGTAAGGATTATTAAATTATACGCATTTTTATTGCATTTTATTTAAACTTATTGGATTGAATTAAATCTACTTCGCCGACAGAGCATAAAATACAACAGAATAAATGCATTCTTTAAAATTCACTCTAGTATTTGTTTACCATAGCGACACTCTGGCGCTAGATTCACTTAACAGTATATTATATTTCGTTCATATTATAACTCAGAATGCACAAAATTTATATCATTTAAAGAATAGAATTATCTAATCGTTGCCACATGCTCTTTTCAAACACTATAATAAAGCTAGAACGATGTAAAAAAGAAATTAAGCAAACAAAACAAAAAAGAAACAGTTTTTTACAGACGATTGAGTATTTCTCATTCAATTAATTCAGTTTTCACTTAGCGACAAGACAAAAATACATAAAAGCTCAAAATATCTGTATTAAAAATTACGAAGTAAATCTCAAACGCTTATTTCCTCGAAAAAATTCCAGAAAGGATTAAGCATGATTTAATTGGCAATAATAAATGAATGCGTTATCTTTGTTGTTGCAAAGCTAAGTTTGTCTAGATTGGCAACAAATCCACTAGTCTGCTGTTTCAAATGTAAACAATCAATGGCCGCCGTCAAAAAAGGCTTAGCGGCACTTAAACAACTTTAAAATTGTTGATAATTCTAAAAATATTGTACACAGATTTACTAAAGGCATAAAAACCTTAACCGGAAGATAAAAACAACATAATTCAATCGTTTTTAAAGCAAAAAAATGTACAATTTACAAACATATAAGAGTAAAGAAACTGAGATCACTGAGCCGGGTAACAGAGTGGGTATATATATAAATATATTTATATACGTTTGGCGCGGCCGATTGCAACCAAAATACGAGGTGCACATCTACATGTTATAGCAGTCCTATATACAAAATTTGAACGTTCTGAGGCTACTCGTTTTTGAGTTATGCGAGATACGTACGTACGTACATACGTTCGTACAGACGCTACGAAAAATTCTCTTCAGAATTAATTTTAAGGCAGTTTTATAATTTTTTGGAGGAAACGGGTCTTTTATTCTGTTCTTACGCACAGATATCACGCAAAAACATCGTTAAATTGCATTCGATAGCGGTCAAAATGGATATTTTCTTTGAAATATGCTGTCTGAAACTTTTAGCGATTACAATACTTCCTTTTTACTTCGTACAAGGAAGCAAAAAGAAAGGAAATACAAAAATATTACGAGATACTTTCCCAAGTCTATGTACGTCTTCGTTGTTTTTATAGAAATATAAGTTCTTGTTTGGAAAGCAGAATAGATCGATCTCAAAGTATTTTATGTCTAAATCTATCACAGAAGGATACACTTGCTTATGTTCTTTGTAAAGTAAAAGAGCTAAAACTGGCATCAAGACTAATCTTTGTATTCTTGCTGATACAGACCGCACCTATCCAAGCAGCAGCATATAATCGAGCAGCAAAAATGCACCATTTTCGGACGGAATCTTCTTCCTCCGATCCCCTACCCCAACAGAACTCCCATTCCATAAGATTTGGGAAACTATTTGGCCACGGTCAGGCCTCTGTGGCATAAATCGCGGCTGAGACTGGTCGCTTGGCTTTTAGCGCCGCGGAAAAGCCTCACCTATTAGGCAACAAATGGGGAAACTAGGAAAAGCACTTCGCTCGCTATTTAATCTGATTTTGTGGTCTCTTTTAGTTCCCTTTTACCTTTTTAAGGAATGGAAGGGAGGTCCAGGTATCAAAAGAGGGGCTGGGTAAAAAATAACCCAATGAATTATTCTTCAGCTTCTCGCAGTCTTCATATCGCTGGTGAAAAGTCGATTAGTGATTGAAGGATTTTTCCAGTATGCCCGGCTTTCAATCTTTCGCAAAAAGATGTTCACTGCAGTTTTTAACTTAACATATTTCTGAAGAATACTGAAGCCATAAACCTACAGCTTCAACATTCACGTGGATACATGAACTGCTAACCCACTTATGAATAATTAAGATAAAATAACACGCCGAACAAGTATTAATTTAGAAGTCAAACTTTTTAGAAGTCAATTTAACTTTCGGGTCGTTTATTCTCCTATCAATAAAATTTTGAGTTCCATACTCAAGGACTCCATTTCGGATATGAATTCCTGGGATATTTACAGGATTCCTTGCCAGTGTGGTTTAATTTACATTGGTCAAACTAAGAGAGCCTTAAAATGGTACTACTCCGTTTTGAGGACCGTAAAATATCGCCAATTTATTGTTGATGCCAGAGCTGCCAAAAATAATTGCGGCAACCCTAACGCAAGAAAGGAAGTATAATAGTAAATAACTATCTAAGATTATTGTTTTAATTTAGATGAAAGGTTAATTTTATATAATACTTTTTTATTATTATAATTTATATAAAAAAGGCTAAACATAACTGAATGAAAGAATAAGAGTAAATAACTATTTCAAACCGTTATTATAATTTATATATATAAAAAAGGCTAAACATAACTGAATGGATTCCTGCATCGCTGTTTCCGCTACCGAGTTATTGCTAAAGCGTAATTTCATCTCGATGGTTGTTCAAACATAATTTTATATAATGATGATGCCTTTTCTTTGAAAAAATTCTATTGCAGACTTTTCGTCATGGGCAATTCCCAAATTGTTAAATTCATAGGATATGAAAAAAGAATTTAAAAATTAAACTAGTATTTCAATGGCGTCTTAAGAAATATAGAACTATCTAAACTTACGCAATCTGAAATCAACGCGTACGCTAGATTTGGCGCGTTGTGAAATGGGCACGTTTGCTAGATTTGGCGCTTTTGCGCATACATTTTCGCTACAATTTTTTACGGTCCTCAAAACGGAATAGTACCCTTAAAACTTTGCTTTAAGGAACGTGAGGGCATATGTTAGAACAAAAGAAACACAGAAATCCTCTGTTGCCCAGCATTGTTGGTCCGAAACTCACACTTTCAATTTTTCTGCAGCTAAAATTATACAGAAAACTTCTTCCATTGGTGAATTAGATTTTCTACAGGAGTTTCACATTCAAAAAAAAAATCTTTCTGTTTCTAGTTAACGACCCTAATTCCAATCCATCTTTGACTTCAGGAAATAGTTTTAATTCTCGTTTTATTAATAGATAGCGCCAGTAGCTTAACTTTTGTCGAGCCATTCTTATCTGATCTTATCTAATCACTATATCTTATCTCGTTCATTTGCACTCTGGCAGCTAACAATATTATATTTTCTTCTCCGTAATTCAGTCGCGAATAAACGCACTTGAGACTTGAAATAAGAACTTAAGAACATGAGAACCTAAAACACACAATACATTCAAAATGAGAAAGGAAAATAATAGAAGTTAAAAACTTACTTAATTATACAGTACGTTCTAAATGAGGAAATAAAATAACAGTAATAAAAAACTTACTAAATTATGTGATTCAAATCTTATTTATTGCAACAACTTAAACTATTATGGCACTATATGACCTCTCTTTTCGACTTTCACCAGAGCATATCTGTGATTGTCGACATACACCGGTGAGGGTCCGAATATACAAGATTGTAGTGAAATATTCGGTCTTTCACCGACGTATTTGGTGAATGTTGATATTCTCCAGTGAAAGTCGACATTTTCCAATTTCGGTCTTTCACGGTAACATCTGTACAAAATGAAAATTTCTGTAAACATGAAAAATTCACTGCCGTAAACTCAGTGTATCAATTCAAGTTATCCTGCAAACTAAAAGATTTTTAATTAAAAATAATGTTAATATTCACTTAGCTTCATTCTAATTTTGTGACGATGTGCGTATTCAACTACGCAAGTATTTATGGCATATTCCACGTTTCGCCTTAATTTTAACATGAAAGCCACAGATGAGGTTAAATACAATACATGTGCAATCGGCCCTACGGCACCGGGCTACAGAATTAAGGGAAGGCAAAATTTAGAATTTGAGATGGAATCGGGGGGGGGGGTCAGAATTTTGGAGTCGCAGAGATTGCACTGAGCGGCAAAATGTCTAGCGACGGTCCTGAGCACAATATTTCTAAGTTTGCTAATTTCAGAGAGAAAAATTAAACTCGATAACTTTTTAGGCAGATCGTATTGTTCTTACTAATTGATGCAAGACGTGTTTTTATAAGAGAGTAAAAATAGAAAAATAAAAAATAATATATACGTATATTTACAATAATTCGTATGTTTTAACAAATTTCATATCTCTGTCCGTATTTTGCATTTGTTAAATTTGAGCTCACCTTTAATATCTAACCTTTATCTTTCTAATATCTATTTATTTCTAATATCTACTATTTATCTATATGTTACGGTGAAACACCGAAATCTGGAGAATGTCGACTTTCACCGGTGAATGTCAACATTTACATAGTCTCTTGGCGTATGTCCGAAATATTTTTTAAATACTCTTATTTCTGACTTACACCGGTCAATGTCGGCATTCACCATGTACTAATGGTGAATGTTGAACATATAAGAATATTATATTTTCTTCTCCGTTATTCAGTCGCGAATAAACGCACTTGACACATGAGATAAGAACTTAAGAACATGAGAACCTAAAACACACAATACATTCAAAATAAGAAAATAATAGAAGTTAAAAACTTACTTAATTATACAGTACGTTCTAAATGAGAAAATAAAATAACAATAATAAAAAACTTACTTAATTTTATTTATTGCAACAACTTAAGCTATTATAGCACTTTATGACCTCTCTTTTCGACTTTCACCAGAGCATATCTGTGATTGTCGACATACACCGGTTAGGGTCCGAATGTACAAGAATGTAGTGAAATATTCGGTCTTTCACCGACGTATTTGGTGAATGTTGAAATTCTCCGGTGAAAGTCGACATTCTCCAATTTCGGTCTTTCACGGTAACGTATATATTTATTTCTAATATCTATTTACTGTCTTTTTAATATCCCATCTTTAATATATAAACTTATATAAAATGCATAAAATACGTTTAAATCTTTGAATCCCTCATAGCAATGCATTGAACTGTCAGTTCAAGTGATCGAATTGTCTACAATACCCAACAAAAAGTAAAATGTCGGGTATAAGTCTCTTAAACGCATTTGGTGACTTTTTCTTTTTAATGGCAACAACATTAAGCATGGCTCTCAGCTTACCAATAAACTCTTTATGAGGTAGTGTTTCTAACTGTTCCATAAGGAAGCACCGCGGACGAAAACAACAAAGGAGGAAAACATCGTCGGACAAAGCATCGTAAAGGAAAAAAAAAGAGCAAAAAGAAAACATCACAGATCATCGTGACAGAAAATAAAACGGGTGAAAAATTTCGCGATTTTAAATCATTGTCGTACAATGTTAAAAAAATAGAGTATCAACAAGTCATTGCAGACATCTGTTATGCCGAAACAACAAAGGAGGAAAACATCGTCGGACAAAGCATCGTAGAAGAAAAAAAAGAAAACATCACAGATCATCGTGACAGAAAATAAAACGGGTGAAAAATTTCGCGATTTTAAATCATTGTCGTACAATGTTAAAAAAATAGAGTATCAACAAGTCATTGCAGACATCTGTTATGCCATACTTTTATTAAATTTTCTAAAAACTACTAATGATGATTTTACAAAACAGAATAATTAAATAATGACTTTAAATAATGACTAATTATTAATTACGTAAGTTTAAAACTCTGTCAACTATTATACGTAGTTTTAATTTCTACACATTGTCAATTAATGCTTAACTTTCCTTCTTTTTTCTAGTAACAATTCCTTAGTTTATTCAAAAATATTCCTAACTTCTTTTTGCTCTAAGTCATTGTGCTTTTTTGAGTATGCATTTAACATTTTTAATGTCTAAAAATCCACTTGCGATGGTTTGTATATTTTTTACCTCGATATTTTATACGACGAAGATTTAAAACTGCCAGTTTTTTTTAATTGCTTTGTTTTATACCATGACCTTTTAAAGAACTGCGATTTTCTCCCACGATATTTTGTAGGGCGACTTATTTCTCTTGCGATATTTTCTCCTTGCTGTCTTTTCTTCCATAATGTTTTGTAGGGTAATGTTCTCAAGGGAATGTAAATAATAGCATGCAAAATATCTTATTAATTTAATTTTCAGAATTATTAATAATAATTATGATAAAAATTTTTCAACGTGTCAGAGATATTGCTATCGAAAGAAGCTTATAATTTTCTCTTTGATAAAGCTTTTAATTAATTTTAACTTAATCATATCAAAAGATATTTTCAATCAAATGAGCCATATTCATCAAGTATCACTTTTTCTTTCTTTCTAATAGTTACAAAATTGTGTGTGTTTATCTTTCTCATCTTTCTAATTACTTCGCCTTCTATTTATATGCCAGTAAAGTTTTAAATGTAACACTAAATTAATATAATCATATATTATTTTTAAATTTATGATTTTGCGTTTAAAAATCCTATCCAAAACCGAATTATTTGGTAATTTATTATATTCCTGGCCAGTTTTCTTCACGCTGATTAAACTGAAACTAGCTAAGCTTCAAAAAAATTTTTTTTATTGAGCATTAGTCTTATTTCAATGAAAAAGAAAATTATAAACCATGTAATTCTATAATTAAGACACAATAACACGCAGAACAAATACTAATTCAGAAGTCAAACAACAAAAATCAGCGTTATATTTTCAAATTTTCACAGGACTAGTTTCGATAGTTTTACCGAACCGCCATCCTCAGCTGCAAAAACGCAAAATGCTTTTGCAGCTGTTTTTGCGCTTTTGCAGCTGAGGATAGTGGTTCGGTAAAACCATCGAAACTAGTCCTGTGAAAATTTTGAAAATATAACGCTGATTTTTGTTGTTTGACTTATGAATTAGCATGTAATTCTAATTGTAATCTATTTGAATATTCTTTAAAATTGCCCGAAAGATATCTTTAATTATTATTAAATTAAATTTCCTTGAAATACGCAATAAAATTTGCCAATTTAAGTAACGATTTTAATTTCAGACTCATCTTTGAAGAATCCATACAAATCTGCGTCCATTTATTTCTTTTTTTTCTTCTTGCTACTTTTATTCAATTGATGGCAGTATATTTCCAAGCTACAGAATTGATGTGCCAACTATGAAAATGTGCTTTTGAAGTAGAGAGACCATTTATTTTGTCTTTCGAAATGCACTGATCCTTTTCCTTTCGAATGAAAGAGAAACCACATTGGGTAAAATATTTTTAGTTTCCCTTTCATAAGTCACACACTTTTCTTTCAAACAAAGACAAACATATCTCGTAGACTCAATGTTTGAATGAATCATTCTAAAGTTTATTTCCAATAATAATAAGGATGCAGATTTAAGGTCAGATAGAAATTTGTTCGCCATTTGTTTTAATAGAGGGATATATAGTTGTTTCAGTAGAGAGATTGCAACTTTACTTGAGTAGAAAGATTACAGCATTGTTTCAACAGAAATATTCATCACAAACAATGACTGGAAATTAATAGTGTTCCACCCAACAATTATAGTCTCTTTCTTTAAAATATACACATCAAGGCCGTTGCAACCCTTCCCTATTTGCGATCGTAATGCTTGCCGTCATTACTCCAAAACGCTTATTTTCTTCACTTTCTTTCAAGCTCATAGCTCAAATTAGCATTCATTTACATGCTTTTCATTAAGCGAACTAGGCTAAATGGAAATGGAGTGGAGGAAGAATACTAAGCCACTCGAATTATCTTCTTCACCTGTCTTTCTTATGGTTACGAGGCAAGTCGGGCGGCGGAGAAAGACCTTGAAACATCTGTTCTAAAGTTCATTCTTTCAAAATAAATTAAAATGTGTTAAAGCTTATTGCACCGAATATTATTGTTGCCTTATAAAGACTGAACTATCACATGAGAAAAGAAAGAATTAATTTAGCCTTTTAATTAATGTGCTTTTTTACTTCCTTGCATGAAGCAAAGGAAGTATTGTAATCGCGTAAAATTTACAGTATCATATTTCAAAGAAAATATCCATTTTGATCGAGGCCAATTTAATGATGTTTTTTGCACGACGTCTGTACGTGCGGACAGAATAAAAGCCCCTTTTTCCAAAAATTGATTATAAAATGGATTCAGAAGAGATTTATTTTCGTGACGTGTATACGTACGCGAGATACATAAGCATGCATCTCAAAAACGAGCCTCAGAACGTTGAAATTTTGTACATGGGATTGTTAAAACACGTAGTTGTGCATCTCCCTTTTTGGTTGCAAAGTATATAAATATGGAAATCAACGACCAATGCTGACTTAGCGAATTACCAGCTGACGTCATCAGCTCAGTGCAATCATTCCAGACAGTGTCAGATAGAGTCCAGACGTGGTCGAGAGTGGAGATGTGAGCAGACGGCTCGCATGCCTTCAAGAGTTGAAGAAGACAGACGGTCTTCCTTGATTATTGAGTGCTCCTTGGGTTAAACAAGCTGAACATACTATTTAAAGCTAGCTGAGGACTAACGTATTCTATCAACGCCCGTGGAACTAATAGATGTCTGTGTGAAAGACTGATAATTCATTCCTGCAACATTAATTTTTACTTAACCTTTATTATTTTTACCTATTTCTTATTGTTAAAATAAAATCATTAAAATGCAACACTCATGCTCTCAGTCTTGAAAGAAAACCCCACATAAATATGTATATATATGTATACCCACTTTGGTACACGGCTCGGTGAGCTGAATTTTTTTTTGTCCTTATATGTTGGTAAATTGCGCATTTTCTGCTTCTGAAAAGTGGTTGAATTATATTGTTCTTATGTTCCCGTTAAGGTTTTATGCTGTTATTTAATCTCCACGCAATAATTGTAGACTTATTAACAATTTAAAAGCTGCTTATATGGTACTAAGCTTAGCAAAGCCGCCATTTGTTTACATTTGAAACTCTTAGTTGAGCGTTGAATTAAGTTAGCCTGTGCACCAAATTCAGCGTTTTTCTGCCAAGTGGGACCAAAAGTAAACTTTCAGTTTTGTGCACCGAAAAATCTTTCTTCCTGCCCGCTGGCCGAAATATTATTATTATTTCCCCCCCCCGTAGGAACTGCAATTTTAAGTATAATTTTTTTAAACTGTTTTTAACTGCAATTCGTGTTTTATTATGTTTTTCTGTATTTAGTAATTTTTAATGAAGATGTTTTGAATTTTTAAGCATTTTTTGCCTTGCCGCGAAGTGAGAACTGGTTTAATTGAATGAGATATATCTCTCTAATGAAATTCTAGGAAATAACTTCAAAACAAAATGCGGCAAAAAATGTGCATAATTGAATAGATTGTAAAGGGACGTCACGTGGTGTCCACATCAGATTTTTGAAAAAAAAAAAAAAAAAAAAAAAAAATGTTGTTAATGGAAAAGGCGAGCTATTGAATATAAAAATTTATAAAAACTACAAGAAACTAAACGGAATGTACTTTAAAAAATTTCTGTGTGGGGGGGGGGGGTATATTCTAAAGCAAGTTCTAAAAATATGCTACACTTTCAGATCACATTCTATGCCCAGGTGGAATAAACATAAAATAAGAAATTCGCTTTGTGTCCTTTCCCTTCTTTTCATTTAATTACGAGAAGAACAAGACAAAAGAACTGCCATTGGCTAACCTCCCTCGAGAATCGCCAGCAGGTCGCCCATTGGTGGGAAAGAGGAAGTGATCAAAGGTTATGCACCCGACAAAAAGCTTTCTCTCGCTTTCGGCGATCCCTTAGTAACTTTCTTACTGCTCACGCCTTCTATGACGTCATTCTTAATGGAGTACCCTCACTGGCCTTACGTCCAAATAAGAAAGGCGAGGAAAGGTCGAACATTTTACAGGAAGGCGACGAATACCAGTGGAACTTCCGACATCACATGGTTTTTATATACTGCCTAAAATCAACTTGTAGTTTCTCTCCATGAAGTTGAAATATACATAATTTCTGCAGCTTTATTGGGGGGGGGGGACGAAGTAACGATATTCATTAGAAATGGAAAACAGGGTGCACACTTCTCGCTTGAGGAATAAGAATGATATATTTTGGTGTTAGTGTTAACAATAATCTTTACGTTTAAAAAAAAAAAAAAAAAAAAAAACTGATGTGTACACCACATGACTTCCTTGTATTGGAATATTAAATTATACGCATTTTTTCTTGCATTTCATTTAAACTTATTGGATTGAATTAAATCTACTTTGCCGACAGCGCATAAACCACAATAGAATAAATGCATTCTTTAAAATTCACTCTAGTATTTGTTTACCATAGCGACACTCTGGCGCTAGATTCATTTAACAGTATTAATAATTATATAACAGTTAACTTATATAATAATTTTATAACGGAAACTAAGTTAACTGTTATGTAATCCAATAATTATATAAAAGTTAACTTATATATTTCGTTCATATTATAACTCATAATGCACAAAATTTATATCATTTAAAGAATAGAATTATCTAATCGTTGCCACATGTTCTATTCAAATACTATAATAAAGCTAGAAGGATGTATAAAAGAAATTAAGCAAACAAAACAAAAAAGAAACAGTTTTTCACAGACGATTGAGTATTTCTCATTTAATTAATTCAGTTCTCACTTCGCGAGAAGGCAAAAATACATAAAAAGTCAAAATATCTATATTAAATATTACGAAGTAAATCTTAAACGCTTATTTCCTCGAAAAAATTCCAGAAAGTATTAAGCATGATTTAAATAATAAATGAAGGCGTTATCTTTGTTGTTGCGAAGCTAAGTTTCTCTAGATTGGCAACAAATCCACTAGCCTCCTGTTTCAAATGTAAACATCAATGGCCGCCATTAAAAACAGGCTTAGCGGCAATTAAACAACTTTAAAATTGCTGATAATTCTAAAAATATTGCACACAGATTTACTAAAGGCATAAAATCCTTAACCGGAAGAAAAAAAAAAACATAATTCAATCCTTTTTAAAGCAAAAAATGTACAATTTACCAACATATAAGAGTAAAGAAACTGAGATCACTGAGCCGGGTAACAGAGTGGATATATATAAAAATATATTTATATACGTTTGGTGCGGCCGATTGCAACCAAAATACGAGGTGCACATCTACATGTTATAGCAGTCCTATATACAAAATTTCAACGTTCTGAGGCTACTCGTTTTTGAGTTATGCGAGATAAGTAGGTATGCACATACGTTCGTACAGACGCCACGAAAAATTCTTTCAGAATTAACTTTAAAGCAGTTTTATAATTTTTTTGAAGGAAAAGAGTATTGTATTCTGTCATTACGTACAGATATCACGCAAAAACATCGCTAAATTGCATTCGATAGCGGTCAAAATGGATGTTTTCGTTCAAATATGCTGCCTGAAACTTTTCGCGATTACAAAATTTCCTTTTTACTTCGTACAAGGAAGTAAAAACTCTTTCTAAAGCTTACTTGTTTTTAAATAATACAAATTATTAATAGATTTTCTTTAAAGCCCAAAAGTGAATTATTATTCTCGAAATTGGATTTTGCATCGAAATCACTATAAATGAGTTTTTCACTTTTCATTCGAGTCTGCTGACATTCGGCAGAATGTAAGGTATTTATCTTTCAAATTGAATCTATCTGTTGTGGATTAACAAACTAAGCCATTTGAAAGTAACAGATGCAGTTTTTAAGAATATTCATTTTTTTACTTTTGAATCGGATTGATTTAAATATTTAACACGCATTTAATTCATGATCTGTCTAATTCAATATTTTCACAGAATGACGTCATGCATTTTTACTTCCTTGTACGAAGTAAAAAGGAAGTATTGTAATCGCGAAAAGTTTCAGGCAGCATATTTCAACGAAAATATCCATTTTGACAGCTATCGAATGCAATTTAACGATGTTTTTGCGTGATACCTGAACGTAAGGACAGAATAAAATACTCTTTTCCTTCAAACAAATTATAAAACTGCTTTAAAATTAATTCTGAAGAGAATTTTCCGTGGCGTCTGTACGAACGTATGTGCATACCTACTTATCTCGCATAACTCAAAAACGAGTAGCCTCAGAACGTTGAAATTTTGTATATAGGACTGCTATAACATGTAGATGTGCACCTCGTATTTTGGTTGCAATCGGCCGCACCAAACGTATATAAATATATTTATATATATATCCATACACTGGTGTGCAAAAATTAAGGACGAGACGGTTTTTTCAATATAACTTTGTACAAAAGCTTTCCAAATCAACACATTTAATACCGTAAGATCCCCAATACGTAAGGACATGAGTAATGTAAGCAACACTTACTAAAAGAGAAATCAGAGGGATAAAAAGAAGCTTTATTGAAAAAGTAGCATGGAGCGCAATGCGACTGAAGGCCGAAACATCCCTGTGATGGGTGTCCGGCAAGAAGCATATGGTCTTTAGTAGGGGATACGATCTCCCCTGACTGCTAGGCAGGTTTCACAGCGTCTGCTCATGCTGAGAATGAGGGTGTCAATGAGTTGTTCAGGCATTGCTGCCCATTCGTTTTGCAGCGCCAATGGAAGCTCCGGAATCGTTACTGGTGGTAAGGTACGAGCTGCCAAGCGTCTGCCTAGAAAATCCCATACATGCTCGATGGGATTGAGATCCGGAGATCGTGCCGGCCAATCCATACGTTCAAAATCCTCACTCTCTAAGAGCTGTTCGGCAGCTACTGTACTCTGAAAATGAACTGAAAAGGAACTGCGGACCCATAGCGCCTCTAAGAAACGCACATATGGAAGAAGAATCTCGTTACAATAACGGGTCCCGTTGACTGAACCTGCGTCGAAGATGTGAAAGTCTGTACGACTACCAAGCATGATTGAGTTTTTATGTATTTTTGCCTTGTCGGGAAGTGAAAACTGAATTAATTGAATGAGAAATACTCAATCGTCTGTGAAAAACTGTTTCTTTTTTTGTTTTGTTTGCTTAATTTCTTGTATACATCATTCTAGATTTATTATAGTATTTGAATAGAACATGTGGCAACGATTAGATAATTCTATTCTTTAAATGATATAAATTTTGTGCATTATGAGTTATAATATGAACGAAATATATAAGTTAACTGTTATATAATTATTGGATTATATAACAGTTAACTTAGTTTCCGTTATATAATTATTATGTAAGTTAACTGTTATATAATTATTAATACTGTTAAGTGAATCTAGCGCCAGAGTGTCGCTATGGTAAACAACTAAACTACTAAATACTAGAGTGAATTTTAAAGAATGCATTTATTCTATTGTGGTTTATGCGCTGTCGGCGAAATAGATTTAATTCAATCCAATAAGTTTAAATGAAATGCAAGAAAAAATGCGTACAATTTAATATTCCATTACAAGGAAGTCATGTGGTGTACACATCAGATTTTTTTATTATCTATTTCATATTTTGTAAAACTTTACTGAATTTTTAATTAAAAAACTCGGCGATTTGAAAGCGAGCAGTGGCAACACAGAACGGAATAAAACTTTTATCTCCAGCGAGCGAGATTATCTGTCGAAATTCAGAGGAAACATCGTAAGGCATATGAAAAATATTTTACATCTTATGAAATTTTCAAGTTTTTAGAAACGAAACATGTACTTTATGGGGAGTTGTTAATAGAGAAAGCTTCCAAAGCTTTCCAAAATGCTGATGAAAGATAAGAAATTAAAAAGGAGAGGGGGGGTGACTGAGCATGAAATGATGACAAAGTAACTTGTCTATAATGGAAAGACAAAAGATTGTGTTACCACTTTATCTAGCCTAGACGATCCTGTTGTTCCCCCGGTTGTAAAAAAAGAGAAAAAAACCTGACGGAGAGTTCAGGTAGAATATCCAAAGGCAATTAAATTTGTAAAAATATTTTCAACCCTTGTAACACCAATCATAACTATTGTTGGAACATCCATAATAACAATCTTGTCATTAATGCCATTCAAACTCTCGACTTTAACTCCTATGACTTTGAAAATTTATATACCTCACTTCCTTTAGAAGAAATCTATACTAGTCTACTAGATTTGCCTAAACTCTTTCCTGCTATGCTCACGATTATGAACATTAGTAAATGGGAAACCTACCTAAAACGCCCCATTTTTCAAAACTACATTAAATTTCAAAATAAACTTTTTAAACAAGTCAGAGGAATTCCAATGGGTGCACATTCCACTACTTCCATCTGTAATCTCTTTTTATTTATCAAAGAATTTTCCTTCCAAAAAAATTTACAACAGTAAGAATTAAATTACTACAAGCACACTTACAGATATATAAATGATCTTATTACATTTAATAATTTTAATAAGATTGAATACTCCAAGATTTATCCAGACTACCTTACACTTAACAAAACTAATCATTCGCAAAATAACATCGACTATCTTGATTTTCAAATAATTAACTACAAAAAAATTTTACTCTTTGACAAAACAAGAAACTTCAATTTCAATACTAACAAATTAATAAATTGGACTTCCAGCATCTCCAAAAAAGTTATTAGTAATACAATAATAAATCAGATACAACGTATTAAAAATATTTGCACAGATATGATAGATCTACAACGCAAAATTTTGCTCCTAATTAAAATTCTCAAAAATAATCTAATACCTAATCAATTTATTAACCATTGTCTTGAAAGAGCAGGCGTTAAATACTCACTCTAAATCATTTAACTGATAGAGATATGATAAGTTGTTCCTAAACCTGAGAAGGCGGTATAAGTTGGATGACTATCAGTTGGGGGATTTATACATAGTGTAATTACAAAATTGAATATAATGTAAAAAATTGTTTTCAGACTTTTCTTATCCTGCTACTAAAAAAATGAGTCTATTTCATACTCTATAGTCTGTCAAATAGCTCGTTGACAATGAAAGTCACTTTTTTTCTACCTCGTTCCGACACGACAATTAGCCAGAAATGAATTAATTTCCATTCACTAGTTAGTATATTCAAAATTTTAACAGACGTTTTCACTCGCATAAGAACTGCGCAACAAACCTCCCTCCAACATTCCTAGTCCCTCCCACTTCCCAAAAATAGCTTCTCAAAAGTTTCACCGCCAGTAACAATTCAAAGTATCCCCCCTGCCGATAACGGAATTTCGGAGACACACCCCTTCTGAGTAAGACACAGAAGAAAACACGTTACTGACATCCCACTAGAAAGAACGTAAGTTAATTAATGCATTTTCTGGCCTTTTATATTTTCATGTGCATTTCACATTTTACTTTCTTATTATATATATTTCAATTTTTCAACTTTTATTTGATTTGTTTTTGCAAAGATAACATAGTTATATTTCTTATTTTTCTCATGTTTATTTCAATTACTTTGAGTTCTATTTCATAAATTCCAATTAAGATTACTACTGTTTATTATGTTTATTTTTATAAAAATAGTCTTGAATTAACATGCATAAAAGCGAAGGTGTCGGGGGACATTTACTCAAGTATCTTGTAAATTTCACTACATAAATTGGCTATTCAATCAAAATTTCTAAAGAATCTTGTATTAGCGAAAATGCTGCATTCAGAATGAGTTATTTGATACTCTACTTTGGTTACAATCCTATCACTTCACAGAAACACAATTTTGGCCTAAATTAATTTGAAAGTTTGGCATCACCATTCTTACTTGAGTAAAAGACGAAACACCTTCGCATTTATTAATTATTGTTCATTGAACGGGAGTTGGTTTGTTCCTCTTGAAAAGTCAACTAATTCCCGATCAATAGCGATAATTACTTGCTTTTAATTTAATTTCTTTTTCAAAGTTTGATATTTTGTTATTCATAATTTAAATTCAAATCCCCGTAAAACATTTTCAATAATTTACGTTCAAGTTACTTTAAAACACAATTTTCGAAATTAAACTTCCTACATATGGGTTCCCGCTTTTTGATACATTCTACTAAATTTATATTAGGAGATAATATAATCAATATTTCTTTAGTAAATAAATTATTATTATTTTACTTTGCAGCTCTTGCGCAAGTATTAGAAAAACTTGTTTTCGAATTAAATGAATTTTAGATTATTCAAAGGAAATTATAGTTATAATAAAAATATACTACCTTGACCGATTAAAAAGCTTATACGAAATTGACAGATAAAGTTAAAATTGGTGCCATGGATTTTTTTTTTTTTTTTTTTTTTTTTTTTTTTTTTTTGTGTGTTAACGCAAGGGACAGTTAGCTCAGAAGGGCTATTAGTATCGAAATGAAATATTGCGTTGGATCACTCGAAAAGGCTGAATCAATTTTCAGATTGTTGCCACCAAATATTATCGCCCTGTATTATTTTTAAAGAAATTAAATAAAGAAGAATGCGCATGAATGTAAATATGTTTCTCCCACTGTGAAAAAACCATGGCATAATACCCAAAGCTCTTAATTTTTGAATAACGTAATCCTTCACTCGAACATGGGAGCCTGAATTTGCACGTGGAAGCCCTGAATTTTGAATTTCGAATTTGTTTTATCATCTGTTTCACATTTTGTAGGACTTTAACGAATTCTTGATTAACAAGATTAATTAAGAAAGTCCTGCACGAAGGCATCCATTGCCTTAAGCAAATAGGCTTCGAGTGCTTTGCCTTAATTAAACAAACTAAATGTGCCTTATTAATTATCCAATCAAATGCAATTGAAACCGAAACTAACTGTTTCTGAACTAAGATTTAATCCCGAACACAATCCTGACTTTTCTCCCATATTTTCGTTCAACGAACAAACTAAGCATATCAGAATTTTACTGCTTGCACCAACGACAGCGGGAAAAAAAAAATTTCAATGAAACTTGTATGAAAATTGTAACTTGACTTCTGAATTTTTATTGAATTTTTTTTAATTGCTTGATTTTTAAACTATTTGACGTTTATGATTTTAAAATCTCAACGATTTCAAAGCAAGCAGTGGCAACAACGTACCCCCCGGGAAAAAAAAAAAAAAACCTCCAGCGCGCGAGACTGTGTATCGGAAATTCTAAACATATGATGTTTTTAAATATTTTGTGGTATTGCTGTTGAATTGAATTTTATGTGATTTAAGCGCAAAGAACATGATATTTAATAAATAAAGGTAACACACGAAACGTTAAAAAAAAAAACGCCCTTTTGCGCGTAATATAAAATCTGAAAAACTTTCAGATTTGTTTTTCTCTTCTCTTTTTCCATTTTATTAATGCCATCATTACAAATACTTCATTATGTATCGAATGCTTCCAGAAAGCAATCCAAATTTAAAAATACTCATGTCGTTCAGAAGGGATATAATCAGCAGTATGATACATAAAGGAAACAAAGGATCCAAATCAAAATGAAAAAGGTCAATTCTGATCTTTGGCGAAATTTTATTTCATTACAAAATAAAATTATTTTCATATAAATTCATCTATCAAATTTCCTTTCTTTTACGTCGGATAATTTCAGAACCAGACTAGTTTCATCCTCAAAATGATAATTTATCTTATTAGATGAGAAAAGATAAAACAAGTTATGATAAAACTACGGCTGTTTTCCATTATTTTTTATTACTATGCAGAAGTCTGGATCAGCTATGTACGTATCTTCTAATAGCACGCTGTTGTACATTCGAAGTTGACTAAATAGCGTCATCGAAGAACATTAACTTCTTCTTTTTTACCATTTTAACAGATGGTTATTATGCAGAAGTCTGGATCAGCTATGTATCTTCTAATAGTACGCTGTTGTACATTCGAAGTTGACTAAATAGCGTCATCGAAGAACATTAACTTCTTCTTTTTTACCATTTTAACAGATGGTTATTATGCAGAAGTCTGGATCAGCTATGTATCTTTTAATAGTACGCTGTTGTACATTCGAAGTTGACTAAATAGCGTCATCGAAGAACATTAACTTCTTCTTTTTTACCATTTTAACAGATGGTTATTATGCAGAAGTCTGGATCAGCTATGTATCTTCTAATAGTACGCTGTTGTACATTCGAAGTTGACTAAATAGCGTCATCGAAGAACATTAACTTCTTCTTTTTTACCATTTTAACAGATGGTTATTTCCTTTGTGGAACAAAGACGTTGGGAAATTGGTTTATCCCGGCGACTAGGGTAGTTCATCTCCCAGGGCATCTTTTCCATTTCCTCAGCAAAAGAGCAAAAGTTCCTTATCAGATGCTCTTAATAACAGTTTTCCCAAAACCCCATTTGTCACACTCAGACGCATTTGATCGCTCTTGCCTCCTCTCCGAGGTGAAATTTCGTCCTGAGAGCTCGGCTTTCATTTCCATGACGATGGAACAATGGAGCTCGCGACGCCAAACTTCATTTTAAACATCTCTCGAGTATCATACTACAGTCATTTCAATGCCTTCGGACACTTCCTCTCGGAAAATTCGCCGGTTTTAGAGTATTTTGAAAGAAAAGTGGTGGAAATAAAAGAGCGCTTCGGATTTGTCGTCAAAAATTTAAAATGCTTCTCATTGTAAATTCACTTCATTAATTTTTACTTCCTTGTACGAAGTAAAAAGGAAGTATTGTAATCGCGAAAAGTTTCAGCCAGCATATTTCAACGAAAATATCCATTTTGACCGCTATCGAATGCAATTTAACGATGTTTTTGCGTCATATCTGTACGTAAGGACAGAATAAAAGACTCATTTCCTCCAAAAAAATTATAAAACTGCTTTAAAATTAATTCTGAAGAGAATTTTTCGTGGCGTCTGTACGAACGTACGTATCTCGCATAACTCGAAAACGAGTAGCCTCAGAACGTTGAAATTTTGTATATAGGACTGCTATAACATGTAGATGTGCACCTCGTATTTTGGTTGCAATCGGACGCACCAAACGTATATAAATACTATATTTATATATATATCCACTCTATTACTCGGCACAGTGATCTCAGTTTCTTTACTCTTATATGTTGGTAAATTGTACATTTTTTGCTTTAAAAATGATTGAATTATGTTGTTCTTATCTTCCGGTTAAGGTTTTTATGCCGTTCGTAATTCTGGAAGCAATATTTGTACAATTATCAACAATTTAAAAGCTGTTTAAGTGCGGTTAAGTTTTAATTAACATGTCGGACATATTTGTTTACATTTGAAACAGCAGAATTGTAGATTTGTTGCCAATCTAGAGAAACTAAGCTTCGCAACAACAAAAATAACGCCTTCATTTATTATTGCGAATTAAATCATGCTTAATCCTTTCTGGAATTTTTTCGAGGAAATAAGTGTTTAAGATTTACTTCGTAATTTTTAATGCAGATATTTTGAGTTTTTATGTATTTTTGCCTTGTCTCGAAGTGAGAACTGAGTTAATTGAATGAGAAATACTAAATCGTCTGTGAAAAACTGTTTCTTTTCTGTTTTGTTTGCTTAATTTCTTTCATATATCGTTCTAGCTTTATTATAGTATTTGAATAGAACATGTGGCAACGATAAGATAATTCTTCAAATGATATAAATTATGTGCATTCAGAGTGTCGTTATAGTAAACAAATATAGTGAATTTTAAAGAGTGCATTTATTCTATTGTGGTTTATGAGCTGTCGACGAAGAAGATTTAATTCAATCCAATCAATTTAAACGAAATTCAAGAAAAAAATGCATGTAATTTAATATTCAATCAATTTAAACGAAATTCAAGAAAAAAATGCATGTAATTTAATATTCCGTACAAGGAAGTCATCAGATTTTTATTAATATAGTTTTGTCGGGAGTTATGAGCTGTCGACGAAGAAGATTTAATTCAATCCAATCAATTTAAACGAAATTCAAGAAAAAAATGCATGTAATTTAATATTCCGTACAAGGAAGTCATCAGATTTATTTTTATTAATATAGTTTTGTCGGGAGTTGGGAAGAAATTGTCAGTGCCAAGTAGGTGTAAAAGTTTTTTTAAAAAATGCGATAACATATACACTGTAGTTTCAGAAGCATATTACGAATGAAAACTTAACTCTAATCTTTTTCGATATTGACGCACAGTTTTTAAATATAATAGTAGCACGATAACAAAAATTGCAGAAAATAATTATGATAATAAAGGCCCACGAGTAGCCTAGCGGTAAAGTCGCTAAACTTTGGTAGTAGTAGTTCGCTCCTAGTTTCGAATCTCGGCGAACAGGCTGGTTGCATGGACGTTTTTGTGGTTTTCCCCGTGTGCAACGTAAATAAGATCACGTTTTCATTAGAAAGTCCTCCACGAAGGCATCCATTACCTTAAGCAAATAGGCCTCGAGTGCTTTGCCTTAATTAAACAAACTAAATGTACAGCATTATTAATTATCCAATCAAATGCAATTGAAATCGAAACTGTTTCTGAACTAAGGTTTAATCTCGAACCCAATCCTGCCTTTTCGCCCATATTTTCGTTCAACGAGCAAACTAGGCATATCAGAATTTTACTGCTTGCACCAACGACAGTGGAATTTTCATTGAGACTTACATGAAAATTGTGACTTCTGAATTTTTATTGATTTTTTTTTTAAATTGCTTAATTTTTTAGACTATTTGACGTTTATGATTTTAAAATGCAACATCTAAAAATATATCGGATATAAAGATTTAAAATTTTAGAGATTGCAAAACAAACGCTTTCAGTTAAAACAAGAATGATAAAATATATTCATTTCTACATTAAAAAAAAATGTGTGATCTGAGGCAGACGGGAGGAAAGGGATTTCTTGCGAAAAAATTGCTTTAACTGAGAATAAAAAAGAGAAAATGAAGTACCATTTAAAAAAAGGTTTTCTTTTATACAATAAACTTTTATTTAAAAATGGAATGATGTTTAGTTAATGCACTAAATGAAGAAATATATTGCATCATATAGCTTAATGGAGATAACAGATCAAATAATTTCCATTTGAAAAATTCATCTACAATTTTATATCGCGATAATAAAAGCGTGGGGCTTCTGAGTAATGAAATTTATAAATTTAATTGTATTGTCAAATGTATAGATTGTCAAATGTATATATTTTGAAATTGCATATAAGAATAATATTTTTGAGTCATTGGCAATTCATGCTTCGGAAGACTGTATTAATGGAATTGTCCCCTTCACTGATCTTCCTCATCCCGCTTCTTTAGAACCCATAAATTTCTGAGATTATAAAGAGACTGCTGAAATAAGTTTTCATATGGTTTTCTTTACAGATGGCAGCAAGATGAACAACAAGGTTGGCCTTGCATTTGTTCTTTTTGAAGGCCATTCCGAGATTTGTTTTCTTAGACACCGTATACGGAATGAATGTACAGTTTTTCAAGCAGAACTTCTGTGCATTTATCTTGCCGTCAAATGGATCCAGGATCATGGGACAACATCCTCAAAGTACCTTATTTGTTCTGATTCTCTTTCTTCTCTTCAACTTTTGAACAGTATTACAGCTGCGATAAATTAGTTATCGAAACCCTAGTAAGTGTTAGTTCACTTAGAATTAGAGGTATTGATATCTGCTTTGCTTATGTGCGTGCTCATCATGGTTTCTACGGAAATGAAAGAGCTGATTTCTTAGCTAAAGATGCCTTAAATTTATCCATTGATATCAACATTAGCATTCCAAAGAGTTATTGGAAGTCCTTTCATTATAAAAAGCTTTTAGCTATGTGGAATGAGGAATACATTTCATCTTGTAATGCTGAAGTCACCAAAATGTTCCTTCCTTCTATTTACCATAGACTGAATTCCGAGTCTTTCCTCTCGTTAAATTTTAAAGTGTCTCAGTTTTTATCTGGTCACGGTAAATTTGCAAGTTATCTGTTTCGTTTTAATCTACGATCAGGCAATTTATGTGAATGTTCAAAAAGAGTTCCTCAGGATGTGGAACATTTGATTTTCTCGTGCCCTACATTTGATGGCCCTAGATTATGCTTACAGAACGATTTGAAAATGTTCGGAGTGACTTGGCCAGTGAACTTATCTGTTTTCGTGAAGTCCAGACTGCTGTTCTCTGCTTTTGTTCGCTTTATTTATGCATGTAATTTTTAATGTTTATTTATACATGTAACCTTTAATGTTCTAGTTAACTTACTTCTGTAAGCCCCATGTTGTACATATGTGGTGCACGGGGAGTCTGTATGTTCTCAAAGGAAAATGTATAGACCGTTATCTTTTTAAATTTATCATGTGGGCATTACGCTTTTATTATTCGCGATATAAAATTGTAGATGATTTCTGTAACTGGAACTCTTTAATTTATCAGCCACATTAAGTATATGATTAATTAGTTTTCTCCTTTCAATCCATTAATTATCATATCCATTATAAATAAAAGTTTACTGCATAAAAACCTTTTTAAAATTATATTTCATTTTATACATGAAGCTTTTGTTTCTTCTTTCGGGGTTTGATTTGGTGTATTTGGCAATGACAAAGAACTCGGGAGCACCTGCCTAAGGGAAGAGATGCCTTCGTGGAGGACTTTCTAAAGCAAAAATGCTTTTCATTCGCGTTACACATGAGGAGCCCACAACAACGCCCATGCAGACAGCCCGTTCGTCAGGATTCGAACGCCAGCCCAAACTACCAGTGTTCACGGATTTTACCTCTGGGCTGCTGGTGAATCTTGCTTTGTCTCTCAAATTAAATGTAATGTAATGTCATTTTGAAATCTGTTTCAGTTACTTTTTTTTATTCATTATTGAATATGTCTTCTTGCCTGTGGAATAAATATTTTCTGAAAATTCATTCATATAAAATAAATTATTTTGAATACTTTTTTTCTTCTTTTACTGAATCATTCACATGTATGATACGTTTTTCAGTAAGTTTCCGCAGCTTTCAATGCAAAAAATAAAGTTTTTTTTTGGATAAATCTTAGCTTTAATAAGTAAATTTATGAGGATTCATCGATCAGCCTACAGGATTGCTTACAGGATGCATGGGTCAGCTTACAGGATTGAGAGATATAGATTTTAGGGCTTTATTTTTAAAAATAAAACTTCTTAGGTTTTAAAAACACGATTGCATAGTTTGATGCAGTCATTGTACTTAACGCAATTAGCTTCAATCAAAATATTTCTGTTCCTAAGGGGAAAAAAAAAAAAAAAAAAAAAAAAAAAAAAACCTCGTATACCTTTAAATTTGTTATGAACCAGATTGGTTTATGTGTGATCTTACTACAGATTTTGACTCACCTTTCACTTTAAATGAACTAAGGCTACGAAAACTGCGAGGTTATTAAAGATATTGGCTCCGCCTAAACAAGTAAAGAATGGGAAGCTTGTAATATGTCCTAATGCATTTATAATAGCTACGTAAGCTTCCAAACGATAACATTCAAATTTATAAAGGAAAGGTGAAACGAAAACATAATTTTAAAAGGATTTTTTAATTTCCCTTTATGAGTCTTTCAAAAGTTAAAGCCTAATAAAGAAAAGTATCAAGAATTTGAAAAGCAAATTTAATATATTGTGATTGGGATTTAAGGTGTTTATTAGGGTAAAAATAAAATATAAAATAGGATAAAAAGATAATTTAGTATAAAAAGAATAATAATTAGTAATAAAATAAAGGATAATTTAGGGTTAAAAATACTTGTTGCTTGTCGGTTTCAGATTTTACAAAATTTTCCTTTTTATCATGCGACGAAGATGAAATGTATTATAGAAATATATCAATTAATTTGAATGAGATATCAAATAAAAGGGTGTGAGAAAGAGCAAGGAATAACTGTTTTATTAACTTAATTTGAACAGAATGAATTTAATTGGGCTAACTTGTAACGGAATATGTTGGCGATCGAATTTCTAATCGATAACTATTGATAGTAATTTCTTTCATTGTCAGGTCCAGATTCAAATTATTATAATCCCGCAGTATGTTCGACTTAATTGAGGTTTATTTGGTGAGAATTAAAATTAGTTTCAAGAACGAGATAACTTCTATTTCTATGAGTTTTAATTTTAATATTTTCATTGTAGACGCAAGTAAGTTTAGACTTACAAGTTTGACTGTTACGAATTTCAGGTTTCATTTCTGTTTATTTTAGCTCAACAATACAAGCAAAATTTAAAAAAGCATTTTTTGTTTTCATTTTGAAAATATAAACTTCTTTAATCATGTTTCCTTAAATCTTTATCGGAATTCTAACTTAGGTAGGCGACTAGGTAAGAAAATTATCTGAAGAAAAGAGGCTGCAGTTTAATAAGAACAGCTAACAATTCAATATATTATTATTAAATGCTTTAGATAATTTTCTTGATTTAGAATTTTCGAAAAAATCATAAACACTCAGTACGAACGATAATAATGTTTCATGAAATGGAAGTTTGAAATGCTTTGAAAAATGAGATTACTATCGAAATCTTAAAGTTCAACTTCATCATTCTCGCAAAGATATATTTTTCAATGATCATGATAACATTAAGATACAATGACACGCCGAACAAATACTAATTAAGAAGTCAAACCACAAAAATCAGCGTTATATTTTCAAATTTTCACAGGACTAGTTTCGATGGTTTTCCCGAACCACCATCCTCAGCTGCAAAAGCGCAAATGAATGAGATAGGATAAAATGATTAGATAAGATAGGAAAGCCTGGATAGAAAATAAGCTAGTGGAGCGAATGATAATATTGTTGAAAATCATTGAAAAGAATTCCAGGAAACTATCAGTGAAAACCTGAAAAGTTCCATAGTCATAAATTATTGACGATGATTAAGAAATTAAATATTCCTGGGACTATTTATCATGGTAGAAAAACTACTTAGCTTTTCTTGAGCACAGAAGAAAAATGAAAATGTATTCATTTAATTAATTCGCATTAAAATCTCTCAAGAATAGAATGAAATGAAAGGTAGCTTTGAAAAATAAACAAAAGATAAATTTAATATTATCTGTAGTGTAAATTGCGCTGTTTAACGTTTTGCATTTTACATTATCACACATTAAAAGGTAAAGATTGCAGTTTAAAAAAAATACGTTAAATATATAAAGAGATATTTATTTTTTTCGTGGCGGGAGGGGAGAAATTTTGAGAATTTACATGGCAAATATTCTTAAATATTCATAAAATAAGTTTCCCTTAAAAATATTGGAATACAATTAAATCTAGAAAAAGTGCATCGTTTTTTTGATGGATACATCTTACTTTTACAGGAAATATTATAAAGTCAAGATACGATATAGATAATTTTCGATACGTATAATTTTCGTTTTCACAGAGTATGATGCCACCACAAGATGCCACTACAATGACATTACTGCCTATCTTTTTATTAAAAATCAATCGTCCAGCAGCGGCCAGTAGCATAACTTGAGTTTTCAGAGAGTGGGCTAGTTTAGACAATTTTAAGATGGGTATTTTAAGTGGGATGATTTAAGTTAGATGATTTTAAGTGGGCAAGGTTAGATATTAATGCATATTAATAGAAGCCGATTTTTCTAAAAAAATTACGCCACGAAGACATTTCTCATAAAGCAGACAGCTTTTGCATGTTTCGCGATGCAGTCGACCAACGTAAAAAAATATATTTATGATCAAAATTAAAAAACAAAATAAAAAATGCGCAATCTAAATATTGTATTTGAGAGTTTTATTATAATGGCCAATAATTCTCCAGTAAATCAATTCAGGAACTGTATTAGTTTTATTTAAAAATTTAGATTTCTATAGATACAATTTTTACGTTTTATTGAAATATAAATAATTTTTACATTAGCTTAATTTATACTATGAAAAAGAATTTTTTTTTTCCCAAACGCAAAGTGTTAGTTGATCCACGTATTGATTACTATTTGTAAATGTCTTCATAATTAGCTTAACAATTTGACACCGATTGAAATGAAATTCTATTTTTGAGTTAAGTAATTTTTTTATTTTTGAGAAAACTTTTGGAAAAAGTACCCAACTAGTTGATGAAGAATTCAAAGCAATAACCGGAGGGCAGTCTTTTTATGCAATTGTGCGTCTTACACCCCGCTCCGAATTCGGGGCGAAATTCGATGAAGTTCGATTTCACGCCTGTCAGACGAAGAATGAATTTTGCCTCTCTCATTTTCAGACATGGAAACTTTCATCACGAGGCAGGTCTCATTATTAGGTAGATGAAAAGAAATCAATCCCGATCCTTCTTTTTGTTTTAGATCCCGATCCTTCTTTTTGTTTTAGATCCGGATCTGCTGCCTTCGACCGTCTGAGAGTGAAATTTTTTTAAGCACGCCCCCAAGGAGATTTACACACCCAGCTGTTTAAAGACTGCACTTTGTTAAAGACGTCAATATTCTTCCATTTGACAAAGTTAAAAAGCTACAGCTCTCCTTCCAATGGAGCCTATGGCGGTCCAACAAGTAGGATGCAATACCACAATTTAAAAATAGAATGAAAGAGAAGGGATTTAAGAGGGGAAGAGAACAAAATAATAAAAACATGCAGAGATCGAAGAGAAGTCTTTGTGGAATACAATCAGGACGTGGTTCCAAATTTATGAAAATGGCTGGGAGTGAGTTCTGTGATGCAATAATACGATGGCATCTGTATTTGCATTGTGATATCAAGAACAGAATTTTGGCGATGGGTTTATTTTGCTTGCTTCTCGTTGGTGAGGAAAGAGCGAGGGGGGAAGAAATGACAGGGATCGACATTTTACGAATTGGATTTAGATTCCAGTTGTTCGGATATTTTATCCGTTTTGATCGGCGGAAATCAGGTACATAAGTTCAATGTATGGATCTCCACAGATCCTTTTTATGAAAAGATACAATTCGGTTTTTGTCTACCGCATATTTTTAATCTTTGGTTTAGTTCAACCGTTTAAATCGCTATATTTCAAGCACTGAGTTCTAGTATTAAAAGTGATGCCAGTGCTGTCATTTTTCTTTGTAATCATACCTTTCTTTAATACAATTCTCCTTCCCAATAACGTGGGTAATAACAAAACCTAAACTTAAATGGCATGAAGTGTTGTTGTTGTAGAGTTCCTCACTTTATCAATGCTAAGTTACAGTTGAACGTGAAGAATCTTAAGAACTGATAAGCGAATAATCGTGTGACAAGAAACAACAAGACGGAAGGGTAAATAACCCTTTATTATTCAAATAAGATTTAACAGAACACCGTCTTGAAGTGTACGATAAAAGCCGACACTTGGGCTTGAACTTAAGAGGCTAAGAATTAAACTAAAACTAATCTAAACTAAAGAGATAGAGCCGAAGCTATGAAGATTCTAACCGAGTTGGCCACTTAACGCTAACTGACTGCGAAGCTATCAAGGACCTAAAGTACGGCCGAGCGTAATAATAGCTTACGAGAGAGTAGCCTAAAAGGGCGGACGCGTGCGGACAGAATACCCCGTAACTCTCCCCCTAAGACCGAAGAACTTAGCGGTTAAATACCACTATTCCCCATTATGTATTCAGACGTGATTCTAAAACTACGTTCTGGCCGGAAGTAGTAAGTTGAAGTTAAGAATCGACAGGAAAGGAACTTAAAATTTAACTGTTCATAAAATTAACATAATCCTTATATTGTTACTGTGGATAGCTTCAAGAAAACGGAGATATCTGATTCTCTTTATAGGTCTGAAGAGCATTGCATGTGGGTAGACAAAGTGAACGGTGACGAAGCTAATGATCTGCACGCTATAGCAAATGGCATAAACAACATTGCCAGCAAAACTAAATGATTTGAGGCCAAGGAAGTACAGTGGACAACAATAAGAACGCGCGAGATATTACAGCTTTTACATTTTCGTGTATTCTTATTACAGTATCGTGTATTATTATTATATTTGTGTCTTATTATTATTATTTCGTGTATTATTATTCATGAATACTTTTCATTTATTGTGTTCTTATTAAAATCACATCCGGTTTCTCACTCTTGATTTTCGTACGATCGAAGCAGTAAAAAAAAAAAGAAGGAAAATTACGCAAGTAAATACGGTAGTTGTTGTTGTCTTGTCCATATTACGTGGAACAATGGTTGCCAGAGACTAACCCGAAGAGAGATTGAACTTCTATTTTCCACCCCCAAATTTGAGGAAGAGCACCTCGGGGAGGACCCCTCTCTTCTCTCACCAATCCACATGAGAGGACTTTCGGCTCGTCACATATTTAGAGTGCCGCCATGCCGCACCGACACTATACATTTACAAACATCCATGCCTTTTCCGGGATTCAAACCCGGGCCCTACGGTACCGTAGTAGGCTCCCCTAACCACTAATAGCAATTACATGACGTATTTCCTCACTGGTCATGGGCCCTTTCCTTCATACCTCTGACGCTTTGGCTTGAGAGAGAATGGTAACTGTAAATGTGGGGAGGAGGGTCATCCAGATCATTTTGTGTTCTCCTGCCCACACACAGCACTTAACAGCCTCAAGCAACCAGGAGCCAGATTGGTTCCAGAATCTACAAAGTAACAGAGTTGCCCAGCGGAAACTGAAAACAACAATTGACTACTGTACTAGCAATTACTCTTCTGACACTGGAAGATAGTAGTCATAAAAGTCTATATAAGCTAGTACAATAGGTCAGCAACAGAGTATGTGATATGTATGTACAATATGTCATTTTGTATTTATGCTGTGCCAGGTTTTCATACATAAAGTTCGTACTGTATCTGAATGCTGTAATGTATCTGTACATGTTTACATCTTTTATTTATGGTACCTAATTCATACTAAGGATCACGCGTACCTCAATGGCATGCTTCTTGTAAACTTTAACTATCATGATAACGTATATGTATGGGTGTATATATCAATATGAGTGAGAATATGTATACTTCTATTTGTTTCGGAATATCTATGTATGTAAGTGTGTACTATATATCTGTATATGAGTTCGTATTTATATGTATACACATATATTTTGATTGTACTCTTCTTCGAGTGCCTTGTATGCACATGTATATATTTCTTTGTACATTGTTGTACCCTTCTTCAAGTGCCTTGTATGCATATGTATATCTCTTTTTTGCATTTTATAAATGTCGTCTGCTCAGCCGGGGCTGCCCAGGGCTGCGGCCTGGTAGCTAGTGGTTGACTCCCGCCGAGTTGGTAACCAATTCTGCATGGATATATCTATAACTGGGTCGGAAGCCAACTCAGCGGTTTACCTCCCCTAACCACTACTCTATATCTATACATGTTTATATCTTTTATTAATGGTACCTAATTTATACTAAGGATCACGCGTACCTCAATGGCATGCTTCATGTAAACTTTAACTATCGTGCTAACGTATATTGTATAAATGTATGTATGAATATGAGTATGTATACTTTTATTTGTTTCGGAATATATATGTATGTAAGCGTGTATATATCTGTATCTGAGTTGGTATTTATATGTATATACATATGTTTTGCTTGTACTCTTCTTCAAGTGCTTTGTATGCACATGTATATTTCTTTTTTGCATTTCATAAATGTCGTTTGCTCAGCCGGGACTGCCCAGTGCTGCGGCCTGGCAGCTAGTGGTTAACTCCCGCTGAGTTGGTAACCAATTCTGCATGGATATACCTGGGTCGGAAGCCAACTCAGCGGTTTACTCCCCTAACCACTGTCTCCTGCCCACACACAGCACTTAACAGCCTCAAGCAACCAGAAGCCAGATTCTGGCCAAATTGGTTCCAGAATCTACGAAGTAACAGAGTTCCCCAGGGGAATCTGAAAACAATTATTGTGACGCTGGAAGATAGTAGCCATAAAGTACAAACTTGAGTCGTATCTAACACACATTAGGTTCTAACAACGCCATTTCTAAGCACAGTTCTCTTAGAATTAGACATCGCACCTTCAGTATGGCATTAGCTCTTCTTGAACTGGCACATTTATTAACCTGAAGACAGATTATTTGCTCTGCAAAGCATAGCAGTATGCACGTTAGAACTATATATGCTAGTTCAATATGCCAGCAACGGAGTATGTAATAGGTATGTTCAATATGTAATTTTTTATTTATGCAGTGCCAGGTTTTCATAATAAATTTTGTACTGTGTCTGTACATGTTTATATCTTTTATTTATGGTACCTAATTTATACTAAGGATCACGCGTACCTCAGTGGCATGCTTCATGTAAACTTTAACTTTAATGATAAAGTATATGTATAGATGTATGTATGATTATGAGTGAGAGTATGTATACTTTTAATTTGTTTCGGAATATATATGTATATAAGTGTGCATATATCTGTATCTGAGTTGGTATTTATATGTATATACATATATTTTGATTGTACTCTTCTTCAAGTGCCTTATATGCACATGTATATTTCTTTCTTGCATTTTATAAATATCGACTGCTCTGTCAGGGCTGCGGCCTGGCAGCTAGTGGTTAACTACTGCTGGGTTGGTAACCAATTCTGCATGGATATATCTATACCTGGGTCGGAAGCGAACTCAGCGGTTTACCTTCCCTAACCACTATACCGTCTGGGCGACAGTAAATGCGGTATATCAAATTAATCTTCAATCAGGAAAACATAAATTAAATCGATATGTACTTTCATCAGTCCAATTCCTACAGGCTGGAATCGGAAAGGCACCTTTCGCAAATTTAAGTAAATTGAAACTTCTATTATTAACAAACCAAAAACGAAAATGAAGCCAAAAATAGAAAATGCAGTACGGAACTCCATAACATTTTGCCATGCATCGCAATTCACGCGTCATCTAACGATTTGCCGTCGAGAATTGTAGAACATTGAATGCACTGATAAGATGAATTCGTTTGGGGGCGATTACACAGTAATATCCGGGGTTCGACATTTATCAATAAGACTAATGTACAAAGATAATAGCTTAATATCATGTTATCACCCAAAAGCTTTAAGATTTTCATCCTCTCTCGTGCCCAGGTAATAACCCTAAACTCGTATTTTAAGATCACGATCTTCATTTTATTCATCCAAAAAATTAATCGCTTCAACAGAAACAAGCTGCGCATAATAAAATAAAACATAGCTATTATTCCATACTCCCCACCTTCGGTTCTTCAAGAAAAAAATTCTGAGATGTTACTATCGAACGCCTCCCATACCTATCTCAAAAATTTGAAGCTAACCATATTTCAAAACAAACAAGTACCTAAAGTTATTATTATAAGATGTTTAAAGCGATGATAATCATAGCTTTAACTGTTTGTCTAGTTTGAAATACTGAAAGTCATTTGTTTCCCAGGCGTACTGCAGGGCGGAACTTGCGTTATGGATTATACCGTGAACTTTACTTACAGATAAAGGTTAAGAACTCTGTATGTTATGAGCCGTTTGTTTTTGCTGCCCTTATTGTACATCTATTCACACCTCTAAACGTCTAATAAATTCAAAATGTAATTTTTCCTCTTCCATCTCAACCGGCATTTTTTACTTTCTGAGATGTCATTATTTGAACATGGTGTGTACAGAGGCTGTTCGACCATTTTTTAAGAGGATTTTGGTAAGCAATTTGCTGCAAAAGAAGTAATTCCAATTGTACTATGTTTTTAAGAGTCAAAATTATCGTCTATGACTTGAAAGTTGTGTTTTTATTCAAAATGGCGAATTTAACAAAGCAGTGGTTCGAAGGCTACATTTACGCTCTTTTCGAAGAGAAATATGTATACTCAGTTATCCAAAAACGATGTGAGAGTCATGGTTTTGTGATATCTAAAGCCTCGATAGGTAATATCATCAACAAGAAAGGAAAAAAAAACGTCAAATTAGAGCCTCAAGTGGGACAAAAATTCCAAACAAGTATCCAAGGAAAAAACGGACATCTTCGACTATTGCAAAGGTACGTTGCTTAATGTTAAAAGAAAATTCCCCTAGTTAAAGAACAGTTGCAAAATCATTAAAATGCTCGGTGTCCACTGTAAACAAAATGATAAACGTTGATTTAAATCTTAAGAATGCGAAAAAAACGCAATGTGCATCGTCTTCTTCCAAAGCATATCGCTCAACGCAGGACACGCTGCAGAATTCTATATGAGAAACACTTATCCAAAGAAAAATGGAAAACAATTGTCACAATAGATGAAGCATGGGTGCATTTAAATGATTGTAACAAAAAAAACAAAACAAAACAAAACAAAAAAAAAAAAAAAAAAAAAAAAAAAAAAAAAAAAAAAAAAGAGCCATTTATTATCATATAAGGGAAGAAAAAAATTTAAGTACATGGTTCAAAGAATCGAAAGAAAGTTTTTCTAAGGGATTCATGATTGTTGCTGGTTTTTATTATAATGACAAGTTAAAAAATAAAGAGAGTGCAAAAAAAATGTCAAGATTAACTCCAAACACTATCAGGAACATATTTTATCGCCACCATCGCTTTACCCACAGTGCCATTAATCTGTGAGACTCCATCAGGACAAAGCTAGCAGTCACACATCAAAATCCACTGTAAATTTCCTAAAAGAAATGGAAACAAAAAACTGGTATCAAAGCCATACCCTTCACTGATATCCCTACTAAATCTCCCGATGTGTCACCTATGGATTTTTTAAAATTTTCGGACTTTTAAAAACTGCATTATCGAAACGTTGTCCCCAAACCCTAACAGGACTCTGGAAAGCTGTTCGGGAGGAATGGGATAGAATACCTCTTCTGCACTTCACAAGGCATTATTATCCTGGAAATTGCGGTGTCGAAAGATAGTTCAGAATAAGGGATGTCAAACAGAGCATTTAAAACACAAGAATTTTATGTAATTTAGTTTACTGAATACAATATACGTCGTCTAAAAAATGTGTGAACAGCCTCTGTATTCTCAACTACTGCTCAAGGAAACGTGAAGTGGAGAAAAATTGACAGTCTTTTAATACAGCACTTTTGCTGTAGGATATCAATCAGGGTGAACGAAATTATAATTACAGTTAGTAACAGCATTAATTAATGACATTAGCCTACGATGAAAGAACTCTTTTGAAGATTTTGGGTGTTCTTGATGTAGTTTTGGTAGATGGATTCAAAATGACAGTAAAAATTATGAGCCACGTAGCTTTTTTAAATTTTTTTTAATATCTTAATAGATACGCTAATATTTGCCACTTAAAAGCATAGCTTAAATTTAATGTTAAAAATTCTGATAAACAAATCTGACTTGAATACGTTTACGGTCAAATAGTTCAAAAAAAGGATAATGTCCTCATCAAAGTAATCCTCATTGAAATATAAAGTACTGTAACCTAGTCGCTTTCGAATAAACATACTTCGGTGAAAGAACATACATATTTCAATACCGCTTGGCGTTCTTGGAAACTCTTGTAGAATAGGGCAGTATGGGAGAAAAAAAAATAATAAAAAAGAGTCTTTAAAAGTAAAAAAGAAAGACATAATAATACCCCCCACCCCAAACAAAAAAATCTGAAAGGGAATCTTGAATCTGATTTTAACAATCATCCAAAAGGATTTGTTAGGGTTTTTTACGCTGTCGACGAGCGAGCATTTACCAGTCTGCTGTTGCATTTACCAAACAATTTACATCCATGCCTTCTCCGGGATTCGAACCCAGCCCTTAGGTATCGCAGTCGGCTCCGCTAACCACTACACCGTCTGGGCGGCACATACGCAAATATCATCAGATTCTTAAGTGTAAAGAAATATTGTGCAATGTCAACACTTACAATAATTAATTACTCTTATTCAAATCAAGATCAGGGAGATCTTCTAATATCTCTTATTTGATGTTATATAACACTGTTGTAAAACTGCACCGTTTAATTATATCCGCTGAAGAACACTCTATTCCCATTGAAGAAATCTCGTTTACATAATGTTCCATGGTGATAAATCGAGAGCGATTGCATACGCAAACAGTTAAATGCAGCTAGAAGGAGATACCAAAGAACCAAAAACACAAATTTGAGAGATATTTACAAGAACTTTTGTTTGCAAATAAGGCTAAAATATATGTCTAAGTTAGAAGAAAGTAAACTTAATTCTTGGAAAGAGTTTCTCAGTGATATTACGATTCAAAATACTTGCAAGAAGATTTATTCTTTCGGTGTTAAAACGAATTTTTCTAAAGATATTGAAATTTCAGGAATGGAATTGTCGCCAGGGAAAGTTACTTCATCTTTTGAGCTACAACGGACGCCATTTTACAACGGTCGTTTCGTTTCTTCTAGACAGCTTAGTTCACGATGAGGAATTTCGTAAAACTTTCCTCTCTGAGATTCTTATGATGCAGATGATGACTTTCCATTTCCCATGGCTGAAGTTGATGATTTTAGTAAGGGTTTAAAATTAGGTTAAACTCTCTGACCGGATAGAATCCCAAATGAAATAATTCGGAATCTTTAAGTTGTTTGTCCATCTATCTTATATAAATTATTTAATCCCCAGTTTCTGGAGAAATTACTCAGATCAGAAACACTTTTCAGTGGTGTGGAAGAAGCTAGAATTGGAACTATTCCTAAAAATACTGAAGCGGTCTAGTTTTGAAATTATCACACGTATCAGCTTTCTGTGATGCTTAAGTAAATGTCTCGAAAAACTTCATTCACGTTACACATGAAGAAAACTATGAAACGCAACCACGCAGATGCCCATTCGCCTGGGATCAAATCCAAAGCAGGTCAAACTATCAGTATTCAGCGGTCTTAATCATTTGGACAATGCCGAGGCACTAACTGAAGATCAGAAATTGTGTTTACGGATATAAAGACCGACAGTTCACTCTGTCATCTTTATTATGAGAAGATGAAAATAGACATGGCCAGTATACTAGAGATTATTGAAAATAATCTTCTTCAAACAAGGCATTTACAATTCTAACAAGACCATTATGTTGGCATCCTAAGTCAAAGGATTATAACGTTCTAACCGAAGTTTTCAGCCGTATATTTACTATGTATAAAGTCAATATGAGCCAGTTTTCCTGAGAAAGATCTTCGGCAAAGGCGTTTCTCCTCTGGGTCTGGGACTTTTCGCCGTCGCTATTTCACCGTGGCCGTTTCGCCGTCAAGACTTATTTTTCTTTACATTACTGTATTATATCTCGCCGTATTATACTCGTATTAAATTTATTTAGTTTAATAATTCTGTTTCTAAAGGTTGCTTGTAATATATATATTTACAACCCTGAGATATAAAGAAAATACACATAGTTAGTTAGAAAATTATGTCAGTATCAAAGATAACTGGGGCTAAACTTCTCTTATATCAGAAGTTATATTATCGATTTATAGAGACATTAGGTATTTTTTGGAAGAAGGCAAGATGAAAAATGAACAAATGCCTGGAGTCGAACCACGGACCTCTGGAATACCGGCCCAGCGTGGAGAACCACTACACCACGAAGGCACACTAGGAAGACGGGAGAAATACCCTATACACCCCCCTTTTAAAGGGCGACTGGGGTTTTTAGGGGACCCATACGTCAAATCCTGGGTGTGGAGAATACTCATCCAACATTTTTTTAGTTCGGGTGCCACTGTAGAGACATTAGGTTAATTTTTGGAAGCAGGCAAGATGAAAAATTAGCAGATGCTTTCGCCGGGAATCGAACCACGGACCTCTGAAATACCGGCTCGGTGTGCTGACCACTACACCACGAAGGCACGCTAGGAAAGCGGGGGAAATACTTTATAGATTTTAAAATTCCTTCAATATTTACCTTCAATATTTTAATGGAATTTTACTGCGCATGCCAGTTTTTTTAATGGAGGGGACAACTCGCGTTAACAATAAGTTACTTACACTTTGCAAAGCCATGGAATAAACCAGGCTGTAAAGCAACATCGTTACAAAAATTCCATTAAAAAGATCCTGCTATTTTTTTCTGACCCGAAGAGTATTATTGAAAGTCCGATTTTCCGAATCTATATATCTATCTATATATGATATATATATTGAAAAAGAAATGGCAGCTGGACCCAGAGCGTACGGAAGATTCTTTTTTCTTCAGGAAAAGCGAGGTGTAACCAAAAAATGGGGGCGGAAGTGGTAGCAAGGGAGACAGCAGAGGTGGGGAAGAGGCAGACGAGTCTTTCAATGTTGGTGTCTCTATGGTTTCTGAATGGACAGACGACATCTCTCTAAAGGGGCACTGTTGAGCCGCTGAAAGCAACGTTCGAAATCGGGATCACTCCCTCATTGCGTCCTGGTGAAGCAGGAAATTACAGGATTTAAAGCCGAAGTAATAAAAAATGTGTAGCACTTAGATATGATGACCACCAAGTGCTTTAAAATAAAACAGTATAGCTTATAAAAACGAAAACTTCGAAATAAAATAAAGTTTTGATTTTTGCCTTTCCTATTCTGAAGTGTCAACAAAAATCATCAAATATTTTTAGTCCAAAGGAGCAATTTGCTTTGAAGGACTATCAATTTCGTTTTAACATTTTTCGTGAAAAACTATAAACGACGAATCACTTTTCAAATTGTTGCCACTAAATATTATCGCCCTGTATTATATTTAAAGAAATTAAATAATGAAGAATCTGCATGAATGTATGTATGTTTCTCGCCCTGTGATAAAAAACAACGGTACATAGAGCCATCCAAATTTGAATAACGTAATTTTCCATAGAATATGGGCATGTGGAAGCCCTAATTTGAATTTGAAATTTGTTTTATTACCGATTTCATATTTTGTAACACTTCGACGAGATTTTGATTACAAAACTAAATGATTTCAAAGCGAGCAATGGCAACACTGCAAGAAAAAAAAATTATCTCAAACGCGCGAGACTCTGCATCGGAAATTCTAAAGATATGCTCATTTTAAAATTATTTTGCAATATTGCTGTTGAACTGAATTTTATGGTTGGAGTACGTAGAATACGATATTTAGTAAATAAAGGTAACACACAATACGTTAAAAAAAAACGCCCTTTTGGACGTGATTTACAACGTTAAACCTTTCAGATTTATTATTATTATTATTATTTTAATTAACGCATTGTACTCCGAAATTCTCTATAGGATATGCGAATATCAATTCTGGGATGTTTTTACCTCGCGACTTACATTGCCAATTTAAAATCTGTTCTTTCTAATATATTCTTATCTTCTGCATTATAGTATACTATTCACCATCAGACTGATATGAATCAAAAGGTAAAAACACTGAGTATCATTAGTTTTTTTTCTGGTTCGCCATTTCGAAGACACATTGAGCTAATATTCTATATCACTTCATAGCAAACATCTCCTCAAATGTTAACAAGAAAAAAGAAATCCGTTACAATTTAGTACTTTAAAAAGTATGAAGGTTCTAATGTATTTGATCTTTTTCTATTGTAACTTGTGACCAACTTTCAGTAAGACTTTAAGAGACTTATCGCTAAGTCTTAAAAGTACTACAGAGACTTAAGAAGGGTGTAAATGACCTTTTATTTTAAACTAAAAGAGATGAATAAAAAGCATACCTTTTGCTTACAACATTAATGACGAGAACTCAAAGTAAAAATTTGAATGCAAAACTAAATCTACATATCTAATAGCCAAAGTCTACGCAGATTATATTGATCGTAAAATTGGCTGTAAGACTTTCACAGGCTTGAAAGTACTATCGGTAAGTATAATGCACGGCTCTTATCTTAGATTAGTAATCCTAGCAACGTGGCCTTCAATAGGCAGAACACGCTTTGACTTCACAATCTCAAAACTCCATTTAAATATACGTGAGCTAATCTGGATTCTGGCGGGAAAACGGGAAGCGAGAAATGACAGTAAAAATGCGGAACATAAAATAACTGATTAAACAAACGAAATAAAAAGATAACTTATAAAATATTATGACTGCTACGCTATCGAATAAGGTCACTCTGTAGGGTTTCCCTTAGTTCAAATAACCAATTATTCAAATTTTTCTTATCTTTCCTGAACTCCTCAACTTCCCTTCGCATTTCTTCCCCAGGATGCAAATTTAAAGTTAAGTGAAGTGAGTATTTAAATGGGTGAATCTCGGAGTTTATTCAGAGAGTGTTCCCGCTAGCTCTGCATTAAGCAAGGTATAGCTCTGCATTAATCAAGGTATTAGTTAGTGTCTGAAAAATGTATTTGTAAATTATTCTAACAAAAGAGCGAGTCGCCAATTCGATGTAGCCAGTTGCGCAATTTATGACGGACTTCGGAAAGAAATCATTTGCAAAATCTTACCTCGCACTTCGCTGACAAACTCCTAGGAGTTTGCAAAAGCACGGTTTTTGAGAGTCTAATAATAATTCGGCCAATTCGAACTAATTCGCAGATTTCATGATGATATTCTCTTCCAAGTTCAGTTCATTGCAAACAAGCAATGTGATACACTTTATTTAATCTATGAACTAAGGCGTTAAGTTTGATTTTAAGATAAATGAGGCTATCAAAGTCATTCTTAAAAGTATGATTCAAATGCGTATATTTAGGACCCCCAGCGGCCGAACGGTAAAAGACGTGAACACTGGTAGTTCGGTCCGGCGAACGGGCTGGCTGCATGGGTGTTTCCGTGGTTTTCCCATGTGTAACAGGGGTACGAGCCAGTTTCCCTTAAAAAGACCTTCATGGGACCCCTCCCTTTCATGGACCCCCCGCTATTATCTATTTCATATTTGGTAAAACTTACGAATTTTGATTAAAAAACTCAATGGTATTAAAGCGAGAAGTGCAAACACAGTTCGAAATAAAACATTTTTCTTTCTAGCACGTGAGACTCTTGCCTTTCGGTAACAATATAAGATATTTATCTTTCCATTTTAATTAGCAAATTCGACTCTATGAAAGCAATGTGTTGCCACTGCCGGGCATAAAATACTTTTATCCTCCACGCGCCAGTACCCTAAGATTATTTTCAAATTTAATCTGGAAGGTTATCGAGTAATAAAGTAAACGATTTAAAAGCAATAAATATAGTTCTTCAGAATATTGCTTTCTACTTTTTAACATGACTGATTTAAATAAATACGTATTAAAATCTTGAGATGTCTAATTATAGATAATCAGTATTTTTTACGCATGCTGGATTCATTAAAATAATTACATACTTTTTTATGATAATTATCTCAGGCGGCTGGCTGCGGGAGCGGCTAGATTTTAAAGAACTGATATAGCGAATATAAAATTATTTATGGCAACTTCTAACACTCTATCGGGAGTTCTGAAGTTATGCTGTTTTTAAATATTTTGTGATTTTGCTGTTCAATTGAATTTGATGTGATGTAAGTGCGAAGAATGTGATATTTAATAAATAGAATTAACACGTAAAAGTTAATAACAAAAAAAAAAATACTTTTGTTAGCTGTCTTACTAAGAATACTGAATATTGATATGATAAACTGAGAAAAGGCTGAAAAATGATAAAAATGCATGCGATGAGCTTTTGAAAATTTTGTGAATTTTTTTTTTTTTTTTGGTTGAACTCTATGTGGCTCAAGTGTGAAAAAAATTATGTTTAATAATAAAGCTAAAAAGACAAAAACAAATGAATAAATAATAAAGGTACGAAAATATACTTATGGCAAAATTATCTTGCCTAGAAAATATACTTTTCATTTGTAGGTAAAATCAGTTGCTTTATAACTCCATTTAAAACCGATGAAATTGCAACTATTTTGTAAAATTGTTTTAGGCAAAAATTTGTGAAGGCAAAAAATAAATTATATTATTTTCATATATAATTAAACCTTAGTAAGAAGAGGAATGCAAATATTTAATACTAACAAAGGCGTATATTTAATCAAATGCAATCTGTAAATGAAACACATACGCGACATCTGAAATCCAATGTACATTGCTGTCGGAAATTTTAAAGTATATCTTGAGAATGACATTTAATACATTATTACTAATCAAAACTTTATTGATATAATATGCAAACATGATGCGAACAAATAAGATGTATATGAAGCTGATTGCGTCCATTCTAAGTAAACTCATGAGTTAATAAGTATTTAGATGATGTCAAATATGTCTCAAAATATCATTTAAATGAATGTCGGCAGTGGTAAAGAGATTGTAGGTCAAGCCGAAGTTCTGTATATCATCTCAGGTATAAGAAATATTGTAGTTATAGGATTTCATTTTATCTGGTAAAGTTGATTAGTCCAATAACCCCGACAGACTTGAAGAGAATTATCGTTATGTCTGAAAACACGAACTGGCATCGAAATTGATGAGCTAATTTCTCTCACTCAACTCTGTTTGAAACAAACACATTTTGTTTTCCAAAATAAATATTACAAGCAAACTGAGGGATTAGCCATGGGAAGCCCCCTCAGTCCCATCCTGGCCGATATCTACATGCATTATTATGAATCAAAATTGTTTGAAACTTTAAACTTCCCGGCATGGTTCCGCTACGTAGACGATACTTTTACTCTGAAGGTAATAAAGATGATTTAAATAAAGTTCTTTCAACAATGAATTCTATTGATCCTGCTATTCAGTTCACTTTTGAACTTGAGACTTGCAATTCTCTTCCGTTTCTCGACATTCTGGTCACACGTAACACATCCAACTTCAGTACTACGGTTTACCGTAAACCTTCATCGGTTTGCCTTCCACCACACTTTAAATCATGTCATCCGACTAAACAAAAGTTAGCTTCATTTTATTCCTATGTTTTCCGTGCTCTTCAAGTTTGCTCCTCCAAACTAGCCTTTGATGAAGAACTAAATTATTTAAAAGCAATAGCTATTGACAGGGGCTTTCCACCCAACATTATTAATCAAGCAGTTAAAAAATTCTCATCTCAACACCCTAAAAGGCACACTCTTGTTTTACGAGATTATAAAAATTCTGTTGTCATTCCCTTCTTTCCATCAATTAGCTATAAAGTTGCACATATTTTGCAGAAATTTAACTTTCGGGTTGTTTATTCTCCCATCAATAAAATTCCGAGTTCCATACTCAAGGACCCCATTCCGGATATGAATTCCTGGGGTATTTATAGGATTCCTTTCCAATGTGGTTTAATTTACATTGACCAAACTAAGAGAGCCTTAAAATTTCGCGTCAAGGAACATGAGCCATATGTTAGAAAAAAGGAAACACAGAAGTCTTCTGTTGCTCAACATTGTTGGTCCGAAAACCACACTTTCAGTTTTTCTGCTGCCAAAATTATTCAAAAAACATCTTCCATTGGAGAACTGGATTTCTCGGGGAAAACCACGAGTACCAAACATGCAGTTCGCCTGGGTTTGAACCCAAGCCAGGTCGAACTAGCAGTATTCAGCTTCTTAAGCACTCGGCCATTGGTGCATCCCGGGAAAAAAAAAAGAGGCTAACAGAAGTTATGGTCCTCTTTAACAGTCATGCAGTTTCCCCGCCTGATTTCATAACGAATCCAGTCGGTTTATTCGATGCTTAGTGACGTATTACCCGTCAGCGTAAGTGTCTGTGTTGTAAAGGCAAAAGGGAGCGGAAGGTGATTTGTGTTTGAAATAAAAATCTCAGAAGAAAAAACAAAAGTTATGAAGATGAAATTCTTTTCGCATCTTGAAATCATCAATTAGATTAGATAATTGAGATGAAACCATTTATGTGAAACCATCAAAAATTCAGTAAATTATAATAGGCATTCTGAAAACTTTTATCTGGAAACTTATCTTTCGATCTATCCAAAAGTGTGAAACTCGAAATTCTACATTTAGTTTGATGAATCATTGCACGAAAGCTCTCTAAGGAGAGGAATGCTTTTGAAATCATCAATTAGATTAGATAATTGAGATGAAACCATTTATGTGAAACCATCAAAAATTCAGTAAATTATAATAGGCATTCTAAAAACTTTTATCTGGAAACTTATCTTTCGATCTATCCAAAAGTGTGAAACTCGAAATTCTACATTTAGTTTGATGAATCATTGCACGAAAGCTCTCTAAGGAGAGGAATGCTTTTGAAATCATCAATTAGATTAGATAATTGAGATGAAACCATCAAAAATTCAGTAAATTATAATAGGCATTCTGAAAACTTTTATCTGGAAACTTATCTTTCGATCTATCCAAAAGTGTGAAACTCGAAATTCTACATTTAGTTTGATGAATCATTGCACGAAAGCTCTCTAAGGAGAGGAATGCTTTTGAAATCATCAATTAGATTAGATAATTGAGATGAAACCATTTATGTGAAACCATCAAAAATTCAGTAAATTATAATAGGCATTCTAAAAACTTTTATCTGGAAACTTATCTTTCGATCTATCCAAAAGTGTGAAACTCGAAATTCTACATTTAGTTTGATGAATCATTGCACGAAAGCTCTCTAAGGAGAGGAATGCTTTTGAAATCATCAATTAGATTAGATAATTGAGATGAAACCATTTATGTGAAACCATCAAAAATTCAGTAAATTATAATAGGCATTCTAAAAACTTTTATCTGGAAACTTATCTTTCGATCTATCCAAAAGTGTGAAACTCGAAATTCTACATTTAGTTTGATGAATCATTGCACGAAAGCTCTCTAAGGAGAGGAATGCTTTTGAAATCATCAATTAGATTAGATAATTGAGATGAAACCATTTATGTGAAACCATCAAAAATTCAGTAAATTATAATAGGCATTCTAAAAACTTTTATCTGGAAACTTATCTTTCGATCTATCCAAAAGTGTGAAACTCGAAATTCTACATTTAGTTTGATGAATCATTGCACGAAAGCTCTCTAAGGAGAGGAATGCTTTTGGGGAGAACTTAAGGGAAACTGGCTTAAGGAGACTCATACACTTTAAAACCCACAGGATGTTCGAATAGGTGACTGTTGCAGGAATTGGGATAATTTATTTATTTTAAAAGCAATTACTACCAACTTTTTACAGCTAACTACATAATATAGCTGCTTTCTGAAATAGTTATCAGAAAGGTTGTGTTGCCACAAATATTTTTATAATTTAATCTGCTTTGTGACAACATTTTTCATCATGTTTCCAACTTGCGCGCACAGTTTAAAACATTCTGTTTCATAATTTAATTCCATATTTAATATATAGCTTTTATAACATTTAGAAACTACTGTGAACCTAAAATTCTAAAAATTTTGTGTTAAATTTTTATTTTATTTTGAGTTGAGTTCATAAAATGTATTTTATTAACAAAAGTTGTAATGTTTTCGTCCATAAAATTTTTTAATATTAAAATATTCATCAGACTGTTGGTTCAGTTAGTTACAAAATAGTGTCCATATAAAGAATTCCATCCAATTTCAAGTATGTACCATTAGCCATTTTTAAAATACCATGCGCGCAAGGTGGAAGCATGGCGAAATATTTTGTCACAAAGAGGATTCAATTACAAAAATATTTGTGGCAACACAAACTTTCTGGTTACTAGTTTCTAAAGCAGCTATATTATGTAGTCAGGTGTAAAAAGTTGGAAGCAATTGCTTTTAAAATAAATAAAATATCCCAATTCTTGCAACAGTCACATATTCGAAGATCATGAGGGGTTTAAGGTGTATGAGTCCCCTTAATAAGAAAAGGATATATTAGAAATATTCAACAATAATTTTTAAAAATTACACCTAGTTTTGAAATTACTGCTACGGAATATTGTATTGTCATTGCAAATACGGGGAAAATATTTTAAGAAAATCAGCTAAGTTGAACCCAACTAGCAAATAAACACAGAGCTCAAATAATACACATATACTTCAAAGATATTGCAACCAAAATTAAATACTAATTAATAATAATAATAACGCTGCATTATTTATTATTCTGTTCGAAATACACTTATCAGAAAGTTTTAAAATATTCCCACTAGAAAGAACGTAAGTTAATTAATGCTTTTTCTGGCCTTTTATATCTTCATGTACATTCCCTTTTCTTATTATATATTTTTTAAATTTAAATTTTAATTTTTTGATTTGTTTTTTCAAAGATTGCATTATATTTCTTATATTTTGTAATTTTCTAATGTTTATTTCAATTACCTTGAATTCTATTTCATAATTCCAATTTCCAATGTTTAATTTTTACAAATAGTATTTAATTAAAATCCATGAGGGTGTCGGGGGAGAATTACTCGAGCAATGTCAATTTTACTGCAGAAATTGCTTTTCACTCAAAATTGATTTAGCTAAAATGCTTAATCAGAATGAGTTCTTTGTTTCTCTGCATTGGTTCTGGATCCCTTCTATTCACGGAAATATTTGTTCTAGCTTGAATTGCTGGTTTGGCATTGCCTTATTACTCGAGTAAAGGACGAAACACCTTCGTATTTATTTCCTAATTATTGTTCATTGAACGGGAGTTGGTTTGCTCCCCTTGAAAAGTCAACTAATTTCCGATCAATGGCAATGATTACTTGCATTTAATTTAATTACTTGCTTTTAATTTATTTCTTTTTACAATTGAAATTTTGTTATTCATGATTTAATTCGAGTTCCCGTTAAACATTTTTAACAATTTACATTCAAGTTACTTTAAAACAATTTTCGAAATTGAACTTACTAACTATGGATTCACTCTTTTAAGATAATTCTACTAAAATTAATCTTAGGAGATAATATAATCAATATTTCTTTAGTAAATAAATTATTACTTATGATTAAAATATACAGTGTCTCAAAAAAGTGATGGGACACTTGTGCTTTACAAAAGGAAACTGCAATAAAATAAATTTAAAAAACATGTAAAATTTTTTGTGGGTGTGTTTCATACTTAAATTTAGTAACAATTATTACATAACATACATTTTCTCAAAATATTAAAATATTAATTTAATAAAAATACAATTGTTTAGAACGGAGCAGAAAATGGCTCACTTAAGTGATGGGACACTTACTTTTCCATCAAATATTTATCCAAAAATTTTACTTTTTAAAAGGTTTTAATATTTTGTTGGATTTCCTTTTACTTTTAAAACATGATTTAATCTTCTTGGGATGGATTCGACTAATTTTTTTGTGATTTCTGGAGTGATTTTATCCCATTTTTCTTGAAGCACCGATTTTAATTGTTGTTTTGAAGAAATGGTGTGTTTGCGAATTCTTGATTCCAATTCTTGCCAAATATTCTCTATGGGATTTAATTGTGGAGATTGTGGGGGTGTTTTTATTATTTCAGGACAGTTATACAGCAGCCAAAGTCTAACGTTCAAAGCACTGTGCTTGGGGTCATTGTCCTGGTAGAATTTAAAATCGTTATGAAGGTTCAATTTTCGTGCTGAATATTTCAAATTTTGATTTAAAATGTCAATATACTTGTACTGATCCATTATACTGTCAATAAAAACAAGATTACCAACTCCAGCGGACGACATACACCCCCAGACCATAACTCCTCCTCCACCATGTTTTACTGTTGGCACCAAGTTCTGTTTACGAAATTCTTCCCTGGGTTTTCTCCACACGAAGATTCTACCGTCAGCACCAAATATATTAAATTTACTCTCATCAGCAAATATAATTTCATTCCAGTAATCAGAATTCTTATTTTTGTTGGATTTTGCGAAAGCCAGTTTGAGTTTTCTATTCTTTTCACTTACGAAGAATTTTTTCCTGGCTGCTCTACCGTGATAGCCAGTAGATCGAATTACTCTTCTAACAGTCTCAGAATTAACAATTACTCCATATAATGCTTGTAAATCAGCAGCAACTTTAGGAGCACTCATTCTTGGATTTTTTTTAAATATTTCGAACGATAATTCGCTTTATTCCATTGGATAGCTTTGATGGTCGGCCAGATCTTCTTTTATCCTGGATCATATGATTCTTTTTATATCGTTTAATGATATTGAAAACTGTTGAATGACTGAAGTTAACTGTTTCAGTAGTTTCTCTAATAGATTTTCCACGTTCAATATGCAAATTAATAACTAATTTTCGAATTCCAGGCAAAGTTTCTTTTCGTTTAGCATTCATGGCCGCACAGAGCTAAAAAACACAAAAATTCCAAAACAAACTGGAGAGAAATACTGCAGACGATTTTATAAATTATTGACAATTGCTTTTGAGTAAAAATAAATACCCCAAAAGATATTTTTATTGCTTACTTCAGACGATTTTTGTTGCATAGTACGTAGTGTCCCATCACTTAAGTGAGCCATTTTCTGCTCCGTTCTAAACAATTGTTTTTTTATTAAATTAATATTTTAATATTTTGAGAAAATGTATGTTATGTAATAATTGTTACTAAATTTAAGTATGAAACACACCCACAAAAATTTTTACATGTTTTTTAAATTTATTTTATTACAGTTTCCTTTTGTAAAGCACAAGTGTCCCATCACTTTTTTGATACACTGTATATTAAATTCCTTTTCATTATTTACAGTTCATTCTAAATCTGTTAAATTTCTAAAAGTCCCCGAACAAAATGATATACATTAATCTTGAGGTTCGAAAAAGTGTTATACGCTTAACGATCGAAATTCATTACTTGAAACTAATCACATGACTACTGCATTCCTTCCAGAGGTAGAAATAATATAATTCAGCAGGACGATCATGCACCACGAAGGCCATAATGCATCAAGCTACAACTCTCCGAACCATGCTCACTATTCAAATGCGTATGACACCCTCTCAGACCCTCTTTAAATATCCAACAGCTCTGTAGAGAAAAATTCACAGACCCTGAGGGCCTTATTTAGGGGTCTTCTCTCAGCGCGTGACATTTGCTGTGTAGAGTGCTTTAGCTTAGAAAATGGGTGTTTGCCCCCGGCCCAACACTATAGGGTGAGCTCTTCAAAGATCGAAGCGATCTTTTATTTGCGAATTGCAGGAGTCCGTGGAGTACTTTGGTGAGGCCTTAGTTAAAAGGGGGTCGGGAGATTTTGTTGCATCAAAATGGTGAGAAGTCTTCTCTGGTGCATCTCTAGGGGTGGATGGTGTGTAAAGGGCAGACGAGATCGACGTATTGATCATGTGCGACAAAAGCTTCTTTTTGTATGCAGTATAAAATAATCTTGTTACAGTATAAAGAGATATTACATTTAGGATGGCAGTTGGAAGACGCGGTGTTATATCACAATGATAGAAGTGGCGCGAAGTAAACTTTCTGGAATTCGAATTGGAATCCTAAAAGTTTTTGGAATATTTCGAATTTCCTGAATTTTTCATGCAAGAATACTAATAAGAGAAGAAACTTTACTAGTTATTAAGAAAAAAATTAAATTAAAGGAAAATTTGAAATCTGCCTAATAAAAATCAAATTTAATAGCATATTTTTAAAAAAATTAACTCAGTAATAAAATACAAATAAAATTTAGTACGTGAAATAGATTATTATAACACTTGAATCTGAACATTCATTTTCTCAAAATAATTTTAAAATAACTGAGAAACGATTCACTATTTTATAATTTTCCAGACTCTTTTCAAATCAAACCACATATAGAAGGGAAAGGATTGTTTCAAGAGATTTTAGAGACATTAGGTTTTATTTCGAAGCAGAAATCATGAAAAATGAGCAATGTCTTTGCCGGGACTCGAAACACGGACCTCTCGAATACGATCGTGCTGACCACTACACCACGAAAGCATACTAAGAAGGCGGGGGAGATACCTTATATACTATCCCTTTTTAAAGGACGACTGGGGTTTCAGAAACCCAATCGCCAAATCCTGGCGGTGAAGAATCGTCATTCAACACCTTTTAGTTCAGTCGCCACTGTAGAGACATTAGGTTTTATTTCGAAGCAGGAAAGATGAAAAATGAGCAATGCCTTCGCCGGGACTCGAACCACGGACTTCTCGAATACGCGTCGAGCGTGCTGACCACTACACCACGAAGGCATGTTAAGAAGGCGGAAGAAATATCTTATATACTCTCCCATTTAAAGAACGACTGGGGTTTAGGGAAACCAATAGCCAAATCCTAGTGGTGAAGAATCATCATTCACCACCTTTTAGTTCGAGCGCCACTATAGAAACATTAGTTTATTTCTTGAAAGCAGGAAAGATGAAAAATGAGCACTACCCTCGCCTGGACTCGAACCACCGACCGAATACGAATACGTGTCGAGCGCACTGACCACTACACCACGAAGGCATGCTAAGAAGGCGGGAGAGATACCTTTTAAGTTAATGTAGATAAATATTAAGCATGGAAATTTCAGTTTTCTCGACAAAATCAAGGAAAATCCAAAACTTCTTTTATTTTAATATTTCAATTTTACAACAAAAATTGCAATAAGGACCGTTATGAGGTGATACGATGTTTCAAATTGAAATTGTAAATTGCATTATTTTTTTTCCCAGTGAACCGTTGCAGTGAAAGAACGGGGAGGGGGGATTATTAATTTTTCCAAATTTTGAATTAAGATGTTTAAACGTTTTCTAGATGGGACTCGAACGATTCGAATGACGGAAGCAAAAACAAGTGTGCGCGAAGATTTCAGCTTTTGAATCTCGAATTTTTTTTCAAGATTCGAGGATTCGAATGTTCCAACATCATATAAAATTCTCATATATTGAATTGCAGGGTGTCCGAGGGGGGGAAAAATGTTGAAAAAAGATACATTTTGGTTTACTTACCTCGATAAAATTACTCGAAAATTTTTAATACATCTCTTTATGAGTACCAGTTGTAGCTCGGCTATACATAGGTGATATTCATTTCACACGTTCGAAAGCTTCACGTGGGGTGAGCAGTCTCCTCAATTGTGATTGAGTACGCAAACCAGCAACAGGCTTTCGATGTAAATCGTAATGTAAAAAACACATAGAAATTTTGGTATATATATATATATATGTGATGTACCAGCTTTTATCCGGAATAAATAGATTGGTGAAGAATCATCGATGTAGTCGTAGCTCAAATTATCAGACGATAAGTTTAAAAAACAGGATCCATTTATTACTGGTCAGGAGAAATAGCAGTTACAAAAATCATATCTCCGGAGTAAATAAAAAAGAACTACTAATAACTTTTTGTATGAAGTTTACTGCATCGTTACATTAAAGAAAAGACCCCGATATTCCTTTGCGAGTCCTTTTATAGCCTCTGGAAAGGCGGAGCTTCTAAGAAATGACGTCAGCCTCGTCAGCCGTTCCAGTTCGCTTTAAAATCTCCAGAAAATTCTATAACTAGAAAAGGCGGGAAAAACAACTTGACTACGGGGATGTGGATTTAATTCCGCGTACTTTCAAATAAGAGACCGTCGCCATTAAAAATGAAAAGAACATACAGTTAGAATTTTAAGTGTATTCTTGACAATGGAATTTTATTATTACACACACACACACACACACACACACACACATATATATATATATATATATGTAATAATTTTTGAGCTGTTGAAAAAGCGGAAGTGCAAATAATTTTCTGTTGCACATACTTGCAAACACTAACACAGATCGACCTTGAACCCGCTGTAATGTTTAATTTCAAAACGGTAATTCACTGATGATTTCCTTTTCACTAGGCATTCGAACTTCTCAATTTATCGAGAGATTACTTTCAATCTGTAAGCACTACGCGTGATTATTTTTTTGAAGCACTTGCAAAACACCACAGCAGAAGAATGATCTGTTATTTTTTAAACACTGAAAAAACAAATTTGATGATTCACTTCTTTCACATTATCTTGGATTTATCACAAAACGATGATTTGAAGAGCTGAACTAAATTTTCGATTGAGGTTTCAGGCTGCAGGAAACTATCCTACCGGCTTATTAATAACTGTAATGTTTTCAGTTATTCCAACACATCGTGGGTGAATGGTCAGGCTATTTACAAGTTCTGGCAAATGGTTGACGAAGCTGGGATGATTGAAGTACGGAGAAAAATAACGACTCAGGACTTTTCACTTTTAACAGCAAGCATATCTTTATTTTAATTTACAGCAGATGACTTTTTCCAGATGAAGTTAATCAAAGAACTTATTCAGTAATTGAACTATTAGATACGACTGACTTTAAACTTTAATACGTCATAACGTTCTAACAAAGAAAGAGGAGCATAGCGGAAGCGTTAGCAGGACGAAGGCGAGAAGGCATCTGTGTAGGAGAACTTATGACACAGCATTTATATGAAAGGTTGTGTAACAGAGTAGCTTCTAGAAAAATGTAGAAAACTTATGACGCAGTATTTATATGAGGAGGTTATGTAATAGGTGCGAATGTTCTAGAAGGTAATGGTCTAAGGGGAAGATCCTGAATTGCAGAAAATTAATTAAAGGTTGCTGGTTCGCAAAGAGCAAAGCCATCATATTTTTTTTTAATATCTTACATCTTCCCCCCCGTCAAAAAGAGAGGCCGGGGTGAGAAAAACATTAGTACAGGAGCAAAGCAAAAGTATGAGAAAAAACATGAAAACATCCAGAACATAGCGTACAAGCTTTAAGATAAAATTATATGAATCAGAATTATAATATAACTATAAACATTGATTCTTCCTCTCTATTCTAAAATCGAAATAACTTTTCTGCATTGCGTCATTTCTAGATCACTCTATGGCCCGCGCAACTCTGATGACGTAATAATTGGGAACTGAAACTGCCCTTGTAAACCAAAACTTTTCTCTTCGCCGTGCTTCCATCTTTCATAATTACGCACTTCAGCTTTTGCTCTCTATTGTGCTAAGATGTAATTTCGCTGGCTTGCTTTCTATCTCAACAATATCAAAAATATAAATCTTCTGTGGAAAGGCACGACTAGAGTGCCAAGTGATTGTGGCCACAAATATCAGTTGCAAATAAAAATGGAATTAAAACTGCCTCGATTGCCAAGTTCTTTAGATATTACCAAGTTAGGATTACTAGTATACTACGCAATAAAAATCTTCTGTAATATGGGTCTAATCACGCATCTACAGTGTTCCGTCTTTTCCTTTGCTTTTATTATGACATATATATATATCAAGTAAGGTAGTAATTACAATACTGAATGACCAATTTGGTCTAGAAAACATCTTGCGCAATATGCTGCAAAATAAGTAAATTAGAAATTGTAGTAAGTTCGCCTAAAAGTTACCAGGAGCTGTTGCTCCAAAAAGTTCAACACGTTTTAAAAAATTAATACATATGAAAATAAAACCATTTAACACGTAAAACATTAAAAAATAATTACCATTTTCCGCTTACTTTTTTATCTGATTTTGTTTTTTAATGTTTTACATGTTAAATGGTTTGATTTTCATATGTATTAATTTTTTAAAACGTGTTGAACTTTTTGGAGCAACAGCTCCTGGTAACTTTTAGGCCAGCTTACTACAATTTCTATATATATATATATATATATTCCATGATCCCCCTCGGAACACCGTGTATTAAAATGTGCCTCGTGAGATCCTAAGAATTTATTGTTCATAACCAAAGTTTTCAAAACTGTGGAAAACTGGGAACCCTTTCCTACTGATCACCTCTGAAACTGATCAGTATTTCTCGAATAAACTTATCCCACGTGACATCCCACGTGACTGACGGTGGCGAGTTAACATACTCTGTCCTCTATGTTACCTGGTTTCTTCACCGAAGCTCCCATTGGATGATCTTCGATCCCTTTCATCACTAGCACATTTTATCTCAACGAAGACAGGTATATCTCACTTTCAACTCGCCAGCTCAACACAGTACACGTTTCTTTGCACATTACTCACTTGCTTAGGTCTATTTTCTACACATCTGCAATTCACTCCTTTGTGGTATTTCTTGAAGTTTTACATGTGAGGTGTTCCCTTGTCCGGGTCACCTGATCTCCTGGTAATAGCCTAATGAAATTCACGCTGACACCAGTCTAATGCTCAAAGTATCACCATAATCTGTATCAAACAATCGCCTCCATATATGACTGAAATCGACTGGAATAATTGTTCGTCATGGTGATTATTCATTATACATTGAAAAGTGCCTCTACTAACAAACCGTGGATTAAATTATCCAAATTTCATTGAATTTGTATTAATGTAATGATGTAATCGAAATGTCAATAATGATATTTAACAATCAAAAGTTCTTAGTGAACAGTGATACAAAGGCTGTTCACACATTTTTTAGACGATGTATATTGTATTCACAAAACTAAATTACATAAAATTCTTGTGTTTTAAATGTTCTATTTGACATCCCTTATTCTGAACTATTTTTCGACACCGCAATTTCCAGGATAATAATGCCTTTTGAAATGGCAGAAGAGATATTCTATCCCATTCCTCCCGAACAGCTTTCCAGAGTCCTGTTAGGGTTTCGGGACAACGTTTGGATAATGCAGTTTTCAAAAGTCCGAAAGCACAAAAATCCATAGGTGACAAATCGAGAGATTTAGTACGGATATCAGTGACGGGTATGGCCTTGATACTAGTTTTTTGTTCCGTTTCTTGTAGGAAATTTACAGTGGATTTTGATGTGTGACTGCTAGCTTTGCCCTGATGGAGTCTCACAGATGGATGGCACTGTGGGTAAAGCGATGGTATTTCATTCAGAAAAATTGGCAATAAAATATGTTCCTGATAGTATTTGGAGTTAATCTTGACATTTTTTGCACTCTATTTATTTTTAACTTGCCATTATAAGAAAAACCAGCAACAATCATGAATCCCTTAGAAAAACTTTCTTTCGATTCTTTGAACCATGTACTTAAATTTTTTTCTCCCCTTTTATGATAATAAATGGCTCTTTTTTTGTTATAATCATTTAAATACACCCATGCTTCATCTATTGGGACAATTGTTTTCCATTTTTCTTTGGATAAGTGTTTCTCATACAGAATTCTGCAGCGTGTCCTGCGTTGAACGATATGCTTTGAAGAAGACGATGCACATTGCGTTGTTTCGCTTTCTTAAGATTTAAATCAACGTTTATCATTTTGTTTGTTTACAGTGGACACCGAGCATTTTAATGATTTTGTAACTGTCCTTTGAATAAGGGGATTTTCTTTTAATATTAAACAACGTACCTTTGCAATAGTCGAAGATGTCCGTTTTTTCTTTGGATACTTGTTTGGAATTTTTGTTCTACTTGAGGCTTCAATTTGACGTTTTTTTCCCCTTTCTTGTTGATGATATTTGCTATCGACGCTTTAGATATCACAAAACCATGACTCTCACATCGTTTTTGGATAACGGAGTATGCATATTTCTCTTCGGAAAGAGCGTAAATGTAGCCTTCGAAGCACTGCTTTGTTAAATTCGCCATTTTGAATAAAAACACAACTTTCAAGCCACAGACGATAATTTTGAGTTTTAAAAACATAGTACAATTGCAATTACTTCTTTTGCAGCAAACGATTTTTTATTACCGCTTACCGAAATCGTCTAAAAAATGTGCGAACAGCCTCTGTATTACATAACTCTCATGCATGTATATTACACATAAGGGCAGAGAAATCCTCAATCAGGTCACTCATCTTGTTTCTTTACGTTGCAAAATACTATATCTAATACGAATTTACGCTAGTTATCCAGTTATTTCATACCCGAATCTGTACTGTCACTTCTCTCTTTCCGTTTCCCTGCCAGAATGCAAATTAGGTCGTGTGCATTTAAGTGACGATTTGAGATATTTTACTCAGAGCGTGTTCTGCCTTCTGAAGTTCACGTTACTAGTTGTTATTCTAAGTAAACAGGCCGCTCTCACGCCGGTGTAGACTTTAGAGCCAATTTCCGCGTTGAAATATCTCTGCGTAGCCTTTGGCTAATAACTACTAAGAATTAATTTTAATTTAAAATCCTGCTTTTGTGCTCATGCCATACACACTGGCTGATTTATAAGCACCAAGTGTGCCTTCTGCTCAGCTTACTTAGTTTTAAATAAAACGGTATTTTAAACCCTTCTTTAAGTTCTGCTTCATATTAGATATAGCGAGAAGTCGCTTGCACGTCAACTGGAGGATTCTGCCACAAGTTACAGGCACAATGCCTACACTACACATGTATAAAAAAGTACAAAAGAAAATATCCAAGTTAAAAGAATTTTTCAAAATTCATGCATATATAATCGCGCAGCTTTGAGTTGTTTTCTTGCAAGCAAGCAAAAAAGAATTCAGCAGTATTTTAATAACTATTTTTAAAAATGTCATCTAAAACAGATTTTATTCTTTATAACGGGGGAAAAAACCCGCACAAACATAATCTGCTTACTTCAAACACGAAAGCAGTTACGCTTTTCCGATTAGCTGTTATTTTCAATAATACTTTGCTGGTTATCAAAATCAAGAAATTCCTAGTCCTCAACGGTAAACCATTTTCGTTTATATCCATTGCATTTACGAAGACCGTTACTTCAAAATATTTTCAATCGATTTCTGGAGCACAAAACCCTGTCTGGGAATGTTTCGATATTGTCTGCTCCCTGACAGTACCCAAGGATTGTGCCAGTCCAGAAGAAGACCATAGTCCATACTGCCCTGCTTCCCTCACAAAATAACTTGCGAATTTCTTATTAAGGCCCAATCAAAAGACGTATACCATCGGGATGACTTAATTGTTTCGGTCTGTCTAAAGACCTTGAAGAATCATTATTTTATATCGATTCAGGAACGTGAAAAATGTGCAATGTCCTCTTCGGGAGTCCAACTCTGGACCTCCTGAATATGAAACCGCGTCGAGCGTGCTTCTAGTTACACCACCAAGGCATGCGGAAAAGAGGGAGAGAATACCTTGCATACTCCTCCTTTATTAAAGGGCGACGGGGGATTAGAGAACCCAGTCACCAAATCTCGGTGGCAACGAATTATCTTTCACCACCTTTTAGTTCGGATGACACTTGTAGAACCATTAGGTTTCTTGAAGTACGAGACGTGAAAAATGTGCACTGCCCTCGTAAGGACTCTGACCCTGGATCTCTCGGATAAGCGTCGAGTATGCTTCCAGTTACACCAGGAAGGCATGCGGAGAGAAGAAAGAAAATACCTTACAACTTAAGTCGGATGTCATCTCGTTGAAGAGTAGAGTCCATGTTGTTGTCGTCTTGTCCATATTGCTTGGAACAATGGTTGCCACAGCCTACTCCGAAGAAAGGCTGGATTTCTACTTTCCGCCCCCCTCAATTTTGAGGGAGAGCACCCCGGTGAAAATTCGGGGGTCTCCCACCCCTCTCCGCTCCCACCGATCCACACAAATTGCCGCATATTTAGAATGCCGCCATGCCGCACCAACACTATACATTTACAGACATCCATGTCTTCTCCAGGATTCGAACCCGGGTCCTTTGGTACCGTAGAACCCACTTGGTTCCAGAATCTACAAAGTAACAGAGTTGCCCAGCGGAAACTGAAAACAATAATTGACTACTGTACTAGCAATTACTCTTCTGACACTGAAAGATAGTAGTCATAAAAGTCTATATAAGCTAGTACAATAGGTCAGCAACAGAGTATGTGATAGGTATGTACAATATGTAATTTTGTATTTATGCTGTGCCAGGTTTTCATACATAAAGTTCGTACTGTATCTGAATGCTGTAATGTATCTGTACATGTTTATATCTTTTATTTATGGTACCTCAATGGCATGCTTCTTGTAAACTTTAACTATCATGATAACGTATATGTATGGGTGTATATATGAGTGAGAGTATGTATACTTTTATTTGTTTCGGAATATCTATGTATGTAAGTGTGTACTATATATCTGTATATGAGTTCGTATTTATATGTATACACGTATATTTTGATTGTACTCTTCTTCAAGTGTCTTGTATGCACATGCATATATTTCTTTGTACATTGCACTCTTCTTCAAGTGCCTTGTATGCACATGTATATATTTCTTTGTACATTGTTGTACCCTTCTTCAAGTGCAATATGTATATCTATTTTTTGCATTTTATAAATGTCGTCTGCTCAGCCGGGGCTGCCCAGGGCTGCGGCCTGGTAGCTAGTGGTTAACTCCCGCCGAGTTGGTAACCAATTCTGCATGGATATATCTATACCTGGGTCGGAAGCCAACTCAGCGGTTTACCCCCTAACCACTATACCGTCTGACCAACAGTAGAGTCCATCCTCCCCTTTTCCTGCCGGAACACAATAATTAAACGAGCGATTTTTGTTTCACAAAAGTATTACAGCGGGCGTTACATGGGTAATTGTTTTTACTTTATCTTCCTAGTTGGAAATTAGACGTTGATATTACACGAGAGAATACGCTATTATAATACGCCTTTCCCACTCTTGCTGAAAGAAGCAATACGTTTGCAATTAATCGTTGTTTTTAGATTAGGCTAATGTGCTAAATATTACTGTTATATTAACAAGTTCTTCTCATTTGGGATACAATTATTTTGATTTCAAAATAGACGGATTTAAAATAGGTCGATACTATTGAAGCAGAAAAAAACTGGCATTACAATTTTCTTAACCTAAACGCGCTGTCAGGAAAATAATTACTGCATCACCTGTTTATTTATTTGAAGTTGTTAAACTGGCTAATTCTTCCATTTGTATCAGTAGGATGGAAAGTGGAATGAAATAAATAAGTACACATGTATTCTCATTAAAATAAAAATTGATTTTTATGATATTTTGACTAACGTCCTCGTGGAAAGAAAAATGGATACCTGCTCATTGCAATTTTCTTAAATTCTTGTTTAGCTCAGCATCCAAAGAAGGCAATCTGTCCTTTGTTTAACCGTTCATCACTCCAGAGGCATTAAACTCTTAATGCAGGAAAACACCCCGAGTGAAAGGAAAATTTTCGCTGACATTCTACATTCAAAGATGTCGAGCATACCGACCCTACGCAAAACTGACGCACGAGGCCAGGAAAGAACAAAAGGAGACCACGGCCCTTTGCCTGTTTGGCTCTCAGGTTTACTAATTTCCCGCACACTACATTGAAATCCATTCCCTTTAATACATCAAACAGCAAGTCAAACACGTTGAAACCTCAGCGGCGCGCACACACATCCGTGTCGGCCATCAAGTGCAAGTGGGGGAATGCTAAATGGAGGGCCAAAGTAATGAAAAGGGCCCCAGAAAGGGGAGGGCCATTCATTAGGATCCGCCGACAGGCCATTATAAATGACCCGGCGAGAAATAACTAATTAGCCACCTGTCAGGCCATGTGCACACACACGCACACACTCCCCCGCTGAAACAATGTTTTAGCCCCCCGACTGTGGTTTTGAATGATGTTCGGTAATTCTGGCTGGGGTACAAAACTTGTTTCGTCCAATTTGCAAGAGAGCTTACTCTTGTTGAGCGCTTTAATTGGAAACGTTTTCGCGGTTCGAAAAAGGAGCGATTTTTAGGCCCAAGTCTACCGTCGGTGACGTCACCAGGGAAAAGGGTGGAGAAGGATATGCATATATCACACAAAACCGACAGCATTCGTTCCAGAAGCACGGCAATCACTAAATGGCCGTCATATATCGTAGAGGTGATAGAAAAATACATAAGATGATTTTTACAAAGCAAAATCAGAATTTATAATAAGAAATTGCATTCATAGCAAAATTATAAACACAACCTGTTCCAAATTCTTAAATGTAGAGTTAAAAATGTTCAGTAACAGAAGAAGAATGCATAAAAGCAAACGAGATCTAAAGATATTATAATGCAAATGACAGTTATGTTTTCACGACTATTCCTCTGTAAAAGATCATAAAATGTTTCAAAATAGATGCTGATTTTTTGTAGCCATCGTAACTGACCAATCCCTGAAACCATGTTAAGACGCAAAGAGCATTATTGTCATTACACACGGCCAGTGACGAAAGGGGATCTCCGTCATTTATAATAACGTATTCCCGTTACCAAAACGTATAGAGATATGGATCTGGATATCTATGCGATCCTTCATTCATACTAAAAGCTCATGTACACTATCCTCGTCAAAGGCTGATAACAGAGACAAGAATAAAGTGAGCTTCACCTGAGCAAATGAGACACTTGCCTCAGGTGAAGAGTTAGGTAGGGTGTTCCAAATCAGCTACAAAAAATCAGAAATTCATTTATAAGGTATTTTCTCCCTCCTTCTAGCATGCCTTCGTGGTGTAACGGTAGCACACTGGGAGGGGGGGTGTCCGAGGATTCCAGGTTCGAGTCCCGGCGAAGGCACTGCACATTTTTCACATCTCCTCCTTTAAAACAACCTAATGTCTCTATACATTTTAAAAATAAAACTTTGACTGTCAGCATTAAACTTTGAAATTTATCAAAAAGCACAGTTTTAAAATACATTTAAAGCAATAAAACTTCATTAATACTATGCTAGCTTTCTCTTTGTGTGATTTTATCACACCACACAAAGGGAAGAAGGCGTGACTCCCGAATGACAAATCAGTTGTCAATCACCTCTTTTCATTTTCTTTGAATTCTAGGATTTTGGAAAGTATGAAGCAACGGGTATCTATCTTTTGGGGGCTGACATGTCTCATTTAACCCCTGCAATTTGACCCTAAACGGCAATTTTGAAATCGATAACTTTTTCTCTTAGGAAAAGGTGAAGTTCTGCAAATAAAATTTTAGCTAAACAGAAACGAATAAAAAATAAAAATAAAAAAGGAATTCAGTCCTAGCGCAGGGTCCGTAAACTTCCCATCCCTTCATAAACATAATATTGAATCCTAAACAACTAATAAATTAATCATAAAAAATTATTACATTATAAACTATAATAATATAATATAAAGAAATTCTGTCGTCACGGAATGGAAAAGGAGAAGCCTGGTGCTGCCATCTATTGGCGTAGTACCCTCAGTGTGGGCGCCGGTATATGTTATATACCGGTTTTAAAATGGAATAAATAATCTTCTGTTAATTATCACTTCTGACTGAAATGCAGTAAATATATAAGATTCAGCATGTGTATGTCACATATTTGCAGATTTGCTGGTGCTGCCATCTATTGGCGTGGTACCCTCAGTGTGGCCGCCGGTATATGTTATATACGGGTTTTAAATCGAATAAATAATCTTCTGTTAATTATCACTTCTGACTGAAATGCAGTAAATATATAAGAATCAGCATGTGTATGTCACATATTTGCAGATTTTGAATGTTTTCTTTCCCTCTAGTAGAATTTATCAATCTTCAAACATGATACCTTGGAACGAGGTATATTAATTTCATAGCTGCAAAATATTGAGCATTCATAGGATGGTGCTGTCATTTAGAATCGAAAGGAAACACTAGAAACTTACGATTATAGCTTTTGGTGTAGAAAAATTAGCATTTTTTCGGAGGTTAAAAAATTGACAAACATATACCGGTGCCCTTCAAAGGGTTTAAAGGGTGGCTGGGGTGTTTAGGGGACCCAATCGCCAAATCCTGTGTGAGGAGAATCGTCATGCAACACCCTTTTAGTTCAGGCGCCACTGTAGAGACATTAGTATTTTTTGGAAGCAGGCAAGATGAAAAATATGCAAATCCTTCGCCGGGAATCGAACCGCGGACCTCTCAATTACGCGCTGAGCGTGCAGACCACTACACCACGAAGGCTGAAGAAATACCTTATATTCAAAAATTTAAAAACAACTGCATGAAATTTTAGCAGCATTGAAGGCTGCATAATGCCTGAGGCGCAAAATGTCCTTGAAACGTCCGTGATACGTCGTATTATGAATTCTTTAAACATAATGCTAACTAATGGCTCATTCTTTTAAATGAAACGTTACCAGATAACTAAACTGAAGAATGTTCTTAAAAGAATGGAAGATAATCGAAAGCTATAATATATTTAACTCCTCAGCCCCTCCCCATTTCAACAATACACGCACTCGTGACTAACCACAGCTGCAGGCTTAGTGGATGTACTGCGTAAAATAAACAAGCACAAAATCATGATAAATAAATCTAACCAAATTATGGCAATATCGTGATGTTTTGAGACACGCATAGAACTATTTAACATAGCACCTTTTTATGCTAATTAAACCTGACAAATCCTATTTGGTTAAATCATTGATGGTTATTGAGGTGGTCTCAGATAAATTTAAAAGATGACCTTAGCTTGCATTCTGATAATATAAAAAAGATAGTCTGACACGAACAAATAGTTTTTTCGAGCTTTTACATATTTCTTATATTGAGGCACGTGATTTACATGCATATTAATTGAACGTTACCATAACCCTAGTTAATAAACTATTGTGGCAACTCATGTCTGATGTAACCATCCAGAAAGTAAAATATTTGGCAAGAGAAATTATGCATAACGCTTTTTCGTAAGCAAGTCATGCTGCATAAAGATAATTAATACAGAAAAAAGCAATATAAACGTAACTTTGCATTGCTTAAATCAATGGCAATAAGACAAATACAAAAGCGTTTTTCCGTTTAGAAAATTAAAACCTGATATTATTCGTAGATAAATCAATCTTTATTACGAAAACAAACGTGCAGATTATATTAATTTACTTTTTTTCTTTCAATTTTTGTTAACAGAAGGAAAACGAATAAACTTCAGATGTCATAAATTAATTAATTAAAGATTAATTGCCTACTTTCCTGATACATTTCATCTTACTTCCCTTGAAATTACATAATTATTTTTGTAATACAGGGTGTTTATAAAGTCCCGGACCCATTTTGATGTTTAATAACTCAAAAAATAATGAAGATATAAACAAACTTACGGTATTTACTGATGGAATAACTTATATATTTTCCTCTTCAGGTTTGAATATCTTTACTTTAGTAAATATCGTCTGCGCGTGTGGTTAATTTCAGATAATTTCATTTTCCAGTTAAAATATCTGTACTTTTCTAAAATCGTCTGCTTATTAATTACATTTTCTCTCTTTTTTTTGGCATCTTTCTGGCATTGTTAATCGCCATAATGTGCGCATATGGGGATCTGAAAACCCCCATGAATACCGTGAGACACAAAGTGATTTCCAAAAGGTTAATGTGTATTGTGGACTATGCACGACCGAGTTATTAGGCCTTTCTTTTTTTTACAGAAAAGATGGTCTCATCAGTCGTATACTTAGACATGTTGAAAAACTTCGTATTTCCACAACTAGAAGAGCTTCAGCCACATGTCTTTTTGCAACAAGATGGTGCACCACCACACAGGGATACCATCGTTCGTAGTTCTTTGTATGACCATTTTACAGGAAGATGGAATGGGAGAGAAGGTCCAATTCCTTGGCCACCCAGATCACCTGATATAACGCCACTGGACTTTTTCCTTTGGGGATTTGTAAAGGACAAGGTTTACAGGAGAAGAGTGTCGAACATGGATGACCTAAAAGCCAGAATAACAACCGCAATAGCCTCTGTGGATGCCGACATGCTTGCCGGTACCTGGCGTGAAATGGAATATCGACTTGATATTCTCCGTGCGACGAAGGAGGCACACGTAGAAGTTCATTGACAAGGGTCATGAAACTTTTTGAGTCTATCTAACCATTCATATTATTAATTTTAATCTAGAAAATGGGTCCGGGACTTTATAAACACCTTGTATATAATATACAACAATTACAAAATACACTTCGGAATTTTAATTAATTTCTTATATATATATATATATCTTCTAAATTAAAAAAATTATTACATTTTCCTTTTGGCAACAAAAATGGGGGCACTAAATTCTAGACCTAAATGTAAGTACATTAAAAAAAGTTCTAATTGTGGTACTAAAAGCATTGTCTAGATATAAAAAACAATGAAGAATCTGTATGTATGAAAGTACGTTTGTATCTCGTACTGTGGATAAATGGTAACAACTAGAGCCATCAAATTTTGAACGCACATAGTCCTGCTCCCGAACAAGTGTAACTTACAGTCCCAAATTTTAATTTATTTCTTATTTACTTCATATTTTGCGTGAATTTTTCCTTAAGAGACACAACCAACGGAGGTAATTTTATATTGTCAGTGGAGGAATGCTGGCAGCCTTTAATTTAGCTGCTAAATAGTAGTTTTAGTTTATTACTCTTATTCAAATTCTGGTATTTACCAACATTTTCTGACTTTTTGCTGTTTAAATTATAAACATGTTATTTTCTAACATATTTTATAATCTAAATCTAACAACGTTTAACGCGAAAACGCTTAAGACGAAATATCGGTTAACACAAAATAATACAACCGTCTCGACTAACTACTACCTATTTTCATGCATTCTGTTTAACACGAAGAGACATCATCTATGGGAATGAACGAAATACGGAAAACACCGGCCTCGCAGACGAGATTTAAGGTGCAGGCGAGAGGGGTGTGAAGTGAAAGAGACATTGTTTTGCATGTTTCGTAGAAAGGAGGCTAATTTGGCTTCGGAATATCCTCGGAATAGCCTGCGACACGAGCCAGTCTTGTTTACCTAAGCTACTTTCACCTTCCACCCCTACAAACGCCACACAAAATAAACACTCATCTCTCATCAGTTGGCTTTGGAATTCGGTGACGAGTACATCGCAGTGTGAGTAAAAATCTGCGAGTTTGGTTCATATGCTGTATTTTGATTGAAGAAGTATTTTGATTGCGTAATGTGCTACTAATGTTAACTTGGTAATATCTAAAGAACTTGGCAGTCGAGGCAGTTTTAATTCCATTTTTATTTCAAATTCACATTATGTGGCCACAGATCACTTAGCACTCTAGTCGTGGCTTTCCACAGATTTACATTTTTTATATTATTGAGATAGAAAGCAAGCCAGCGAAATTACATCTTAGCACAGTAGAGCGCAAAGCTGAAGTGCGTAGTTATGCAAGATGGAAGCAAGCGAAGAGAAAAGTTTTGGTTTGCAATTTGGTGATTGGTCAAGAGGCATCTGCATTAAGGGTTACGTAAGATCGCATGATTAATTTGAATGATGCAGTTTAAACTAAAGCGCTATTTTTAGGACAAATAGATGAAGTTCCCAAATGACTATAAAAAGGTAAAAATAAAAGAGGTCATAGTGAATTAAATTTAGAAGTTTGCTTTCATATTTTTATCTTTAACTTGCTCCATCGATTGGTTTTTTATATGTTTTAATATGTCACATCGATAGGTATTTTACTGTAATTTTTGCCATTAACTTGTTTCCAACGATTAAAGTTTTACTGTGTTTTATATTTTACATTTTATTTCGCGTGTAGCCTAATTTTTCACCTTTCAATGTCATTGTTTTTTTGGTACTTACGTATTATCGCAACCAGGTTGGCGCTATTTGTAACTTTGAGTAAAAAAGTATGAATAGAAAGAAAATGTACATTTATTAATTACAGATAATTTTTAATACAGTTTTTTATATTATTTTGTTTTAAAATATAAAATAGCAATTAAACCCTTCCGGTTTCGAATTTGAATAAGTTGAACCCTACTTACGGCAACCCTACGTGTTATACGTAGTTTTGTAAAAAGAGGATGTGGAAATTCACAAAATTTTCCTGCATTTTCGTACAAATTTTTGTAATTTATGAGAAAATAGCAGTGTACATGGATACTTACAGAGTCAAGAGTGTGCGCAATGCCATTTTTGTGCAATTCTGGGATGTTTTTTAAGTAAAAATAAGTCGACGTGTACATGGTTATGGCGAATACGGTTTTCAATCAGTGCTGAAAGCAATAGCCAAAAGATTTCTGCCGAAAAAATAATTCTGCAACTTATTAAACCCTTTCGGTTTCGAATTTGAATAAGTTGCAGAATTATTTTTTCGGCGGAAATCTTTTCGCTATTGCTTTTAGCACTGATTGAAAACCGTATTCGCCATAACCATGTACACGTCGACTTAGTTTTACTTAAAAAAACATCCCAGAATTGCACAAAAATGGCATTGCGCACACTCTTAACTTTATCCATGTACACTGCTATTTTCTCATAAATTACAAAAATTTGCACGAAAATGCAGGAAAATTTTGTGAATCTCCACACAAAACTACGTATAACACGTAGGGTTGCCGTAAGTAGGGTCGCCAAATTTGGCAATTTATGCGAATTTTGGCCTGGTTGCGTTAATACGTAAGTACCTTTTTTTTTTTTTTTAAACTGTGTTGAACTTTTTCTTGGAGCCACAGCTCCTGGTAATTTTTGGCGAGCTAACTACAATTTCTCTTCTCATTTCCTTAATTGTGCAGCATATTGCGCAAAATTTTTTTTGACCAAATTGGTCTTTTTGTATTGTACTTACAACCTAGCTTATTAATAGTATATATTTTATATATAGAATGATCTGAAATTCATTGAATTTTGGCCTAACTTAATTTGCCAGTTTGGCATCATCATTCTTACGGTAAAGACGGTGTAAAAGACGAAACACCTCCGCATTTCATTAATTGCTGTTCATTGAACGGAAGTTAGTTTCTTCCCCTTGAAAAGTCAGCTAATTTCCGATTAATAGCGACAATTACTTGTTTCTTTAATTTCTTTTCCAAAGTTTGAAATTTTGTTATTCATGATTTAAATTCAAGTCCCCTTAAAAAGATTTTTCATCATTTACATTCAAGTTCCTTTAAAAAATTTTTTTTCGGAATTTAACTTCCTACTTATGGATTCCCTCATTTTGATACATTCTACTAAATTTATATTAGGAGATAATATAATCAATATTTCTTTAGTAAATAATATATATATACATTTCTTCAATATCCTTTAACACGAAAAAATATTTCAGTCCCCTGAGTTTCGCTTTAAACGATTTTTACTGTATATATGTATTTTTCAAGCTTTGGAAAGAAGGGAGGGAAAAATGATCTTATAGCAATGCTGAAAGGGGTGTATAAGGCAAAAAAGGTTTAGAAGCCAGCAGCCCAACTGCGCCCCAAATTGCTTGCCCCAAATTCCAAATTGTTTGGAAGCATATGCAACACAATTAACTCATGAAAGAGAATTTTAAAATCAGCAGGAGAAAATAAGGCAGAGCAGATACGCGCGGAGGAAAACTTTATTTAAGTGTGGTGGTGGTGGTAGTGATATTTTGACACATGACAGTTGTATGATAAAAAATTCTTTAGTGACATAAATATTACAATTAAGCAGATATGTAATTAATGAAAACATTGGTTCGGACATAAACCTAAAATTGACGGGAAACAGACCACAGATTTTCCCATTTTCAGAATAATCACATTTCTTTCAATTCTACATAGTAACCAACCTGTGTTTACTTGGTAAAAAGACATTAATAAGTATATATTTCCATAATAAACAATTTGCAGATAATCGGAAAAAATCCATAAAATTTCTAAATTCAGAAATGTACAATAATATAGCTGGGAAAAAGAAGGTCAATATAAAGTTTAATTAAAATTAAGCAATTGCTCAACCAACGGTCGAGTGGTTAAGACCGCAGAATGCTGGGAGTTCAGCTGAGCTCTATTCCAAGCGAATGGATTGGCTGTATAGTTGACTTCCTCCATCTAGTTTCCCTGAGAAAGTCCTCCACGAAGTCATCCCTCTTAAGCAGATAATCCTTGTGTGCTTTACTGTACTCAAAATAGCATTACTTAACTTAAAATCAAGAGGGAAAACTCTGAGATTACTGCAGGTTTTGAATAAAACTATTGGTTAGAGGGCTTTCTTCTTTAGGAGCAACAAAAGATTATTTTAATTATTCATGTCTCTGGATATCGACAGAATTTTATTCAAATTATATGCCAATATAAAGCTGTGCAGCGGCAGCGCCAAATAGGCGATACGGACTTAAAAACTGTACAGAAAAGCGCCAATTGGCGAAACAGTAAACCCGTTTGGCAAACCTACAGGCTGACGGGGAGAGAAGATTTTTCCCCGGCAGTCAAGTGGAACTACTTCAACAAATGTGTGCATCTCTGTTTTCGCCGAGATATGTGAACTTGTGTACTCGCATCTGTACTGTGCTCTGAATTTCTTAAGCCGTTATAATGTACCCGGCAACTGTTACTTTTCCTTATTAAATTCGATTATTAATTGTAACATGTCTATCTTAACTAAGATTTCGGCTTTCCTAGTTAATGTTAGGGATATTTTCGTATGCACGTGTTACTCACACGTACATCAGCTGCTTTAAAAAATCTACAATCAAATTCCAAGTTGCTGAACAAGCAAACCATTTACTTCTTTGATAAATGTAACGAAGAATTCTTCAATAAAATACTCGGAGCGGATGAATACATATCATATAAACTATTTTAGAACGCAATCGTTCTGTGTATTAGAAGGATTTGTTATTTTAAATAATTAAATATTGATAAATGAAAACTCTGCTAATTTTTTGAAATAATATCATCTGGAAAAATTCGGAAAATTCTTAATGTAGAGAGTCACATGATGTAAAAACTTGGTGAAATATAAATGAATCCTTTAATATTCCCAAGCAGAATATAAATAACTATTTTTATTAGTTTACATCAAAACAAGTAATATTTTAACAAGAAAAAAACATTTTTTAGACAAAAAAAATTAAAACGACTTTTTATTGACATTTAAAAACATAGCACAAATATCTTTACAAAGGCTAACATAATGATGAAAGACTTACCCCACGCTCCTCGTTACATGATGTGATTAACAAACAAATATTCACATTTTTAATATTTTACAGATCCATTTTTTAACAACAACAAAAAAATTTTCCCTAGCAGATAAGAAGAAGCAAAAGCAAAAAATAACTAAAAAGGAAGACGCGCGACAAATTTTAATAATACTGGAAGAACAAGTTGCGCCATCTACCGACATTGACGAGGAAAACAAACATTCCGAATTGCGATATTAATTAATTACAATACAGATTTTTTGTGAGATCCAACGAATAATAGTCATACAGACAATGAAAGGAATATTGATGAGCATCTCCAGAAAAATCATCCCAGTATTTTCTTTGAGGAATTCTCATATGGACGGTATGGGTAAAAAATACTGCAGAAGAGCTTCGTTCTTCACAGATCACGGTCATTCGCGCTGAGCAAGGCTCGTCTGTATTTTGCATCAATGAATTCGTAAACAGAAGTAAAGCTCATCCAAGATGTTAAATCGTGTCTTTGGGTTCCTGGAAGTAAATATATATAAAAAAAAAAAAATTAAAAAAAAAAACACAATTTAAAACAGGCGAATATATATAAATAATTTTAAAACAAGCTAATAAGGGAAACTGCAATAATTTTGTACTCAGGTTCCCACAAAATTTGACGAAACATAAAAGTTTTGCAAATGAAGTACGACTAATTAATGTAAAACACACGGATTATTAAAAACACACAATTAAATCTTTGAACTAAAGATAATAATAATAATAAAAAAAGATAAAAGATTTCATATTACACTCAAAGGGTGCTTTTTTCCCCCCATTTACAAATATACATGTTTCGAGAGCATTTGTGCTCTCAAGCCCTTTTCGGCTAAAATTTTTAAAAACAGCATATCTTATAATTTCCGATAGAGGGTTGGAGATAAAAATGTTTTATTCCTTACAGTGTTACCACTTCTCGCTTTCAAATCGTTAACTTTGTTAATAGAAAATTCGTTAAATTTTTTTTAAAATACGCAATAGATAATAATAAAAAAAAATTCAAAATTAGGGCTTCCAGTTGCCCGCAATTGGGTGGAGGACTACGTTGCTCAAAACTCGATGGCTGTAGGTAGCGTTGTTTTTTCATAATACAAGAAACATCCATACATTCATGCAGATTCTTCATTATTTAATTCTTCTGAATATAATACAGGGCGATAACATTTCGTGGCAACAATTCGAAAAGTGATTCAGAGAAAAATGCTGTTTCGAGACCAAGAGCCCTTCTAGGCTAACGCCTCTTTAGGCTGGGGGAAAAGTAAATAATCTGAAAGCTTTCAGATTTTAACGATCGCCGAAAAGGGTTTGTTAAGGTTTTTTTTTTTCTACGCTCCACTTGAACTCGGAGAAAAAAAAAAAAAAAAAAAAAGCAATTTGGCCAATTGACAGGAACACAAAACTGAAAATAAACTTCTGGCCCCACAGCGCAAAAAGACTGAAGCTGCTGCACCAACTGACCTATTTCATTATTTTACTAAGAGTTTCAAATGTAAACAGATGGCAATCTCGTTAGGCCTAGCGTCACTTTTAAATTGTTGATAATTTTACAATTATTGCGTGTTGATTAACGAAAGGCATGAAAACCTTAACCGAAACATAAGAATAACATAATTCAATCACTTTTAAGAAAAAATACACAATTTACCAACATATAAGAATAGAAACATAAGCTCAGCCACCCCGGTAAACGGAGTCGGTATATATTCTTTACAAATACGTTTGGTGTGGCCGATTACAACAAAAAAAAAAGGTGCAGAACTACATGTACCATATACAAAAGTACATACATACAAGTACCATATACATAATCACAACGTTCTACGGCTACTCGTTTTACACGTACGTACAGACGTCACGAAAAAAATCCCTTCTGAACCCATTTTGGAAAAAGCGCAGTCCCTTTTTGAACCCATTTTGGAACAACAGTCATTTTGCAAACAGAGCAATGCAATGTGTTATTCTGGTTCGATACCAGAAACATTTAATAATTTTTTGGTGCTCGCCAAGGTGTCATATTATTGTCCTCTTTAGAAATACTATTTGTAAAGTATTGTTTATAACTGCTAGTATAACAGGAATTGGGAATTTACTGAAATAATCAGGTATTCAAAACGAAACTATCACACGACAGTGATATTTACACGTGATTCGTCATTATAAAACACTTACAAGCAAAAATCTTAGAAACAATACAACTTTTTAACCCATTAACTGCTTTTGATTTTTACTTCCTTGTACGAAGTAAAAAGGAAGTATTGTAATCGCGAAAAGTTTCAGGCAGCATATTTCAACGAAAATATCCATTTTGACCGCTATCGAATGCAATTTATGATGTTTTTGCGTGATATCTGTACGTAAGGACAGAATAAAATACTCTTTTCCTTCAAAAAAAATTATAAAACTGCTTTAAAATGAATTCTGAAGAGAATTTTTCGTTGCGTCTGTACGAACGTATGTACGTACGTATCTCGCATAACTCAAAAACGAGTAGCTTCAGAACGTTGAAATTTTGCATATAGGACTGCTATAACGTGCAGATGTGCACCTCGTATTTTGGTTGCAATCGGCCGCACCAAACGTATATAAATATATTTATATATATATCCACTCTGTTACCCGGCTCAGTGATCTCAGTTTCTTTACTCTTATATGTTTGTAAATTGTACATTTTTGCTTTAAAAATGATTGAATTATGTTGTTTTTATCTTCCGGTTAAGGATTTTATGCCTTTAGTAAATCTGTGTGCAATATTTTTAGAATTATCAGCAATTTTAAAGTTGTTTAATTGCCGGTAAGCCTGTTTTTAATGGCGGCCGTTGATGTTTACATTTGAAACAGGAGATTAGCGGATTTGTTGCCAATCTAGAGAAACTTAGCTTCGCAACAACAAAGATAACGCATTCATTTATTATTGCCAATTAAATCATGCTTAATTCTTTCTGGAATTTTTTCGAGGAAATAAGCGTTTGAGATGTACTTCGTAATTTTTAATATAAATATTTTGAGTTTTTATGTATTTTTGCCTTCTCGCGAAGTGAGAACTGAATTAATTGAATGAGAAATACTCAATCGTCTGTGAAAAACTGTTTCTTTTTTGTTTTGTTTGCTTAATTTCTTTTATACATAGTTCTAACTTTATTATACTATTTGAATAGAACATGTGGCAACGATTAGATAATTCTTTAAATGATATACATTTTGTGCATTCTGAGTTATAATATGAACGAAATATAATACTGTTAAGTAAACCTAGCGGCAGAGTGTCGCTATGGTAAACAAAGTGAATTTTAAAGAATTATAGTGGTTTATGCGCTGTCGGCGAAGTAGGTTTAATTCAATCTAATAAGTTTAAATAAAATGCAAGAAAAATGCGTGTAATTTAATATTCCGTACAAGGAAGTCATGTGGTGTACACATCAGATTTTTTTCTCTCAATTTTCATTTATTTCTGGGTGTCTAGATTGACACAGAGACTGGAAACCGAACTATAGATGGAATCTGCCATGGGCACCAAATGGGGACCGACATTCAAGTAGCTCTCACCGGAAAATAAAATTCACATTGACAGTAAATTGCTAGTAAATATATTCTAAAACCATTAGATAGCCACGGCAGTGCACACGCGTTGGAAATGATGTAGATAATAATATGACATACCGCGTTTTGAAAATGTTGAAATCTTGAAACTCACAAAAATTTTACTTCTTTTCATAGATAATACTCTCCAGCTCACTCATTTAAACAACTACTACTCAACAACTCATGCAAAAGCTTAAGAAAGGTTTAAACATCATTGTAAAAAAGTAAACATGATTGCCAACCTAATTAAATTTACCAAATTTCCGCTTCTAAGGCAAATCCCCAAATGGGGATCATAGCAGTTAATAGGTTAAATTGCTAAAATACACTTGACGTTAAATTAAAAAGACATTTCATGCAACCTTCAAGAAGCAGCTCAGCTACAGAACGTGTTTTGCAATTTAGAATATCAAGAAAGAGAAAAAACGAGTTTACTCCGATGCAAAGCTGGCAGCGTTTAGGAAAGAGACAGAACAAAATAACGAAGCAAATTTGCGTGCATAACATAACATAAGAAAGACAACAATTTAATACTTCAAGAAACTTATAAATCAAGAGGAAATGAAGAAAGCTGAAAGGTAAACATACGAGATTAAAGGTAGTTCATCTTGCGCAGTGAAGAGAAAAAGTACGAAATATTTAAAAAAAAAAAAAAAAAAAAAGTTAAGTTATCAAAAAAAAAATCACGTTATTTGGAGATGATAAAATATTCTCAATCTCATATCTAACCACGTTAACGTCTACATTAGAAAAGTTTTGATCACAAACTCAAAGCTCTCTAGGAAACAAATCTAGAGCTGGCGAAGAACACTTTGGGGCAGGCGAGGAGACAGGGGAATGAACACACGCTCGGAAACTTAATCTAAAACTTATTAACTTTACATTCCACATGATGTAACAACAATAATGGGAAAAAACTCCGGAAACAAAACACCAATTTCTTAAGTAAGAAAATCGAGGGGGGGGTAAGGGAGGTTAAAAAATCTATCCTACGCACTTCGGTCAAAATACACACGCATAAAAAATTACATTAAAAAGAAATCAAGAAGAAAATTTCATCTTACCATTTTTTTTTTTTTTTCCCTAACATCACATCGTATTCCTGCACAGGCAACTTCGGCGGAACATTTGCATGAGAACATTCATTCAAGCAAGCATTTTCTCGAAAAGATTAACAATGTTTTTAAAACGAACGATGTTTTTGAAAGGTAATTTTGCAGTCATTCGGCTCCACAGTAAAGAAAAATAGAAAGGAAAAGGAGGGGACGGAAAAACGGAACCGAACGGCGAACGGTGCAGAAAGAGAAAAATTCCGATAAAAAAATAAAATCACTCAATAAAGAGAGGCAACCTCTTATCATGAATAATAATATCGTATTTTATCGGCAGACATCATCAATTTTTTCCCGGGTCCTAATAGAGAGTTCTGTTGCAACTCCTGCACTTTTCTCCATTTCCGCAGAAAAGACAGAAAGTCGGAATTTTCTTTCTCTCAGAAGATTAAGGCTCTTTCCATGAAGAAAAACTGAATAGCTACAGGTAGGAAAAATTTTTCTTGTAGCCGCAACTCAAGCTTTGATTTAAGAACTTCTGGACAAAAGCATTTTTTTTTTTTTATTTCGCTCAATAACACCTAAAAGGATTCTTTTCGAAAATCGCCCGAATCCTCAATCGCAATCCAAAAAATTTTCTCATTAAGTTAAAAAAATCTGATGTGTACACCACATGACTTCCTTGTACGGAATATTAAATTATACGCATTTTTCTTGCATTACATTTAAACTTATTATATAATAGAATTATATAATAGAATAAATGCATTCCTTAAAATTCACTTTGCTTACCATAGCGATACTCTGGCGCTAGGTTTACTTAACAGTATTATATTTCGTTCATATTATAACTCAGAATGCACAAAATTTATATCATTTAAAGAATTATCTAATCGTTGCCAAATGTTCTATTCAAATACTATAATAAAGCTAGAACGATGTATAAAAGAAATTAAGCAAAGAAAACGGGAAAAAAAAAAAAGTTTTTCACAGACGATTGAGTATTTCTCATTCAATTAATTCAGTTTTCACTTCGCGACAAGGCAAAAATACATAAAAACTCAAAATATCTATATTAAAAATTACGAAGTAAATCTTAAACGCTTATTTCCTCGAAAAAATTCCAGAAAGAATTAAGCATGATTTAATTGGCAATAATAAAAGAAGGCGTTATCTTTGTTGTTGCGAAGCTAAGTTTCTCTAGATTGGCAACAAATCTACAATTCTGCTGCTTCAAATGTAAACAAATATGTCCGCCATGTTATTTAAAACTTAACCGCACTTAAACAGCTTTTAAATTGTTGATAATCGTACAAATATTGCTTCCAGAATTACGAAAGGCATAAAAACTTTAAACGAAAGCTAAAAACAACATAATTCAATCATTTTTAAAGCAAAAAATGTACAATTTACAAACGTATATGAGTAAAGAAACTGAGATTACTGAACCGGTTAACAGAGTGGATATATTTATAAATATATTTATATACGTTTGGTGCAGCCAATCGCAACCAAAATACGAGGTGCACATCTACATGTTATAGCAGTCCTATATACAAAATTTCAACGTTCTGAGGCTACTCCTTTTTGAGTTATGCGAGATACGTACGTACGTACGCACGCACGTACGTACATACGTTCGTACAGACGCCACGAAAAATTCTCTTCAGAATTCATTTTAAAGCAGTTTTTTAGTTTTTTTTGGAGGAAAAGAGTCTTTTATTCTGTCTTTAGGTATAGATATCACGCAAAAACATCGTAAATTGCATTCGAAAGCGGTCAAAAGTGGATATTTTCGTTGAAATATGCTGCCTGAAGCTTTTCGCGATTACAATACTTCCTTTTTACTTCGTACAAGGAAGTAAAAAAATTCTGATATGAACACCACATTACTTCCTTGTAAGGCCTATTAAATTACACACATTTTATACTGCGCTTCATTTAAACTTATTTCCTGGCATTTCATTAGAGATATTTCTCATTCAATCAATTCAGTTCTCACTTCGCAGCAAAGCAAAAATACATAAAAACTCAAAACCTCATCATTAAAAATTGTAAAATACAGAAAAACCTAAAATACAAAATATAGTTACAAAGACAACTTTTACAATTAAAAGAACAGATTCTACGCAGAAACAAGCAATTCGGCCAGCGGACAGGAAGACAAAATTTTTGGTGCACAAAATCGAAAGATAACATTTAGTCCCACTGGACAAAAATAAGCTGGTGCATCAACTGAATTCATTAAGAGATACAGGGCTAGACTCCATTTACACTTTTAAAATGTTGATAATTCTACATTTGTTGCATGCAGGATAACTAAAAACAAACTGCAGGATAACTTAAATCGGAACATAAAATCAACATAATTCAATCACTCTGTAGAGGCATTAGGTTATTTTTCAAGTAGGAAACACGAAAAATGTGCAATGCTCACGCTGGGACTAGAGGCTGGACCTCTCGAATACGCGCCGAGTGTGCTACCCGTTACACCATGAAGGCATACTGGAATTAGGGAGAAAATACCATATAACATTGAAAGCAGAAAATGCACAATTTACCAACATATAAGAATATGAGTTCACCCAGCCGGATAACAGGGTGGGAACATATACTATATATATATGCTTGGTGCTACCGATCGCAACAAGAAAGGGATGTACAGAATTAGAAGTTATAGCGTAACAAATAAAATAAAATAAAACATGAAAGGTTTCAGATTTTAAATTACGTCCAAAGGGACGTTTTTTTAACGTCTTGTGTGTTACCTTCATTTATTAAATATCACGTTTTTCGCACTTAAACCATAAATTTAAGTTCAATACCAATGTCGCAAAATAATTTTAAAATGAGCCTATCTTTAGAATTTCTGATACACAGTTCCGCGCGCTGGAGATAAAAATGTTTTTTCTGTACAACACTGCCATTGCTCGCTTTGAAATCCTCGAGTTTGTTAACCAAAACTTCGTTAAAGTTTTACGAAATATGAAATCGATCACAAAACAAATTCCAAATTTTAAATTTGGGCTTTCAAGTGCCTATATTCGCAAGAGGATTAAGTTATTCAAAATTGGATGGCTTTAGGTACCCTTGTTTTATCACTATGCGAGAGACAAACATACATTTATGCAAGATTCTTCATTATTTAATTTCTTTAAATATAATACAGGGCTCTAATATTTGGTGGCAACGATCTGAAAAGTGAAACGGACATTTATAGTGATTCAACGCAAAATCGCAAAACGAAAACAATAGTCCTTCAGGAACAAAGCCCCTTTGGATTAAAAAAAAATAAAAAACTGGAAGTTTTAAGATTTTATATTACGCTCAAAGTGCGTAATATTCATTTACAGACATATACATGTTTGGAGAGTATTTGGGCTAACGCCACTTCGGGTTGAAAATATTTCAAAACAGCATACGCGTATCTTTAGAATTTCAGATAAACAGTCTCGCGCGTTGAGATAAAAATAGACAAAAGAAATTCCAAACTCCTAATTCGTGCTTTTAAATGCTCATATTCGGATATAGAGCTACATTATTCAAAATTTGATGGCTCCAGGTACCGTTGGTTTCTCACAATGCGAAAAAAAAAAAATACATACGTTTTATGAAGATTCTTTATTATTAAGTTTCTTTAAACATAGTACAAATAATAATATTTGGTGGCTGTAATCTGAAAAGTGATTCAGACTTTTATAGTCATTCAACGCAAAATCTCATTTTGAGACCAATATCTCTTCTTGACTAACGCCAATTTGGCTAATAATATACAAATACATATTTGTATATACCGGGTGGCCATAATTAAACTGACAGTGCTCACAGTGTTCTGTAGCGCGATCTATTTGCGAGAATGACGTCACATTTTGTAGGAAGTTTTAAGAAGACGGGGGACTAAGGATCTATTTGCGAGAATGACGCCACATTTTGTAGGAAGTTTTAACAAGACGGGGGACTAAGGATTCCGCGGGGAGGGAAAAAAAAAAAAAAAATCCAAAAGTCACCTCTAGGGAAATATTTGGCGCTGTGTAATAGAAAATAGAGCAAATTAATGCGGAATAAAATTACCTTTTATTATGGATATGCCTTATGGAATATGGATATGCCTTACAGTACGGTATGGAAAATCTTACGAAAGATTATCCGTACAAGATCAGCCGTGTACAGGAGTTACTGTAGCCCGACCATGATAAGGGATTGACTTTTGCTCTCACCTTTCCTGCCAGAATGGAGGTGGATGATGCTTGGACGTGGAAAATCTTATGGGAAAACGAGGCCCATTTTTACCTGAACGGAACTGTGAATACCCAGAACTGCCGAATTTGGGATGACAAATCAGCACATGCAGTCACAGCAATTCCCTTACATTCATCAAAGGTTTGGTGTGGGTTCACAGCGTAATTTATCGTAGGTCCATTCTTCTATGAGAACTTTACCCCGACAAAACCGGAAACCTGTTCTGTTACCGGAGAGAAATATCGCCACATGTTGAACAGCTTTGTCATTCCGGCACTTCAGCAAAGACAGTGGCTGGAGGAAATCATTTTCATGCACTCCACACGTTGCTGTACGGGTGCAACAAATGCTACGACACAAATTCACAACAGAAAGAGTCATTAGCCGCTACTTTCCAACTGCATGGCCACCTCGGTCGCCTGATCTTACCCCCTGCGACTTCTGGCTATGGGGTTACCTTTAGTCCAAGGTCTATCAAGGAGTGGTCCAGGACCTGGCTACGTTGAAGGATAACATATCACGGACTGTACGGGAGATTCCTGCAGACATGTTACTTTCTGCTGTTGTGCATACTGTGCACAGAATGCAATATGTGGCCTACAACAATGGCAGTGTCAATATTTTCGGGGCACGAAATTAAGATTGAATGTTGTTGAATACCGGCAATTTTTCGCGATTATAATATTTCGAAGTAAGTAAAAACGTGCAGAAAACTAATGAAAATTCAACACGGTTCACAAAATTACTTTTTACAGATGCATCAGCCGGAATGTAAAGACGTACAAACTGAATTTAATTAAGTAAATTTAAAATTAACCCATTGTTGAAAACAAACCACAGGATTTTAATTTGCTTAAACAGCGCTGGTGCTACACTTTTGAATCAGTAAAACAAGTGATAAACAATGTCTTAAGTTCGGGGTAACATTCCAAATGCCCATATTGTTTATTCCATTTTGCAAATCTGTTCGCAGACAGACGCGAATCCTTCAGTTCATCTCCAAGATAATTCGTTGCGTATCAAGCAGATATCTGGTGTCACTTTTACGAGCTTCAGGAAACCATTTAGTAATCTATTACTAGTGCTACTTACCCACAATGCATTGCAGCTCCGAAATCAACCTACATTGATGTTCATTGGGAAATCACATAGAACAATAGCAACGTAACTAAAAATTCTTGACTAAAAGCACCACAAACCTAGTGATATTCTGCATATACACATTCTATTCCATCTTCGAATTTTCGTGATATAATCACTGGTTTAATAATTGAATACCTGCTGAAGGAGAATTCACTTTTATAAACCTTAAGCAAGCATATGAGTAAGTTCTAAAGTCATTCAGTTTTGTTTTGGGGGGTGGGGCGGGTAGGAACCTCGCCGGATTCGATCTATGGACCTCCTGAATAAGCGTCGAGTGTGCTTCCAATTACACCACTAAGGCATGCGGAAAGACGGGAGAAAGTATCTTATTATACTCCTCCTTTTAAAGGGCAACTGGAGTTGAGAACACCGAAATGGGGGTCCCTAAGGGGAGGGATGCCTTCGTGGAGGACTTTCTGAGGGAAACTGGCTCGTATACACGTTACACATGGGGAAAACGACGAAAACGCCCATGCAGCCAGCCCGTTCGCGGGATTCGAACCTAGGACCGAACTACCAGTGTTCAGCGACTTTACCGTTCGGCCGCTGGTGGGCCGGAGGTGTGTGGTGTAACAGATTTAAAAAATATTAAAATCTTGTAGTTTAAATAATTTAAATAGATGAACATTAAGGTACTTGTGAATGGCAATATTTGAAACCAGACTCGAGTGCCTCGTGCGACTCTCGCACGAAGAATGTAATTTATTTTTAAATGATAGAATATGTTTTCTTTTCTTGTTTGTATGTCGCCATTTTTTTGAGTGTTAAATAAAAGTTATTGCTGTGTTCCATCATTGGAGTTGCTTCATTTCGCCAAAGAAGCATCACAGTGGCATGACATAAAAAAAAACAGTTGTTGCCAACTCCACTCTTTTTTCAAGCTACACAGTCTCGTTTCTTAACTCCCGGTGCGCCCTTGTGGGACCCCAGGGAGTTCTTGTATCTATATAGGGGAGGGCGTGGGACATATGCCTGTTTACCTCCGTTAAACACTAGGCGTTCCCGTCCTCCGTCACCTGTCACAACTTGTATTTATGAATGCATTTACTCTAATATAATCCATAATTAAGAACAAATTGAAATGCTACACGATAACCACAGCAGCTCAGTAAAATAACGAAGGGGGAAATTTTATAATTCTAAATCTGCGCTCAGTCCTTTATGATGCTTTCAACGACTATTATTTTTACAGCACACAGAGAAAGCATTTTAGCAGCATAAAAGCGATTAAAAGCATTTTTAATTTGCAGAAAGGGCATTCGAATACGAACACAACGAAAAGCCGAGGGAACTACGGAAGAAATAATTACTCCACATAAGCAGACAAATACCTACAAAAAAAAAAAAAAAAAAAAAAAAAAAATTACATAATGTTTCGAACTCATCTAATAGGCTAATATCTGTCCAGAAATCGGATACTTTAAATCGTATGTTCATAAAAAGAAAAAAAAAAAAAAAAAAAAAAAAATAAATAAATAAAAACTCTTTTGGATTTCAAAGGATTTCTGACCACTATTTTCATATTAACGTTTTACACGAATTTCTATCTGTTATGAATATTCCTCAGCCCTTAAATACATTTAAATGCGACTTTAAGATCTCATCCAGGAAGATCCTTGCACATAAGGTTCCTTTTTAACAATTAATTTCACACCGATTCTCTAGAAAGGACTTTTTGCACTTAAATCTACGAAAGAAAAGGTGCAGTATAATTCTTACGAACTTTGAAAAGAAATTAAGCACTTATCATTCTGAAATTAATAACACAATTGAGAAGTTTTTTACGAATTGTACGGATTCTCTCTTTGAATATATATATATACATACGTACTCCATGCAGATGAAGATGGACTAATCAAACAGTCGAGCGAAGGAAAACAAAAGCGAATTTGATTATCTGTCTTGTAGGAGCCTCCATACTTTTCAAAAGACCAGCGTTATTAAATTCTCATCCAGAGACCATAACTGCAAATTCACACCAGATAAAAGAGATCTCGAAAGCCTCGACATCAGCAAGTCATTTGTTCGCGTAATCGCTTGGCGGGTGAGAAACTTGAAAGGATTTAAAATACTGAAATGCAGCGCCACGTGAAATATACATGTATGTCCAAGAGAGCGGAAGAGGAAGCCCGGCGGGATGCCTAACACGTCCGTGATTAAACCAGCACTGAGAATGGTTTGAAAGGCTTCGCGATTCATAAAATCGAATTGGAGCATAGGTGAAGTGGGGTGGATGACAAGAATTTGCTGAATTCTTAAAATCTGAACGTCGAAATTCTTAAAACTTAAAGTAAGGTCAATTCTAAGAAAATGAAGATAACAAAGACGCAAAGAATTTAATGCACAGCCTTCAAATTGTGAAATTTTTTCAATAAATAATTATTACTCTTAGACGCGAACCCCCCCCCCACCACAGATTATGAATTTTTGTGTTCGCGAAAACACAGAAGGATTCAAACTACAGTGTCTTTGCAATTTAGAAAAGAAATTCTTGACCCTATTAACTCCAAAATAACATGTTAGGTCTCATATTTAATAGCGTAAACCAAACGATATCCATTCATAGGATACCGATTTCTTTCAGAAGCCATTTATTGGCCAAACAGCGTGGATGGTTGGAACCTGTTGGGATATTTGTAATCGCATTCTTACTCGTTAAAAGGAAGTATAGCTTTCTGTCACGTCCGATACATTCATTAGCTTTCAGCCAGGTCCGAGTTATTCTGAAACTTAAATCTCATTCTGTATGTTACTTTTGATTGGTTATTTATTGTGTCTTGTTTATGATTTGTTAAACCATGATCTGTTCTAAAGTTATATATATGACCTCTGTAACCGCTTATCCTTGCTTGTACTTATCGTTGCTTGTGTTTCTTTGCATGTAACACTGCGTGTATCTCTGCGTATCTCAATAATAAACATTTGCTTTGCGAACCACGGCATTTTCTATGTGTAACAGAACCTAAATAGGTGTCCTCCGAAAACGTCGTGATACAAAACACTGCAAAGAGAAAACATCGCAGTTCTAGAACATCGTGGCCGAAATTAAAGCGGTTCAAAAACTTCGCACTTTAAAAACATGGTCGTCAAAAATATCGTGGTAAAAAATAAAGCACCTGCAAATCATCGCATGACGATAACATCGCACACATGCGTTTTCAGGTTCTAAAAGTAGTAAATGCATGTTCGTATAAAGATCATAGAGCGCAAGAAAGAAAGATGGATTCTTTTACTTTCATATTTCATATATTTGAACGAAGTAATAAATTTTTGTTGAAAAAATAAGAATGAAACTTAAGCATTTAAAAATTGAAAATGAGTAGAAAATTAATGCAACTTAAAAAGCTTAATCGAATTTTAAATTTATGTAGTATAGTAGTATGTTAACAAAGGTCATTAACAAATTAAGCTTTTTTTTTTAAAACAAAGTTTAACCGATGATTTTTCATGAAATGTACAGTCTAAAAATGCTTAGAAAAAGGAATCTAAATAACTGCATGAGGTTACTTCTATAAAAATTGCTTCTTTAATGATCAAATTATTTTCTTTCACGTTTGTTAATCTGATATTGCTTTAATGAAAATGTTGTTACATGAAATAATATATGTTGCTTTTTTTCCCGTTTATTCTTAAAGTGTCGTTAACATTTTCATGTATAGCGTGAAATCAATTTTTTGGATGTCGATTTGTTAGTTATGTCGAAAGTGAGTTACATAATATGTCACTATGCAATTTGAAAAAAGCATGTATGCGATGACTTGTAAGTACTTTATTTTTCACTACGATATTTTTGACGACGATGATTTTAAACCGCTTTATTTTCGACCACGATAATTTGTACCACAATATTTTAGAACTGCGATGTTTTCTACCACGATTGTTTTTCACCAAGATGTTTTCTACCACGATTCTTGTTTTCTCGGCGACGTTTTCGTCTGCTATGTTTTCGGCTCTAACCCCTAAATATGGGGAAATTATAACAGTATGCTTTAATTTTTGTCAGGCGTTTGTGATAAGTGAGAAATTAACTAAAAGTTAGAAACTACAGTCAAAAGTCGTTAATCCGGACTCGTCGGGACTTCGGCGATTCCGGATTATAGATCAACAGTTTAAATCTCGTAAGATGGCATGCAGAAATTCTAAAATTAAAAATATGAAACCGTAATTTATGAAATAAAGGACAATTATGATCTAAAGGGTATCAAAATTTACAAAAAAAAAAAAAAAAAAAAAAAAAGCTTAATATTTATTTGTTTACTTTATTAAACATTTCTTTCAATGTACGTTGTTTAAGTTGCTTAGTTTTATGTGATAATACTTTCTCTTTAATTCTATAAACAGACATAATTTCTTGTTCAGTTACAAAGTTCCGCTGTTCAAGTCCCGTTAATTGCTGTGCCGAGAATACCGACTAACTTGTCAATCGAAGTTTTTTCGTTTTCACTAACCTCTCTGTCACATTCTTCACGTCTTTATCCATTTCTTGCAGCAATTCCACTTTTTGTTTGATGGACATCGAAGCATACTTTCGTTTTGTACGATCCTTTGGGAGCTCCAAAATCGGAAATTCTATTTGACATAATCGAAAGTTCAAGTTTACTTTTATAGTATTACTCTTACAGTCTGCAAAAAATAATAAGCGGGATCCAATTCGAAAATTAAGGAACAACGCAATCATCAACATTAACTGAAATAGCTAATTAGATAATTTTAGCTTATACCGTCCGTTATACATAAAACGCGCACACGAAAACGTATTCTGCACTTGCGCACACGCATATGCGCAGACGTAAAAGGTCTCACGCGCACGCGTAAACGCCTATGCGCATGTGTCAACGCGGCGCATGCGCAGAAAGTTTTTAGCTTTGAGGTCCGGATTATAGATCATTCCGGATTATGGGTGTCCGAATTAACGACTTTTGACTGTACTATGACTTTTCCTTCAGGAGACAACTGTAATCTGCCCAAAGTATCATGTGCGTCAGAGTCCTCCAACAGGAAACAAATATTTTAACTATTTTAAATGGAGAAAGACAAAGCGGTTAGCGAGGTTGTAGCAAAGAGCAGAAAGAATCGAACGAGAAGTGTGATCGGGAAGGTTTCGCAGATTGGAGCGAACGGCGAAAAGAACTGAACGAACAGTGTGATCAGAAGAATCGACTGCTTCAAACGCTAATTTTCAGAACTGATATCTTTCAACGGTAATTTTGAAATTTCCTCAAACTTCCCTTCCACACAGAAATAACTATAAAATTCCAGAATAAAAAGATTTCAAACACTTGAGAAATTTAAAAATTAAACTCACTTTTAACATGGGAAAATAACCATTCTTTTCTCCTCTAAAATGGGAATCGAACTTTCCAGGTATGCTTCCAACAACAGCTCTAGGTGAAACTCAAAGAACTCGGCTCTTTTTTTGGCGAATCAGGCGTTCCTTCGATCATTTAAGTTACCCACTTCGTGAACAAATAACGTATGTCTATTCCTTGCATACTTCCAACATGAGCTTTCTGTGAACTGTAAGAGCGCTAAGCATTAAAATAAAAAATAAGAAAAAGTGGACACCACGACTTCCTTGTACGGCCTATTTAATCATACACATTTTTTGCTGCACTTCATTTAAACTTATGGGCATTTTCGTGGTTTTTCCTATGTTTACCTTAGAAAGTCCTCCACTAAGGCAACCCTCGCTTTAAGTAGATCACCCCTAGTGTACTTTGCCATAATCAGTTAATCCAATTAAACCTCAAAACACTTCTGCAATGAGATGTATATGACTAAGACCAACGATTGCGAAAATAAAAGCAGGGTGACAATTTTAAGATGGGTAAGAGAATATATATACTATATATATACACGTTTTGTACAGCTCATTGCAATAAAAAGGCGAGGCTCAAAATTACTTATAGCAGCCCCATGTACAAAATATCAAAGTTCTACGAGTAGTAGTTTTTGAGTTATACGAGATACATACATACGTACGTACAGAGGTCACGAAAAAATCCCTTTTGAACCCACTTTAAATCCATTTTGGGGAGGGGGGAGGGGAAGAATGCTTTATTGAGTCCGTACGTACACACGTCAAGCAAAAAAATCGAATTTATTTGCAACCGGTCAAAATTGATATTTCTGTTGAAATATGATATCCAAAATTTTTCGCGATTCCAACACTCCCTTTTTACCTCGTATGCAAGGAAATAAAAAGGGGAACTCCGTTTTCTGGAATCAACTGTTTATTCGTTTAGTAAAGTGCACGGGGTCACAGAGAGGGTCGCCCAACCCTTAGTTGAAAACGTCGTGTTCTAAACAGTTTATTAAGTTGGTACCTGTTCTGCTGGTGGGTACCAACTAAGTTATTTTCCTGCCTCCCAGCTGGCATGGTCGTAGAAGTAGGCTGCCGCTGCCTTGGACTGAGTTCGAACACCGAAGAAGGCATGCATGTTTATAATTGTACAAGTGTCTTTGCAACATGGGTTACTTAGAATACTATCCAGCCGAAAGTTTTCTCCAGAGGTTTGAGCTAGGCGAAAAGGGGATTAAGAGATCTTCGGAGTGTTCACCATCAAAACCGGGACGGAAGGGAACAAACTCGTATTGTCATCAATAAGTTGCCCAAGGCTAGGCCAGGAGATATTTCTTGCCTCTCGAGCACGCTAAATTTCGTGGACATGATCCAGCGCTGAGTTTTCAGATGAGGTTCCGATCAGGAAAGTTTAACAACTTTTTTCCTGCCAACTATGTATTTAACTTCTTAACTCGCATAGCAAGTGGGAATAATACGATATCCGAAAAATATTACATCTAGAGGTACGATTATCAGAGGCACCAGGCGACGTTCATTTCGACAGGCGCAAGAGTCAGCTACTTTATCTAGCTTTTAAACTCTTTCACGAGCTTTTAATTTGCGTCTGAGCGAATGCATGCTACGTAAAACAACAGACGATAGGAAATGCTTAACTATTAGTAGAACTCGAAAATAATTATCTCAATGTCGTTTTGCATGCCAACTCCGTCACTTGGAATTAATTATCTTAGCACCACAGCTCAAGGTATGAGTGGAATTTTTCATATGTACAGCAGGTATTATTTTTAGATTCTAAAACATCGTAAACTGCTCCAATACCTGAGAAAAGTATGGCTAGCCTTATTAACGTTAAAAGCAAAATAACTTCACTTGTACACTGACAAATTCCTCATTCACACTACTATCACACATCATTCACAACTGACTTTATGAAGAGTGAGAAATAACATGTCAGAAGAAACTCGCCAAACGTACACGAAATTCTGCTGATCGCCAATGTTGTAACCTTCTCTAAAACAGCGCCCTCCGCGGCCTGCAGGAAAAATTCAGACGCACGACCTGAGGTTTCACGCCTCATAAACCTTTATAAAACCCCGCACTGATCCCCTTTTTGCTCTTAAACCAATAACATTGCCTAACCACATTCTCCTTCCTCTTTCGAGAGAGAGAAAAAGAGATCTTTTTTTTTTTTTTTTTCTCTTCTTTCCTCCTATCCCCTCTTGAACCACGATTTTGACTCCATGATTTATACAGCGAACGAAATTGGCGAGCACCAACGTCAAAATGGAATAGGACAAGATGGGAGGGATTCGCGAGGAAAAAAAAAGAAATCTGAACCATTTCGAGACAAAATGCGCTAAGACAAATACAAACAACTTTCCAGGAGCATTCGTATACGATAGACACAGAATCTCATATACAAGCACATACTTTTCACTACACCATAAAACAGTATTGCCTCCATCATGGCTCTAATTGATGGCATGGTTGCTTTTTTATGTGCTGCTTATTAAAGCATACGCATAAATCGCAAAGACATCTTAATCATCTCAAAAATGAATGAATATTCTGTTTGTTCTTCTACCCTCTCTGAACAATCCAAACTTCAAATATACAATACACAGGAATGATTGCGTTTGCCATGCGTGCTGGCGAGATGTATGTGGTTAACATGACCATCCAGCAACTGAAAGGTAGAACCGTTGTTGAAACTAGAGCTAGTGTTGAAAAACTAGACCTGTTGTTGGAGTTTCACCTAGAGCTGTTGTTGGTTAGAAAGCCGGGGAAGGTACAGTTGTTTTTTATGTTTCATGACATGGGAAAAACTTAATCTCTGCAGGTGCCTGAACTAAAAGTATAATTTATTGGATCGATTAAATAGCATTCCCCTTCCCAATCACCTTTTAACAAAATGATGATATTAGGACTTATCGCATTCCCCGTGCGAATCCTTGTGGTGTAAGTAGTTAGCTTGTTCAGCTGCCAATTAAAAGACCTATGGTTCGAATCCCGATTTTTCACATTTCAACATTTCCACAAATATGCCTGAAAAGTCTTAGCGGAAAGTTTAAACTAAACTTAAAAATCAGCTAATGAAGTACTTGTTTCCCCTTTTTGCATTCAAGAAATTTGTATCTGTTAATTTCCTCAGTCACTTTGAGTGGAGAAAATTACCTCCCTTCCCCCAAAAAATACGCCCAAACCGGCGTTTTTAGCGAAAAGAGACGTTAGTCCAGAACAGCAATTAGCCTCGAAATGACATTTTGCCCCAAATCACTATGTACGGCGTATCACTTTTCAAATTGTTGCCCCCAAATATTATCGCCCTGTATTATACTTAAAGAAATTAAATAATGAAGAATCTGCTTGAATATATGTATGTTTCTCACACTATTAAAAAACAACACTACCTTCAGACATCAAGTTTTTAATAACATAGTCCTCCATCCAAACCCACGCCCCCGGAAGCTCGAATCTTGAACTTCGAATTTTTTTTATAATCTATTTTATATTTTTTAAACTTTAACGAATTTTTGATTAAGAAACTCAACGATTTCAAAGCGAGCGGTAGAAACACACTATACGGAATAAAATATTTTTTTCCCCAGCGGAGGGGACTATCTATCGGAAATTCTAAAGATATGCTGCTCGAAATGCGTATGTATGTGTAAATAAATAAATAATAATAATAATAAAAAAGTTACTTTGCACGTAATATAAAATCTGAAAGCTTTCAGAATTTTTAAAAATTATAATTGCTATCAACGTCCTATACGTTAACTTTATTTATTAAGTGCCACGTTCTTCGCACTTATATCATATAAAATTCAATTCGAGAGCAAAATTACAAAATATTTAAAAACAGCATATCTTTGGAATTTCCGATACACAATCTTTCGCGCTGAAGACAAGAATGTTTATTTTCATTTACAGACATATACACGTTTTGAGAGTATTTTGGGGCTAAAAATACTTAAAAACAGCATAATTTCCGATAGACAGTCTCGCGCGCTGGATATGAAAATGTTTATTCTCTAGAGTGATGCCACTGCTCTACTTGTAATCGTTGAGTTTTTTTAACCAAAAATTCCTTAAAGTTTTACAAAATATAAAGTAGACAATAAAACAAATTCCAAATTCGGGCTTCCAGGTGCTCATATTTGGGTAGAGGACCACGTTATTCAGAATTTGATGGCTCTCGTACCGTTGTTTTTCCACAATGCGAGAAACATGCATACATTCATGCAGATTCTTTATTATTTAATTTCTTTAAGTATAATACAAGGTGATTATATTTGGTGGCAACAATCTGAAAAGTGATACAGCCGTTTGTAGTGATTCGACGCAAAATGCCGTTTCGAGAGTAATAGTCGCTTTGGGCTAAAATATATATATAAAGAAATACATAAATATGTTAAAAATGTGAATTAAAAAAATGGAATATACAGTGGATGGACAAAAACATGGAAACACCTTGTGAAATGCATGTTTGAAAAGAAAGATTGATTTTCATGAAATATGTAGGTTGCGCTGGCGTTTTTGACTACTGACGCCACTTATACAACTTCGTAAATGTGCTAAACAGTTCAGTTGTTGTCGGAGTACTATTATGTGAGGTTGTCATTGCATTATGTCAGAGTTAACAGACTTCGAAAGTGGGCAAATTGTTGGAGCACGTATTGTAGGTGCTTCCGTAAGCAAGGTAGCCGAGGTGTTTAGTGTTTCAAGAGGTACTGTATCGAAGATTTATTCCGCATATTTGAAAAGCGGAAAAACATTATCTGCTAAATCACAGCGCGGACGAAAGTGTGTCCTGAGTGATCGTGATAGACGATCATAAGGGCAATTGTGACGAAAAATAAGACAAGACCACAGCTGCAAAAGTTACTGCTGAAATGAATGTTGTGTTACCGAACCCTGTGAGTACCAAAACAATTAGAAGGGAGCTTCATAAACAGGGAATTGCTGGCCGTGCTGCAATCGAGAAGCCACTCATCAGTGATGCTAATGCCCGTAACAGGAAAAGGTGGTGTTTAAGTCATAAAGCAGGAGAAGCGAGTAATATGGTCTGACGAGTCTTCTTTCACATTGTTTCCCCACTTCTGGCCGTCTGGAGAACGCCATCTCAAGCCTATAATACAGACTGCTTGTTGCCAAGAGTGAAACATGGCGGGGGTTCTGTTATGGTTTGGGCAGCCATATCGTGGTGCTTTGCTAGCCCCATGATAAGTGTGTCAGGGCACATGACTGCCAAGACTTATGTGAACATTTTGGCCGATCAAGTTCATTCCATGGTACAAACTTTGTTCCCCGATGGTGATGGTGTCTTCCAAGACGACAAAGCCCCTGTTCACACAGCTCACATTGTCCAGGACTGGTTTTCTGAGCACGAGGATGAGTTGTCCCATCTCCCCTGGCCACCACAGTCACCAGACCTGAATATTACCGAACCTTTGTGGTCTACATTGGAACGGAACGTGCATTCTCGTTATCCACCGCCAACATCGTCATCTGAACTTGCCACCGTTTTGCAGGAAGAATGGTATAATATTCCCTTGGCAAACATACAGGAACTGTACTTATCCATTCCGAGAAGACTGCAAGCTGTCTTGGATGCCAACGGGTTTCCTACACCATATTAAGCAAAGAAACATGTTTTTTTAAAGGTGTTTCCATATTTTTGTCCAACCCCTGTAAATATCTTGCGCTTTAGCAGCAGGCTTGAAGTAAAATAAACTTATTTAGCTGCAGGCTTGAAGTAAAATAAACTTATTTAGGCTTGAAGTAAAATAAACTTATTTAGCAGCAGGTTTCAAGTAAAATAATCTTATTTAGCAGCAGGTTTCAAGTAAAATAAATTATTTAGCAGCAGGCTTGAAGTAAAATAAACTTATTTAGCAGCAGGCTTGACGTAAAATAAACTTATTTAGCAGCAGGTTTGACGTAAAATAAACTTATTTAGCAGCAGGCTTGAAGTAAAATAAACTTATTTAGCAGCGGTTTGAAGTAAAATAAACATGTAAATTGGAATAAAAGCAAGACAATTCCTCTATCATATAACAATTGCAACCGTGTATAAGAAGTTTAACACAATATCAAAAGTCGTCCAACTAAAGAGAGAATTCATAGCAGAACAATCTCGAAAAATAAAATTTCAAAAGGGAAAATACACAAAATTATACAAATAAAAATGAATCTCCCTTTTACTGAAATTCCAATTTAGAACTCATCAGGGAAAACTGAATTAAAGCTTCATAAAAGTCGATGAATATGTTTCGTTTTTCTGGTCTATTTGAGATGAAAAACCGTAAAAAAATTTCACCAAATTTTTATTCAAGACTTTAATATTAGATTACATATCCCTTTTCCATAGCACAGAAGATACATTTAGAGCATTTTTATGTTTATTTATTCCATAGCACAAAAGATACATGTATATGCTAAAAACTTGAGTTCGAAATAAACTTCCAATCCATGTTAAGAATCCCTAATGTATATTAACTAATACTTTCAACAGAAACCATTTTCGTGGGCAATCAATTACATAAATAGACATCAAGCGCGAAACAAAATTGCATGTTCCCCAAATAAATCGCGGTAACTTCTGAATTAGGAGTTAAAAAAAATCTTAGAACAAGTTGCTAAAGCTGAGTTGAACATTTTTGCACGATTGAATTTTAATAAATGAACAAGCCGAGTCATTAAGATATTAACAAGCACACAAAAGCTGTCTGCCTAAGGGTATGAGGGATCATCTCATTCCCCCATGCATGCTCACGTGGTGTAAGTGATTACCATGTCTATTTAGCAATAGGAAGACCCGCGGTTCAAATCCTGGAGAAGGGACAGTTAATTTTTCACTTTTCCTGTTCCGAAACGGCCAATGAGTGATATCGCGGAACACTTTACAGCGCTAACAATTGGGCTAAATGTTCCATTCTTGCCGCTAGATGGCGAGCATTCTTCCTTTCTTTTTCCCTAATTGAGATTAGGGAACGAGAGGAGATTCGAACCGCTCGCGAGAGCGTAAAGACGAACTTCGATTTCGAAACTTATGACGTTAATAACTAAAATGTACTGTCATTGAAATAATTATCATTTACCAGGTAAATACTGTAAAATATAAAGATGTGTGAAAAATAAATAGTCATTAAGACTACATCGAGGTTATGATTGAATCGAACACACTGCCGAAATTGCTCTCTCAAATAGAACTATCGATTAGAATTAACACTAAACATGATAGAGTAAACTGCGGAAATCCTACACATTGTGTAGCATACCTATTTTATTATAGGTAGCATACCTATTACCACAATGTAAACATACCTATTTTACACTGTGATTAAGGAAAAAATTTCTTTTGTTATCTCCACCGAAAAAATATCATTTTGAATGTAAAGAAGAAGAATGAATTAATTTCGATGATTGCACGGTTGCCTTAAAACTCCTAAATTCTTCTGCGACGAAAAGTATAAAATTACAAATTATATATAAAAGGGAGTTCTCCAGTGCTAAGTTTCGAAAGACATTTCCCTACCACAATTTAAGCTTTTACATCACTTTTCCTTACCATGTTTCGTTCGAACTTCGCCAACGCAGCACTTCCCCCCCCCCCTGGCGTCGCGAGGGCAAAAGTCTGTTTTATGTAGAATCGTCTCCAACATGACTTTCAGTCTGAGTAAAATTATATTTATGTCAATGGGAATAAAGACAGAAAAAAGGTTTTATTTATTCACTAGCTAAAGACAGAAGGATTTGTTGCATCGAGGGGAAATCAAAGCAGGAATAAAGGAATTTCACATCGTCCTTTATGTGCCTTAAAAATAATGGCCGAGATGAAACTTCAGTCGATTTTTGAATTCTTCATCTTCAAGAGGAGGGAATAACAATTTCCAAAAAAGTTTTATAACGAAGAAATTTTAAAATTTCTCATCATATAAAACAAATGCAAGTAGCAAGGTGGTTAGTATATAGGAAAGAGAGGAGGAAAATAAAGTTTAAATTTTCTAATGGATCAATGAGTTAGTTCTACCGCACAGATCTGTGAGATTTCTTTAAATTTAAATAACTAGTTATTTCATGTTTTGAATCTGTACTCTCACTTCTCTTCTCTTTCCAATTTCCCGCCAGAGTGTAAATGAGTTCGTGTGTACTCAAAGCCGGTGCCAAACCGTGAAGCTGCACCGGGAGCATAATTCACAAGTGCACATCAGTATCGCCACTGGGGGAGGAAAAATGCAGCAATGAGCTTCTATCGCTGTTGTGACACTGAATCTTTGAAACTGTGCATATAAGCGCATATTGTTGTTTACGTTTTATTTTGCATATGTATGGAGTATAAATGCTGGTATAATTTTAGTAAAAAATCTCGCAGTGAATTATAAGTTTATTTAACGGTCAAGATTTCACTTTCGCAAAACGTACCACGCACAGGACGTTCGGATTAATGTTCCTGACATATTACGGCTGTTTAGATCCAGAAAATTATAGCCTTGACTATTATGCATTTACTAACGCCTGTGAATTAAGAGAATTCAAAGTGTATAATTTTTTTTAATTGAGCTCAGAATAACTGCAATAACTGGAAGTGTTACAATGAATCTAGTATTTTCTTATCACTATGCTTGCATTCCTTTGATTTTTAAACCGTAAGATTCAAAACATATATTGTGAATGATCTGATTATATACCTATTCCTAACATTAAAAGTTATATATGAATAAATAAAATATATTCGTTGACAATAAGATCAGTTTATTCTGTTTGGAGACTATTTCTTGCGCAGGCATTACATTTAAGAGTGAACATTTATTAATGTGAAGTTAAACACATTAAATGTGTAGGAATGCAAATTAGGAAAGTTCACTTTGAATAAAACTGTGCATTGGTTGCTATTACAGACCATCTTTTTCACATAGACTGCAATAAAAATGCTAAAACTTCTAGTATTTGCATACATAATTTTGCTTATATAGGATATCTAACTTCGCAATGGCCCACCAGCGGCCGAGCGGTAAAGAGCTGAACACTGGTAGTTCGGTCCGAGGTTCGAATCCCGCGAACGGGCTGGCTGCATGGGCGTTTTCGTGGTTTTCCCCATGTGTAACGTGTATACGAACCAGTTTCCCTTCGAAAGTCCTCCACGAAGGCATCCCTCCCTTTAGGCAGTTAGCACTCATGTGCTATGCCATAACTGAATAATCCAATCCAATCCAATCCTAACTTCGCACTGAAAAGTTTCGCAAGAATTGCACGATGCGATTATCTCTATATATCAGCAACAATGGCACGAAGTTTTTAATGGTCTTTCTAATCAAATGGACGTAAAAGCTTAAGTTCCAACCAATATTTCACCTATATTCAATTTTAGTCGATTCAATGCGGCAAAAAATTGATCATAATTGATCACAAATCAATTATGCGAACAAACACACAAACAGGCATTCTTCTTTATATATAGAGAGAGATTTTGTGAAACTTACAAATTTTTGATTAACAAACTCTACGATTTGAAAGCGAGCAGTGGCAACACTTTTCGAAATAAAGCATTTTTATCTCCAATGCGCAAGACTGTTGCCATCCGGAAAAATGAGTGCGAAAATTAAATCTTTCAGAGATTTTAATTAATATCTCGGCCGATTAAAGTCGTACGAAGATGGAAGCAGTCGAAACGGCTTCCCACGAATTTTTGGAGTCGGGAATAATGTATTTAATGCTTGGCAATGGTATTTCTATTTCACTGTAGAACTTAGAAATTTTTTTATTAACACTCTCTACAATTTGAAAGCGAGCACTGGCAACACTTCTCGAAGTAAAGCAGATTTTTATCTCCAGCGTGCGAGAGAGTTGACACTAAGAAAACAGAGGGCGGAAATTAGCGTTTTCAGAATTTTCAATTAATATCTCTGATTTTAGCCATTTATTTATTTATTTTTGGAAAAAAAGGGACGTCGACCTTTCCCAGGCCCCAGAAAAGAATTGTTGAAAGTTTGGTTACGATAGCCGCAGTAGTAACTAAGTTAATCGCGAACAAACACACAGACATTCTTCTTTATATATATATGTTACGGTGAAACACCGAAATCTGGAGAATGTCGACTCTCACAGGTGAATGTCAACATTCACATAGTCTCTTGGTGTATGTCCGAAATATTTTCCAAATACTCTTATTTCTGACTTACACCGGTCAATGTCGACATTCACCATGTACTAATGGTGAATGTTGAACATATAACAATATTATATTTTCTTCTCCGTAATTCAGTCGCGAATAAACGCACTTGAGTCTTGAAATAAGAACTTAAGAACATAAGAACCTAAAACACACAATACATTCAAAATGAGAAAGGAAAATAGTAGAAGTTAAAAACTTACTTAATTATACAGTACGTTCTAAATGAGAAAATAAAATAACAGTAATAAAAAACTTACTAAATTAGATGATTCAAATCTTATTTATTGCAACAACTTAAACTATTATGACACTTTATGACCTCTCTTTTCGACTTTCACCAGAGCATATCTGTGATTGTCGACATACACCGGTGAGGGTCCGAATATACAAGAATGTAGTGAAATATTCGATCTTTCACCGACGTATTTGGTGAATGTTGACATTCTTCGGTGAAAGTCGACATTCTCCAATTTCTGTCTTTCACGGTAACATATACATAGATATACAATTCGAAAGTTTATGATTATTAGAAAAGAACATTTCTGTCGTTTTGACAAACACTATGGAAATTTGAACACAGACATAATCGAAGACACATCTACATTGCACATAATGAATCCAGATGTTTATATCTCTGAGAATTACAGAACCTTTTACGTATTACAGCATTTTGTTACTCCTACTGTGAAGAATGTTTTGCTCAATATGTACATTTTCATTGTTTCAAGAAAACCTTGAAACCCTTTTTACACACACTTTTTCACTGGTTCTTACATGGATCTAATCACACAGATTGCTGTTTTTCGAAAAGTCAAAGCGGAGAGCATCGCACATCATCTGAAAGGCGGTTTCAGATCGAAAAATGTGACCTCCCCTGACCTCGCATTAGTCGCCGAAAGAGTAACGTGATTAGTGGAGTGAAAGCTTTCGCTCCGCCCTAATGACGTCATCCGGCATCCAGCAGTAAGAAATCCGTCTGAAACTAACGAAATGTTTTTCCTTCTGTTACAATTCAGCCGCCCATTTATTTAGCTGATATGGAGTTGAATTGAGGTTTGCATAAATATACATTCGATGGTCCAACCTTGGACCAGCAAACAAATGTTTATATTCGATACCGGTTAGCATTAGACATTTAATATAATGCACTAATTTTATATACGTAAAAGAATCACCGCTTCATTTTTGCATAAACCGTTTTAATATTTTTGTACACATCTTAATATATTGTTAAGGATTTTGTATTTAATTAGCTATTTTTAGTAGAATTATAATTAAAATTGTTTTATATTCCTGTGCAATGGAGCACGAGACATATTTTAAGAGAAAGCTCTGCCGGAAAAGTAAAACTCAGCAGCACGCACATTTAATAAATAGATATCTCCTAATTTATATTTAAACTGAATAAATGACTACTGCGTTAGCTGTAACTGTAATTCTCTTTTTGCTTGCGTGACCGATTTAAAAAGTTATAAAAGCCGGAGAGAAACAACTCAGTTCAGTTTTTTTAGTTGTTTTGTAGAGCTATTAGGTATATGACACATATACTAAAACGCAAGAAGTTCATTCGAAGACTCGGTGCGTGAAAGTGCAGTTGCCCCTCGCTCCCTATTTTTTGACTCCGCTGATTTTCTTCCGTTTTAGTCTATGTGTCATATGTTTGATCAGATAGCCTGGCTGAGTAAAAGTAGGCGACTAGTATAAGTCTGATTCAAAATCCGGTTACGACCACGTACAGTGCTGATAAGGACCACGTGTTTCTGAGACTCCTTTGCCGATGCTTTATTTTTCTTCTTTTTTCCCTTTCTAGGAATTTCGTTCTCCTGATGAGGAGGGACCTTCAGCTGCCCTCGAAATCGATTGAGTGTTTTAATATACTTACGCTAAATACAAGGTTATTATTGAGATTCTGATTGTTACATCGGCGTGTTTCTCTTCCATTCTAGTCCTGTGAAAATTTGAAAATATAACGCTGATTTTTGTTGTTTGACTTCTAAAAAGACTATGTTTTAGGATTAATATAAGCAACAGACACAGGTAGTAGTCCCCTCTGGGAAGGAATTACTTTTATAAACGTTTTAAAAATAGTATATAACTTCTAAATAGCACGAGGAAACAATTCAACAAACAGAACTTTACATCCATGCTTGTTGAAAGAATTACTGACGAAGTATTCCAATCACGAAACTGCCGAGTTTGTTATCAATAATACACATACTGGCCAATGAATTAGAAACATTTGAGATCTTCACTTGAATGCGTGCGAGGGAGGAAGTATGCAATATTTTTTTTATTTTTTATGACGTGGGTTACACGTGGTTAGAATGCTAGTACCAGTAAGATGTAAGAGAGCTTTTCACGATGAATGAAGTAAAATGGGAAAAACGACAGATCTTTCACCATTTCAAAAAGGGCCTTTTTGTTGGTGTCCGTTTATCAGGGGCTTCGATTTCGAAGAGAGCAAATCTCACTGGGTTCTCAAAAGCAGCCATATCAAAGGTTTTTCAAAAGTTGGAATCAGAACCCACATTCCTTCTCCAGCAGACGCAACTGCGTTTCTAACACAGTTTTCCTAGAGTTTCCTGTAGTTTCCTAGAGTTCCTCCCCCATCGTCTTCGACGAATTGTACGGCAAAACAGGGACTCTACTGTGCTTCAAATGACACAGATCGTCAACCAAGGCTCTTCCTCAGCGGTTTCAGCTCGAACCATGCGCAGAGAATTGCAGAGGATAGAAATGTATAGTTGGCTGCCTGAGAGAAAAACCACTCATTTCGGCCCGACATGCAAGAATTCGTTTGCAGTGATGTTGGGAAAGAAGACATTGGACATATGAGGACTGGAAATGGACAATGTGGTCAGATGAATCACGCTACACCTCATTTTGGATTTATGGAAGACGTCGAATTTGGCGAGAACCCCATGAAGCCATGAAACCATCTTGCCTTACTCGCAATGTGCAAGGGTCTGGTGAATATCATGACATGGGGCATGTTCTGCTGACATGGACGTGGTGCCTTGGTGTTCCTCGAGGGTAAACAAACACCCATGACATAGATACCTAAATATAATGGCAGATCAAGTGCACCCTGCAGTGTTGCATTTTTACCCTGATATGGCGACCGGATACTTCATCGACGATAATGGAACTATACATCGTGCCAGAAGTGTTGAAAATTGCTTCGCTCATGAACATCAGTCTCACTTCCAACACCTTCCCTGGCCACCACATAGCCCGGATCAAAACCTCATAGAAAATATGTGGGATATGGTGGAAAGATGCATCCCACATCACTCTCCTCTTCTACATAATTCTAAAAAGCTATATAGCCAATGCGTAGTATTCTCTGGACGTAAATGCACTCCAGAAAAACTTAAGCTCGAAGCCCAAACGAATCAGAGCAGTTACCGGTGCAAAAGGTGATCCAATAAAATATTGATCTTGGGTTTCTAATTCGTTGGCCAGTGTGTGAACATTGCTATAATCTGAAAGATAAATTACTATTCCTTAGTTATATGGAAAGGCAGCAATTGACAGAACTGAAAATTTGGTTGAATTAGGTAACATGGGCAAAGATTGGCTAATACAATATTAATAACGACGCGAAAAATAAACCAGGCTAGGCTACAGAAATAGCTAACGTCCGAAGAAAAACAGTAGTAACGGGAATCGATGATTCATCGATTCTTTCTCTGCTGCGATTCGATGGCTTATTCATTTTTCTTTATGAATTAATCTACGCTGTGAATTAAACTACGTATAGTCGCATATATTATTTTCACCATACCATTTACAATATTATTAAAAGTTATCCATTTGGCTTAGTGTACTGCATTGTGCCCTGTTAGCCCAAAGAGACAATTAGCCCAGAAGGCCTATTAATTTAGTTTTGGCATTTTGTGTCGGTTCACTTTTCAAATTGTTGCCACCAAATATTACAGCTTTACATTATATTTAAAAAACTAAATAATGAAGAATCTGCATGAACGTATGTAGGTTTCTCACACAGTGAAAAAACAACGGTACCTAGAGCCATCAAATTCTGAATAACGTAGTCCTCCATTCGAATATGGGCATCTGGAAGCACAAATTTGGAACTTGTTTTATTAGCTATTTCATATTTTGTCGAATATTAAAGAATTTTCGATTAATAAACTCAACGAATTCAAAGCGAGCAATGGCAACACTGTACGGGTGGAGAAAATTATGTCCTGCGCGCGAGACTGTGTATCAGAAATTTTAAAGATATGCTCTGTTAAATATTTTGTGATATTGCTGTTGAATTGAATTTTATGGTTTAAGTGAGAAGAACATGATATTTAATAAGTAAAGGTAAACATACAAAACGTTAAAAAAAACGCCCCTTTGGGCGTAATATAAAATTTGAAAGCTTTCAGAATTAAAAAAGAAAAAAAAAATGATTTAACTGAAAATATATCACAAAAATTATCGTCTGCATTTGAAAATTTCTAATTGTGTAACAAATTGCTAAAGTCAGTTATTTTCATTAGCTTACTATATTTTCTCTTTATTATGCTTTAATACATATTATTTTCGTTGCATTATTAAAATATCATTACCAGTTGTAATAATTTATGTTTTCCAAAAGAATTCTCATAAAAATGGTAAAAAGAAACGGAATCAAGATCCGAATGATGATATACCGTCAAGGCAGACCCAAAGCAAGAGAAGTTCCACTCCTTTCATTGGATTGTGGGAGGGGAAAGGGTTTTCTTCACAAATGGTATGAGTACCACTATACATTACAATAATCTATATAATTGGAAGAATTGTATTTCGGGCTTAATATGATTGAGTGTATAATTTATTTTTAACAGCTTAATGTTCAGCTTAAAACAAACTACCAGCAAAACATTTTTAAAGAACAAATTTAAATACCATTATAAAAAGCACGAAATTTTAATTAACAGCGCATATAGATAATTCACAAATGATAAGTTTTAACACAGCATATTACGCTGCATTAAACTGCAATGCAAAAGTTTTCGAATGCTCCTGTATGTGCAGCTTTTTAGCAACATAAAAACTATTGCAGAAAAAGCTATTATACAGGCGGAAATTAAGACGGGGGAAAAATCTCGGAAGTACGGAAAATTTCAAACAATTAATTTTCTAATAGTTCAGTAAAAATCGGAAACATATATATATATCTGTTTCCCAATAATATTTCTTCCGATTTCAATTTCATATATAATATCCATATTTCCTAAGACTTGCACATAAAACATACTAAGTAATCATTAATCACCACAAAACATTAAAAAAGCGAAAATTATTTAAAATAAAGTTCATAAGACATTGTTGGAGCAATGAAGTTTTTCTTCCATGGGAGTCACGTGACCTTTTTTCCTACCGTCATACCGTGAATATAACATAAAATTTTACTATGCTTCAATCATCTTGCATCCAATAGGATCAACAGCAAAGGAAATAGTCCTGGTATGAACCCCACTAAAGAAATATAGAATATTTGCAAAAACAAAAATTTGATGTGGACATCACGACTTCCTTGAACGGCCTATTAAATTATACACATTGTGGGTGCTCTTTATTTAAACTTATTTCCTCGAACTTCATTAGAGATATATTTCTTGTTCAATCAATTCAGTTTTCCTATGGCGGCAAGGCAAAAATAACATAAAAACTCAAAATATCTTCATCACTAAAATACAAAAAAAAAAAAAAAAAAAAAAAAAAACCCGAATACAGTTAAAAACAATTTTTCCAATTAAAATTAGAATTTCTACAGTTCTACAGGAAAACAAAGCAATTCGGCCTACGGGCAGAAAGAAATAATTTTCGGCGCACAAAAATTAAAAGCTAACATGTAGTATCACTGGTCACTTTGAAGACATTGAACTCTCTTTTCAAGACATTGAAAGTGGTGCACCGACTGACTTAATTATACTACTAAGAGTTTCATATGTAAACAAATAAGAGCCACGTTAAGCCTCGTGCCAGTTTTAAATTACTGATACTACTGCATGCATATTAACTAAAGTCGCACAAATCTAAACTAGTAAATAAGACCAAAATAATTCAGTCACAATGCACAATGTACCAACAAATAAGAAGAAAAAAAAAGAAACCCGAGCTCATAGAGTCGGTATGTATGTACATATATATATGTGTGTGTGTTTGTGTGCATATATGTATGTACACTGCTCAAAAAAAAAAAAAAAAAAAAAAAATGGGACAGTGCTATATCTCCCGTTCTACTGGGCCAATTGACAAAATTCAAACTACGTGTTTCATGTCTCGATAGCGCGACTTAGGATATATATTAGATTTATATATAGTACTATTCTAACATAGGTATTTTGACACAAAATCGGACTTTTTCTGAAATAACATACCAATCTTTTTACATATTTCGATTCTACGACTCAAATTATGCCAGAATACCAAGTTTTGTAAAAATCGTACGAATAGTTTTTAAAATATTAGCTCTCAAAATTTTAGCTCCTCAATGTTAATTGAATTTGGCAAATATTTATTAATATCTCTTTCTTTATTAAACTTTTTTGATTTTTTCTCTCACATTTCGAAATTTTGGTTCATTCCAAATAAAATTTACCCATTTTTTGCGTTTTATTTTTTTAATTTCTATTTTTAAATAATTTCTATAGATTTTTCGAAAAAAAATTTGAATTATAACCTATAAAATTTTTACCATCATCTTAAAGTAGGTGTATTTTTAAGCATATCTGCAAAAAATTAGACTTTTTTATTCAAAATTTTCTAAGATACACACGAATTTACATAATTTCGCGTTTTGAAATTTGGCACCTTTTTTTTTGAGCGATAATAACGCCAAATGTGGTCTATGGATTTTTGTTACACTGAATTGCCACAGCTATTTTTAACCTTAAACTTCAAGTAAAATTTTACGGAGAATTAATTATATGACATTTTTTCCCTCAATGATACGTAATAAATATTTATTAATACTATATGAAAGGCTATTTTTTTAAATTATAGATGATATTATTCAAATTTTTAACTATTTTTTTTTTAATTATAGATGATATTATTCAAATTTTTAACTATTTTTTTTTTTAATTTCTCTCGTATCTTTTCTTTTTTTTTAAAAATTTAAGAGTAAATTTTTACCTTCGGCGTTTTATCGTCTGCTACTTTACTTCGTTTAAATCGAATTGTCTAAAACTGAGAATTTTCGTTTGATATTTATTTGAATTTTATGACATTAACTGCATAATTTATTTCTAAACAAACTGTTGATTTTGAAGTGTCTGAAAGAGCGGCTGATACTATTATCCATATTTTTAAAGCACAATATATTTTTATAGAAACATAATATTTAGAATAATCATTTTTTATGAAAGTCAAATTATGATATAAACATACAACCCTCTAGAGACTGAATTCATGGAAGTTCAATGGTTATGTAGAAATGATCTGCAGCTACTTAATGGTTGGATAAGTCAGCAGATTCTGTGGACAAGTAAGAATAATTATATAAACGACACCAACATTCTGGATTCAATAAACAACGAGGATACGATGTTTACTAAATGAATTTAAGAAGTTTTAAAACATAAAAAATCAACTCATTTTTTATCCTAAAATGTATTTTTGTGCGTAGCGTCTTTTCATTATATCCTTAAAATTCTAATTTAAAATGTAATTGTCAAGAACTGAATCCTAATCATCAGTAATATAATAAGTAATTATTACGGTTATTAATAAATCCTTCTTATAAAGTAATTGCAAATATTTCAAAAAACTTTCTATCTGAATGCAAGCATTTTTCTATGCAAATATTTTTAATTTTATATTAATCAAGATTGCAAACCATATTACTTATTTCCACTTCAGTTCTTACCGTCAGTTCTAGTAGAATTTACAAATCAATTATATTTAATTAAGGATTTGATTGGATTATTTAATTATGGCATAGCACACGAGGGCTATCTGCCTAAAGGGAGGAATGGCTTCGTGGAGGACTTTCTAAGGGAAACTGGCTCGTATACACGTTACACATGGGGAAAACCACGAAAACGCCCATGCAGCCAGCCCGTTCGCGGGATTCGAACCTCGGACCGAACTATCAGTGTTCAGCGACTTTACCGCTCGGCCGCTGGTGGGCTTGACTCAAATATTAATAACATTTTAAGAAACCAAATGTAGGATAAAATTGTGTAAAGCAATGGGCACAATGATAAAACTGTTTAAAGCAGTGTATGCAAATCATCCTAACTTAAAATATCGGTTATACATCTCTTTTATTTATATATATTTTTTCTGAACGGAACATTGAAAGGCGTGTAAAACTGTGCTTTACTGTATTTTCTCTTTTAATATAGTATGCAGTTTTCAAACGCATCGTAGTCTGGGTTACAAAGTATTCTTCCGAAAAAAACGCAGTTCAAATAAATAAAATCAAATTCTGGAAAATTGATATTAATAAATATATTTAAAATGCTCAGTTCGAAGGAATAAATAGAAAATTTTGAAACAATTATCTGAAGAGACAATGCAACACAAACAATTAAAATAAAAGTATAAAAATTTAAAAATGACCTAAAATAATAGCTATGACGAAAAATATATATAAAGAAAACTATTTGAAAAAAAAAAATAAACGCTGCACTTTTATTTACGCAGTTCGAATAGGTAAAAAGAAATTTTAAAACAGTTATTCAAAAAAAAAAAAAAAAAAAAAAAAAAAGTGCAACTTAAACAATTAAAATGAAATTCGAAAAAGAAAAAATTACTTAAAATAATAAGTTATAATTAAAAATATAATATAAAGAATATTATTTGGAAAAAAGGAACGATGGTGACTTTTTTTCCTAAGGAAACTAGGTTGCCATATATTAAGAAGTTCGCCAAGTGAAGTATTCTTGGCGCAAACTGACAAAAAAGTGCCAACATAAATTTGCGAATTTCTCCGTAAATTTTGCTCCAAATTTTACAAAATTTCATATTTAGGCGTAATTTGAGTCGTAGAATCGAAATATGTAAAAAAATTGGTATGTTATTTCAGAAAAAGTCCGATTTTGTGTCAAAATACCTATGTTAGAATAGTGCTATATATAAATCTAATATATATCCTCAGTCGCGCTTTCGAGACATGAAGAACGCAATTTGAATTTTGTTAATCGGCTCAGTAGATCGGGAGATATAGGACTGTCCCATTTTTTTTTTTGAGCAGTGTACATACTATATATATGTGTATATATCAAATGTTGTATCATCTTAAATTCACTTATTGCGAAATCAAGTTATTCTACTACTTGCGCAATAGCTGCAAAGTAAGATAATAATTTATTTACTAAAGAAATATTGATTATATTATCTCCTAAGATTAATTTTAGTAGAATTATCTAAAAAGAGTGAATCCATAGTTAGTACGTTTAATTCCAAAAATTGTTTTAAAGTAACTTGAATGTAAATTGTTAAAAATGTTTAACGGGGACTTGAATTAAATCATGAATAACAAAATTTCAATTGTAAAAAGAAATTAAATTGAAAGCAAGTAATCATTGCCATTGATCATACGTTTGGTGTGGCGGGATTGCCAAAAAAAAAAAAAAAAAAAGGGGGGGGGGTTGCTTTAGATGTTATAACAGTCAGTCCCATATAGAAAATTTCAACATTCTACGGCTATCAGCTTTTGAGTTATACGAACGTACAGACGTCATGGAAAATATTTCTTCTGAATTCAATTCTGAAAAAGGATAAAAAAAAAAAAAAAAAAAAAAAAAAAAAGTCCTTTATTCTCTCCCCGCACGTACAAATATCACGGAAAAAATAGCAAGTAATTAATAATTTTAAGATGATATAACAATACATAACATTTAAAAAAAACTGAAAGCTTTCAGATTTTACATTAAGCCCAAAAGGGCGCTTTTTACTTCCTTGTACGAAGTAAAAAGGAAGTATTGTAATCGTGAAAAGTTTCAGGCAGCATATTTAAACGAAAATACCCATTTTGACCGCTATCGAATGCAATTTAACAAAGTTTTTGCGTGATATCCGTACGTAAGGACAGAATAAAACACTCTTTTCCTTCAAAAAAATTATAAAACTGCTTTAAAATTAATTCTGAAGAGAATTTTTCGTGGCTCATGTACGAACGTACGTATCTCGCATAACTCAAAAACGAGTAGCCTCAGAACGTTGAAATTTTGTATATAGGACTGCTATAACAGGTAGATGTGCACCTCGTATTTTGGTTGTAATCGGCAGCACCAAACGTATATAAATATATTTATATATATATCCACTCTATTACCCGGCTCAGTGATCTCAGTTTCTTTACTCTTATATGTTTGGAAATTGTATATTTTTTGCTTTAAAAATGATTGAATTATGTTGTTTTTATCTTCCGGTTAAGGATTTTATGCCTTTAGTAAATCTGTGTGCAATATTTTTAGAATTATCAGCAATTTTAAAGTTGTTTAATTGCCGCTAAGTCTGTTTTTAATGGCGGCCATTGATGTTTACGTTTGAAACAGGAGACTAGTGGATTTGTTGCCAATCTAGAGAAACTTAGATTCGCAACAACAAAGATACCGCCTTCATTTATTATTGCGAATTAAATCATGCTTAATCCTTTCTGGAATTTTTTCGAGGAAATAAGTGTTTAAGATTTACTTCGTAATTTTTAATGCAGATATTTTCAGTTTTTATGTATTTTTGCCTTCTCGCGAAGTGAGAACTGAATTAATTGAATGAGAAATACTCAATCGTCTGTGAAAAACTGTTACCTTTTTGTTTTGTTTGCATAATTTCTTTTATACATCATTCTAGCTTTATTATAGTATTTGAATAGAACATGTGGCAACGATTAGATAATTCTATTCTTTAAATGATATAAATTTTGTGCATTATGAGTTATAATATAAACGAAATATATAAGTTAACTGTTACATAATTATTGGATTATATAACAGTTAACATACTTTCCGTTATATAATTATTATACAAGTTAATTGTTATATAATTATTAATACTGTTAAGTGAATCGCTATGGTAAACAAATACGAGAGTGAATTTTAAAGAATGCATTTATTCTATTGTGGTTTATGCGCTGTCGGCAAAGTAGATTTAATTCAAAAGTTTAAATGAAATGCAAGAAAAAATGCGTATAATTTAATATTCCAATACAAGGAAGTCATGTGGTGTACACATCAGGTTTTTTTTTTTTTTTTTTTTTTTTTTTTCTTACGTTTTGTGTGTTACCTTTACTTATTAAATATCATGTGTTCTTCGCCTTAAACCATAAAATTCAGTTCAACAGCAATATCGCAAAATAATTTTAAAATGAGCATATCTTTAGAATTTCCGATACACAGTTTCACGGAATGGAGATAAAAAAAAAAAAAAAATTTTTTTTTGGTCCCTCGTACAGTGTTGCCATTGCTTGCTTTGAAATCGTCGACTCTGTTAATCAAAAATTCGTTAAAGTTTTACAAAATATGAAATATATAATAAAACAAATTCCCAATTTGGGCTTCCAGATGCCCATATTGGGATGGAAACGTACGTTATTCACAATTTGATAGCTCTAGGTAGCGTTGTTTTATTAAAATGCGAGAAACATACATACATACTTTTAGGCAGATTCTTCGTTATTTAATTTCTTTAAACATAATACAGGGATCTAATATTTGGTGGCAACAATTTGAAAAGTGAGCCGAGATGTCAAAACGAAATTAATAGTCCTTCTGGGCAAATTGCCCTTTTAGATTAAAAAAGTTCAAATAGATATTTTCGTTGAAATACGACACTTGAAATTTTTCGTAATTACAAGACTTTCTTTACTTCCTACAAAGAAATACAAATGTATAAACTAATTGAAATAACCTAGAGAATATGGATTAGGTTATCGGAGCATGGGCTTCGTTAAGAATTTCTACTGGCCAACTCATTTGCCTGGGATGGAACTCAGGTTCAATTCCGAGTATTTAATGATCTTAAGAACTTGGCTATTCGTGAGACCAGAGAATTTGACATTATAACAGAGAGTTACCAAGTCTTCATAAAAAGAGAGATCAAAAGAATCCACCCTTTATTAAAAAGCCAAAGCGAGTCACTAATTACCAAAAGGTCATAATATTGCTCAAAATATAATTAATTACAAGTCTTTTTGTATATAAATATAATTAAATATAGTTAACGTATAATAAATCATTCTTAATCATAGCAATATATGCTTTAGCAACCCGTTTTTCAGAAATTCATAATAATTTGCAGAAGACTGTACTTGTCACATAAAATTTCAAGCTGTAAGGATTATGTTAATTTTATTAACAGTTAAATTTTAAGTTCCTTTCCTGTCAAATTCTTAACTTCAACTTACTACTTCCGGCCAGAACGTAGTTTTGGAATTTGCTGAATATTTAATGAGAAGGAGAGGTATTTAAACCACGAAGTTACTTACTGAGACAGAGAGAGAAACAGAGTTTCTGAACTACGCGCGTCTGCCTTTTTGGCCGCTCTCTCTCTCTCAAAGCTGTTATACGCTCGGCCATACTCAGGCCCTTGCTAAGCTTCGTAGTAAAATAGGTTAAGGGGCCAACTCTCATTGTACCTTGATAGCTTTGGCTATACTTAGTTAGTTAATCTTAGTTTTAGTTTAATTCTTAGTCTTAAGTTCAAGTCCAAAGTGCGGACTTTAATTATACACTCCCAGGCGGACTTTTGTGAAATCTTACAGAAATAATAAAGGGTTATTTACCCTTCTCTCTTGTTGTTTCCCGTCTTCGAACTCTTGCGATTATTCGCTTATCAGTTCCTAGGTTCCTCACTTCCAACATTAACTTAGAATTTCAAGTGAGGGGACCTTACAAAGCACTGGTAGCGTTTTCGAAATTCTTGCCGCGTAAATACTACACAATTATTAATCAGACATCAAGTAGCTTTCGGTACTTTACTTTTATTTGAGTTAGGAATGAAAAATCCTTTCTTATCCAGATAGGAAAAAGAAAACGGAAGCATATTTGGAAGCTTTATTATACAAGTCAGTACATTCCGTTTTAATTGGTAATGAGACCCAGGAATTAATGATACTTTTTGCTAGAAATTTCATTTTACGTCTGGTGTCATTACAGGGATTCATCAACTGCTCTCTTTCATTTGATGACAGTTTTAATTTTCAAAACTGCCACGGATGGGATCAAGAACTCTTGAAAATTCGCTATATTTACCGTATAAAAGATAAGTCTTAAACTGTAGCCTCGTTTGTCAATAATGAAACCATTTTTACTTCCTTGTACGAAGTAAAAAGGAAGTATATTAATCACGAAAAGTTTCAGGCAACGTATATCAACGAAAATATCCATTTTGACCGCTATCGAATGCAATTTAACGATGTTTTTGCGTGATATCTGTACGTAAGGACAGAATAAAAGACTCGTTTCCTCCAAAAAAATTATAAAACTGCTTTAAAATTAATTCTGAAGAGAATTTTTCGTGGCGTCTGTACGAACGTATGTACGTACGTACGTATCTCGCATAATTTAAAAACGAGTAGCCTCAGAAGGTTGAAATTTTGTATATAGGACTGCTATAACATGTAGATGTGCACCTCGTATTTTGGATGCAATCGACCGCACCAAACGTATATAAATATATTTATAAATATATCCACTCTGCTACCCGGTTCAGTGATCTCAGTTTCTTTACTCTTATATGTTTGTAAATTGTACATTTTTTGCTTTAAAAATGATTGAATTATGTTGTTTTTTTCTTCCGGTTAAGGTTTTTATGCCTTTTGTAATTCTGGAAGCAATATTTTTACAATTATCAACAATTTAAAAGCTGTTTAAGTGCGGTTAAGTTTTATATAACATGGCGGACATATTTGTTTACAATTGAAACAGTAGAATTGTAGATTTGTTGCCAATCTAGAGACTAAGCTTCGCAACACAAAACTAACGCCTTCATTTATTATTGCGAATTAAATCATGCTTAATCCTTTCTGGAATTTTTTCGAGGAAATAAGTGTTTAAGATTTACTTCGTAATTTTTAATGCAGATATTTCGAGTTTTTATGTATTTTTGCCTTGTCGCGAAGTCAGAACTGAATTAATTGAATGAGAAATACTCAACCGTCTGTGAAAAACTGTTTCTTTTTTGTTTTGTTTGCTTAATTTCTTTTATACATCGTTCTAGCTTTATTATAGTATTAGAATAGAACACGTGGCAACGATAATTCTTCAAATGATATAAATTTTGTGCATTCAGAGTGTCGTTATAGTAAACAAATATAGTGAATTTTAAAGAGTGCATTTATTCTATTGTGGTTTATGCGCTGCCGACGAAGTACATTTAATTCAATCTAATCAATTTAAATGAAATTCAAGAAAAAAATGCGTACAATTTAATATTCCGTACAAGGAAGTCATGTGGTGTACACATCATATTTTTTTTTTATAAAAAAAAAACTCCAATGTTGGAAATAGTGAAAAATTTCTCTGTTTTTCAGAACTAAACCACAGACCAAGTTTCCTCTCAAACCCTGTATAGTAATTAGGTTATTTTGAAGCAAAAGATATGCAAAACCAACACTGCCCTCGCCGGAACTCTAACCTGGATCTCTCGAATACGCGCCGAGTGTGCTAACCGTTACAACACGAAGGCTTGCAGAAAGGAGGCAGAAAATGCCTTACAACCCCTTTTCGTATGGGCAATGATAACAGCCAAAGAATTACCCTGTAGACAGAGACTTAGTTCATTAAATTTTGAGAATACGCCTCAAAGATACGCCAATACACTTGTGGGATCTAGTCTTCTTTGCAAACATACAATGTAACTAGATCTAAAAATCTAAGTCGTAACTTTTCGCAAAGACTCAGAGATAAATACAACAAGGGAAGGATGTAAAAGACCTTTTTATTTAACGCAATAGTTTACAGAATACACGGACTTACGTGCTTACAAAGTCATCAAATAACTGAGGTGAGGAACTTAAAACAATAGTGCAACAACTAAATTCTAAGGACAATAGTAGTGCCACGACTATTCAATTTGATTTAACTTAACAGGTAGACTCAGAAACCTATACTGGCAGAATAATAATGTCGGCAAGAATGCGAAGCCGAGATTCAAAATTAACAGCTGGTAGAATTAATAGCATGCGCTCATATAACAGCGAAACCATGCCCTAACTAAGCTTTTCGCGACCTCAGTTTAAAAATACTCTGACTTAGCCTAACTAATTTACATGCTGGAGAGGATATGCGAAGGGAATAAGAAAAGGCAGAAAAGTCTAACGAATTAAAATAACTATTAGTAAAAATGAATAGAATCCTACATACTTAGTCACATGCCATCAGCAAGAAATGATGACAAATTTTGTTAATTTTGTTTACAAATTAACAGGACATATTTGCAAATCTACAAGACCACAAGGATAGGCTTCGAGGATCACAGGTGAGGAACCCTCAGCAATTACAACAAGCCTATAATTTAAAGAGTTCCCCCAAAATGGATATTTAGAACACAAAATCTTATACCAAATTTGCGAAATTTAAATTTACTCAAAATGATAAAGCCAAAAGGTAAGCGAAAAAATTTCGCTATGATATCATTTCATCGTAAATCTAGGTCACATGGAAATGAATACCACTTATTTAATAAAGAAAAGAATTAATTATTGAAGTTATAGTTCTGAATTTATTTGAATTTATTTTAGGAACGATGGGTATGTATCAGTATCAGTATCAGTAGCGGGCGCAGCCCGACCCGCCTAACCAAACAAGTTGCTCTTATGGTCATGACAGGCCACGCCCATTTCAACAAAGGAAAAAATTAAACATAAAATATCTAAATGAGAATAATCATGTGTAAATAATAACTATAAACATAAAAGTGAAGAAAAGGAACAAATACAAACATTTAGACAAGAGCAGACACCAAAGACAAAAACAAAAACGCAAATAACAAACACAAACAATGGTAACAACAAATTAGTAAAATATACAAATAGTGATGGCAATAAAATGCAAATATCATACACTAATTCCCACTGTCCGGCGCTCACAGTCAATAAATTTCATCACAGATTTACATAACTGTGCGAAATCTTTATAGCATAAAAAGGGATTTTCAAAATCAATATTTTATCTTAAGCCATCAAAGTAGGGACAGACCTTGAGGAAATGCTTAGCATCACCAAACAGACCACATAGTCTACATTTATCGTCGTTCTGTATCTTAAACCTAGCGAAGTATCCCGGGAAACGCCCATGTCCGGTCAGAAACTGGTTAACTTCAAAATCATTAAAGATAATTTTTTTTTTCCTAATCAGTTCTAAATGTATCAAATAGCGACTTTTCCTTTCAGAAGAATTCCATTGTAACTGCCATTGCTTAAAATAATACGAATAAATAACTTTAGTTGCTATTTTTTTTTTTAACCCTGAACATAGGGCGTCCCCGAAACACTCCCTGTGGCAGCCTTTTTTGCGAGCACATCCGCTCTCTCATTACCGTATATTCCGATATGGGCTTTAACCCAGCCAAACTTAATATTAAAGGATAAGGATAGTTTTTGGTAAAGATCTTTAATATCGATAATCAGACCATTATTATTTTCTGCATTAATAGAGTGCATTTAAACAAGACATGCAATCTGTAAAAATATAGAAGTTAGAATTTCTTGCAAAATTACTTTTCAATATCCATTTAAGGGCATAGAGGACGGCGATGAGCTCGGCTTGATAAACAGAGTTATATTTTTCAAGGCCCAATGTATAGTGATAGATCTCAGTATCAAAATAATATACAACAAAAGCCGAGCCCACCCCGCCCTCATAACCCGATCCATCAGTAAAAATTTGGTATTCCGTTAAACAAGGATCATAAATATTATAATTGACAGAAATACGGTTTGCCGGATGGATCAGATGTAAATTAAAGACAGAAAGTGAGTCAGCGAAAACTGGGATTTCATCATAGTTAAATAAGTCTGAAATATTGTTTCTTAATATAGCTTTATCACAATAAAACTTGTAGATGGGTATGTAATGAAAATAACATAAAATTAACTGGACACCAACCCAATCAATTTATTTAGATACTATATATATGGATTAATCTAAATTAAAACGTGCACATACACAAAACCAAAAAATCAACTCTTCGGCTGCATCGCGCAAAATACTCAGTCCAGTGCCGAACGGCAGACCCAAAGCTGTCGAAAAGTTAACAACGCTACTTCGATAAAGTGGCATAACATGAAAAACCCAATTTCATACGTCGACAATATACGGAATAATAATAAATCCAAACTCTGTACCTCTTCTCTTTAGTAAGAAGGAGTCAAACTAGTCCATAACGCATAAAAACGACGAGGGGGGATTGGATGGAGGATGGAATGTCTCCTTGGCCGCCCCATCATCATCTGCAACAAGAGACGGTGGGAAGAGAGGGGCGCCAAAGAAATTCAATCTCTGGGGCGGCCGAGCCTTCACGGTCGAGCAGACACGCGAGGGGACGAGATGAGGAAGGGGGGTAGGTGAGGATGGCCGCATTCCAGACCACTGACCATCGCTGCAGTGTATCATGTTGTTGAGGGCGGCTGCCTGTTTTCACGTATATTGGCTTACTTCTCAGCACGGTCTGTGTATTGACCGGCATGGCATTTTGCACTGTGGCTGCCCGGGTAATCTCGGCTCGCTGGAGGGCAAAATATGATAATGCACACAGGAGAGTTGGGTTTATATGAAGTCCGCGTTAAAGGATGGAAATTTCGGTTAAGTATTCAACGAAAATGCAGACCTTTTTATTTCGTGAAATTCAAAAACCACAGCTTACGTTCCCAAAAGTTGTATTCCCTTTAACAATAAAAAGAAGCATAGAAATTTACGTTTCCTACTTAAGAAACAAAACATTTAAATTTACATAACTTCACTTTCGAAGGCAACCACTATAAGATTAAAAATCTGCTGAATTTCATAAAGAATTGGAAAAATAATCGGACGATTTTGTTTGTTTGTTTATTTTGAAAATACGATGCAGAGCGACGAAGTTGTTTTCTCGCAATATGATAGATTAATTGATAAAAACAATTACCAAATCAACGTTCTATTATATATAAATGGAACCAATTTGGCGAGTAATGCACATATATTTTTACTAAGTGTATTTGGAGTGAGTGTTTTCCGAACTATGGTCGTGATATAGAATATAGATAAACACACACGCATATAACGGTAAATTATGAATTAATTTATAACTGCCATTAAATAGTTATATATGCAATAGTAGCATAAAATACTGGTTAGAACGTTCCCCCCCCGGGGTAGATTCTCGGTTAAACGGGAGACCATTGTAGCTTAACAATAACATATTGTTAGAAATCTAAGATGGATATAAATGTTTTTCTTTACCGCAATAATTAGCAATTAATTTTAAATGAAAACAGCAAGGAAAGCAATGATAGTTAATAGGGTCTTTTGCCCCATGGGTAAAAGTAGACGTATTAAATCAATTTATACGTTCTGCTGACGCTTTGAACTATGAAAATGGCTATAAAAATGTTTCATTGCTCAATATTAAGGTTTTAAGGATTAATCTAACCAGTTACCTTTATGTTCAATAGCTTTACTGTCTTTCTCCTTTACGTTTTTAGTTCGCACATATTCAAATGAGGTAGGAAGAGAGAGTATTTAAAGGAAGGTTGAACCAGATAATATTCCGCCAGCTAAAGGCTACGTTGCTAATTGAATCTCTTCGACATTGCGTTAAGAGGTTGTAAGGTTTATCCTAAGTTTTTAATAGTTATCTTTAGTTAAAGGTTCTTTGGTACTATTCGGTTTCGATGGCCGTAAAAAATCGCCAAATTGTTGATGCCATTGCTGCCAAAAATAATTGCGGCAAGAAAGGAAGTATAATAATAAATAACTATCTAAGATTGATGTTTTAATTTAGATGAAAGGTTTATTTCATATACTTTTTAATTATTATAATTTATATAAAAAAGGCTAAACATGACTGAATGGAAGCATAAGAGTAAATAACTATTTCAGATCATTGTTATAATTTATATAAAAATTGCTATACATAACTGAATGGATGCCTGCATCGCTATTTCGCTACCGACTTATCGCTAAAGCATCATTTCATCTCGTTGGTTGTTCAAACGTAATTTTCTATAATGAATGATACCTTTTCTTTGAAAATATTCTCGGTAAAGTGCAGAATCGCTCACTTAAATGTTTGCCGCTTTTTACAAGGGTAAAAAACAATTGAATTTTTGTCAATTCTCTTTTATTTTTTGAGTGAAAATAAGTCGATGTGTACATAGATAAAGGGTATGCGCAGTGCCATTTTTGTGCAATTCTATGATTTTTTTTTAAGTGAAAATAGGTCGATGTGCACATGGATACCGAGTATGTGCAATTCTTAAAAACGCGTCAAGCAGTGGGTGATTCTGCACTTTACTCAAAATTCTATTGCCGACTTTTCGTCATGGGCAATTCCCAAATTGTTAAATCCATAGGATATCAAAAAAGGATTTAAAAATTAAACCAGTATGTCAATGGCGTCTTAAGAAATATAGAACTATATAAAATTACGCAATCTGAAATCAACGCGTACGCTAGATTTGGCACGCTGTTAAATGGGCGCGTTTGCTAGATTTGGCGCTTTTGCGCATACATTTTCGCTGCAATTTTTTTACGGCCCTCAAAACCGAATAGTACCGGTTCTTTCCAGTCTCTCCAAATTTCAGCTTACAGTTTCCCATCAGAATATGTTTTCAGAATCGCGGTTGATGCAAATGAGTAAAAGCGGTATTTAAGTCGAAGTTCCACCGACTTCGTTAGAGTGCCACGGATTCTGACTAGAGCGCGTTTGCCTTGTGACTAGCTACACTCTGTCTAAGCTATGACTACATATTTCAGGCCCTTGATAGCTTCGCAAGATTTGTTGATATTTATGGGCCAACTCCTTAGAATTTTGACAGCTTCAGCTATATCTTTTTAGCTAAGCATTAGTTAAATTTTATTTCTTAGTACTCTTGAGTTCAAGCTCAAGTGGAGACTTTTCTGTACGCTCTAAGAAAGGAGACTACTGTTAAAATTCTTATCTTGAGAAATAAAGAGTAATTAACCCTTCTTGAGTTTACGTCTCTGTTCCTGAGCTAAAGCGGTTCCCAGTTCGCGAGATTTCATACACACTTAGCTGATAGATAAAAGTTGAAACCCCACAGACATTGCTAACGAAACTTATGTATATTCGCATAACTGCCTAAATGCGCAACGTGAATTATCGTACAGTTACGATTCGTACCGCGTTTAATTTGTTATAAAACATATTTCATATGACTCAAAAGTAATTCAATTATGACATACAATGAGGCAAAACGAGATATATTTATGAAATCTCCCCTCCATCTCTTTTTCACAATTTCGGCTCCCATTGTTATGGAAGCAATGGCCCTCAAGAATTTTATTTCAAGTTGCGTCCAAAATCACAGTTTTAGAATTTTTCCCCCCTCAAAAATGAAAGTTGAGAGTTTCCAATCAATCGAGAGACTGGTTAGCAGCAAGTAATAAAAGGAGAATTTTCATTTCGAATGATATCGCAATTGGAAATTCTACTTTTTGCTGTGTAATGGCGACGTTCTCTTATTTGAAAGTACGTGGAATTAAATCCACAGCCCCGTAGTCAAGTTGTTTTTCCCGCCTTTTCTACACGTACAGTTATAGGATGTTCTGGAAATATTTAAAACGAACTGGATTGGCTGACGAGGCTGACGTCATTTCTTGGAAGCTCCGCCTTTCCAGAGGTTATAAAAGGACTCGCAAAGGAATATCGGCGGCTTTTTCTTAAATGTCACGATGCAGTAAACTTCATACAAAAAGTTATTAGTAATTCTTTTTATTTATTCCGGATATTCGATTTTGTAACTGCTATTTCTCCTGAATAATAATAAATAGATCCTGTTTTTTTTTTTTTTTTTTTTTTTTTTTTTTACTTATCGTCTGATAATTTAAGCTACGACTAAAGCTGGTACATCACATATATATATATATTTGTTGATAATTAAGGAAAGAAGCTGTAAGAGGGAAAGCGATTTCTTCAGTATATTTAGAAAATAATGTTGAGCTATCAAGGTGATCATCATGAACAACTACTGCTGGTTTCTCGTTGGAGAAATTAATGCAATTCATGATAGAAATAACTACAGAATGCTTTTTATATCGCTCCCACGATTTATTCTAACATCAGTAAATATTTAATATAAATAACATACTGAATGTACTCTATTAATTCTGCACTTTTATTTATTTACTTATGTATTTCTACAATGCATAGCAACATTTCTATTTGTTCTTTACCACATTAAATGAAGTTTAACTATCTTGATAAGTGACAGACACAACAGGCGAAGGACCTCCATCCCAGGTCCTCATTATACGGGACCCATTCAGAGTTTGAAATATCCAACGCCCGTGGGACCTCGTTCTCACAGGCGCAACCCCCGCAGTCCCCGTCCAGTTTTTACTAAGCCATTGGGCAGAACGATACGTTGCTAGTTTGATACCATGGAGGTAGGAAGTAAGACCTCCATGTTTGATACGCTGTACGCCTTTCCTACCTCCATGTTTGATACGCTGTGACCTTGTCTCCGGGCACCACTCCATCGGCAAAACCACATTGTAGAAAGGTGCTCTGTCCGCTTTGTCAGTCCCCGCCACGAGAACTGAATGGGGTCAAACCCCCGGGAACTCAGTCGACAAATGTACCATGTAGCTCCACCACAGCCGAAGGAACAGACACGGCAGTACCAGTACGGTCCCTGCCAAGCCTGAACCAACCTGAGTACAATACTCGGGCTAGACTGCCTAGGTACAGATCCTAACCAGTACTTCCCAGGCATTCGCCTGAGTCAACCCCCGAAGTAAAATCATGCATTAAGGTATCTATCTGCCTACGTTAAAAAAACGATTTCGGCAAAAAAATTCGATTTTTTTTTTAATTGCCCAATTTGAAAGACCAGATTTGTAGGATTCCGAAAATGGTTCATTTTTACGTTTGTGATAATTAGAAGAGAAGATATAGCCAATTAACTGCACTGGAAGTGAAAGCAGAAAGACCGGAAGTGCCATTTAAAAGGCTCAGCTTAAAGGTAAACAATGTTGTTATCCGTGTTTTTTTTACCTGTTTGTGTGTAAATTGTGCTAAAATATTTCATTTTAATTTTGGGTACTTTTTTTTTTGTTTCTGGCAATAATTATTTGCCTTAATTTTTTGAACGGGGACTGGCAACATTGCGGTTTTTTGAACTGGGTCTGGCAACATCGCGATTAGGTATAAATTATTTGAAAAGCTGGGTGCATATATAGCCGTTTTAATTTTTAATTCAGAGTATCTTGGTTTACTTCCTGTGTTTGAACATTTAGGCATATCAATTGAACAAGAAATGATTAAAAATTACTTTGGAATTGATAACGAAAGAATAAAGAACTCGAAACGTCATTCTTCGCTCATTCCGAAAATAGCCAGAAAAAAAAAAAAAAAAAAATTAAAATTAAAATTAAATAGGAAATCAAAATTACTTAAGTATAAAGATATGGAGGGTGTGATGTACAAATGTGGAGAATTTTAAGTGTGTAAATACAACAGAACAGTTTTTCTGTTAATGTGAAATCTTTAAATGCGTTTTCTGAAAAACTAATTTTTCTAGTGTTTTTACATACAAGAAATGTAATTACTCAAAATGTTCTAAAGGTATCTCTATTAAATTTCACTAAAGTGTTTTCTATATTATTTATTAGGTTTTAAGCTACAATCTAGGTAATATTTATTAATTTGATTGTTTTATAAGTATTTCTATATAAAACGATAAGAAATATTTTACAAAGAACCGTGTTTTTTCATGTAATTACACATATTTTAGTAAATTTTAGAAATATCATAAACATTTTAGTTCATAACACAGATGAGTGTTGTAGTAGTATACAGTATAAATAAAATTGAAATATATGCTGTGAGAAAAAATATACGACATTTAACGTAAGTGTTAAATTCTCCTAAAAATGTGCATAAAATTGCATATATTAAAAAAATTTATGAAAATATTCCTAAAAATTTACCTATTTCCATGATTTGATATCATATTTTGACTAAATAAATATATATTTCATCAGAATTCTATGTTTAAAAAAAAAAAAAGTGCTCCGAATGTAGGCAGATACCTTAACAAAATCAGTTCTCTTTCTCGCGAGGGGGGGGGGCGCAGAATGCTTATTACACTTATCAAACAAAATCTTCACGCGTTAGGAACGTTTTACTATCAATTTCCTGTTACGAAGAGTCAGCTTAGTTAAAATGATCTGCTACATCCATGCAACGGATAATAAGTTTATATTTGTCAAAAGTGTATGAGGAGGTACCCAAAAGAAATCAAACTCAGTTTTTTTTCTTAAACTTATTTATTCACATTTTAAGTACAAACCTTCAATCCCCTTGAAACTACTCTCCACTTGCACCAAGAAACTTGTCTAATCGTTTACTCCATTTTTCAAAATACTGTTTAAATTCATCTTTTGTAATGCTTGACAGCGCCTCCGTCGTTTTCCCCTTCACCTCAGCAAAAAAACGCTTTCCCTTGATGTCTGTTTTCATTCCAGGACATTCTTTCATAATTACGATCTTGTTTTTGTTCAGCAGTCAGCAATCATGGCACGAATTTGGAAGCCATCCTTTTCATTCCCAAATCTTCAGTCAAAATTGGCTGCGATGAACTCCAAGTCACTCCCGACAAATCCACAATTTCTTTAATGGTCCGTCGTCGATCTTCGTTGATGACTGCACGAATTTTTTCAACGTTTTCAAGTGCTAGGGCCGTGGAAGGAAGACCAGGACGAGGTTTGTCATCAACTGACATTTCACCATTTTGGAAACAGAAAAACCATTAAACACTTGACGCTTCCCTATAGCATCGTCTTTGTACGCTGTTTTTAACATTTTAAGAGTTTCTGATCCACTTTTTACGGGCAAAAAGCATAATTTCAGCTCCACACGCTGTTCACGAAAATCAGCCATGGCGAAATTGACAACCACACATAACAGTTGTCACCATAAAATTCCGCCGAAACTTGTCTTAACCTTCTGCAGCGACGGCATTTGGCTTACTGATTCAGGAATGTTCGCTCTTTACGCTCCTAGCGGCAAAACGCGGTAGTTCAAAAGCTCTACCCACTGATTTTTTTTTCTCAGTACCCCTCGTAATTATCCACGCTTCAGTTACTATTAGAATAATGAACGTTCTAATTAAAAATGCACTGCACTGAGTAGAAAAAATAAAAGGAATCTTTGAGCACATATTTCTTTTTCAAACACACACAGGCGAACAAAAATTTACAAAAATGATAAAAAATTAAAACAAAACATTTAGCATAAAATTTAGTTACATCTTTTGTAGTACACATAAAGGGACGGGAATAAGATCGTTCGGTATCGAATTATTTGTCGTTACTGACAGGGCATGACTTCATTTTAATTTCATGAAACGACTTTCCAGAAATTCCGTAGAAAGACCGTATTCCAGAAATACGGCAAAACTTAGTGATTCAATTTTCTAGTTTGAATTTTGAAATAAATTACTCCTCAGCATAATTTTATGGAAATTCTGATTTAAGGTAAAAAAAAAAAAAAAAAAAAAAAAAAAAAAAAAAAAGGCCCCTCAACAATTTCAGTGGGGGGAGGTGATAGGGAAAAAAATCCAGAATTTGAGATTCTTACCACATTCGCAAAAGCTAAGAAACTTCGCTAAATCTGCAATAATAATCCGCTCTAAAACTACTGCTCTAATCATAAATGGCAAATATTTTCTTAAATTCTGTCGTAATAGAAGAAGAATAAAACTTATAGGAGAAATTAACTTATACATATTGTTACGTTTTTCCCATTCTTCTGACACCAGCTGTTGCGTTATTTTCTTACTTCACGTTCGTACGGGGTTCGTAGATTTGGAGTGAATAACGACGACACTGGATGAAGTATCGAAACACACTTTATTTATTAACATTAATCAGGACAGCTCGAAAACACTTTTACAGTCGTCGAAGATCTACTATAAACACGCTGGAAAAATCAACGACACAGCCTTCAGATTATCAGGCTATCACGGTGGAGACAGCTTCCTGTAAAGCAGCCGACTCTGCTTTCTGGAGTACAGCTCCCGACTCTGCTTGCTCGTTCTCGGAGCTCCACGAACTCTCGAGACTCTCCACGCTACAACTCGCGATGCACTCGACGACACACGAGCACAGCTCCCGACTCTTCGGTTCGGTCTTTCCCGGAGCTCAACACGCTCTCTCGACGATGCACTAGCCGCGATACACTAACAGACTCCTTCAGTGGACTCGACGACACACTCGGCACTCAACTCGATCGACTCCGCAGGGATTGACTCGCTAGACGAGGCTCACACACTCTCGATGAGAGACACACTCTTACTGACTGCAGACCAGCAGGGTTTATATAGCTTTCGGCTTGTGTTCGGGAACATTCTGGACTAAACCGGTAAGAATTCGTTCCAGAAGGTTCTCCAACCGTCCACGGTATTTCGCCAATTTTGTCGCCAAATGGGCGCTTTCTCGCCAAATATGGCAACCCTAAAACTGCTTTGTGAGGAAGCCATCTCACCGCGCCTGTACATTTCGTAACAATATAAACGATTTGTTTCAATAAAATTTTCATTTACATTGTAAAATTTTATTCGTCATTTGTTTGATTAGTAAAATGGTTGAATAATACCTATTTTTGATAGAAAAAAGTTTTATAACTATATTACTATGCACGTACCACTTCCTATAGCTCCACTTACTATGCATTACTTAAATTACCATAATTATTTACTACACGTAAACAGATTATTTAACTCCAATTTTTGAAATGCCGTAGCCCAGGATTCTTATAATATATGACTTACCAGCAGAGTAACACTCAACTTCGTGAACATTACTTAGAATAAGAGGTGTATCCAGAGGCTTATGACTGGAGACCCAATTCCGAGACACCTGAAAATACAGCGAAAAGGAAGATTTACAGTTTATAATAGAAAACAAGTATATATATATATTATATATATATATATATAATAATAATAATAAAATTCCATAGTCAAGAATACACTTAAAATTCTAACTGTATGTTCTTTTCATTTTTAATGGCGACTTTCTCTTATTTGAAAGTACGTGGAATTAAATCCACAGCCCCGTAGTCAAGTTATTTTTCCTGCCTTTTCTACACGTACAATTATAGAATGTTCTGGAAGTATTTAAGGCGAACTGGACTGGCTGACGTCATTTCTTGGAAGCTCTGCCTTTCCAGAGGCTATAAAAGGACTCGCAAAAGAATATCGGGGCTTTTTCTTAAATGTCACGATGCAGTAAACTTCATACAAAAAGTTATTAGTAATTCTTTTTATTTACTCCGGATATCTGATTTTGTAACTGCTATTTGTCCTGAATGATAATAAATGGATCCTGTTTATTTTTTTAAAACTTATCGTCTGATAATTTAAGCTACGACTAAAGCTGGTACATCACATATATATATACAATGCCACTTTACATCATATTGGTACAGTCGTGGCAGAGCGGACAACACTACTAATAAGGCACATTTTAATGTGCACAAAAGTGAGATTTACACAAAAACAGATAAGAAACATATAATAAACCAGGATAACTGTGGATGCGTGCATATTGGTAGAATAGTCCATCACCGGAGGAATTAGTCGCGATTCTGCCATGGAAGTTGCCTTTCACCGGTTATATGTCCAACATAAATGTCACAAGAATATATATATATGTCCAACATAAATGCTACAGGAATATCTTATCGTATCGATGACGATCGATTTTTTCATGAGGTTTCATTGTTTCATGAAATGAAAACTGTTATTTCAATATAGAGCCGAACTGGTCATATAAGAAATTTACTGAATTCAATAATTAGAGTCATTTGATTATTTAAAATTTGGCAATATAGGTATAACACATACACATACCGGAAATGAAAGAGGGGGGTAACTACAATTATTAATAAACGTATTTATACGATGTACAAAAAGTCACAAAATTCTAAGAAATTGTGTCATTATATACATAATTGTTTTCCTAATTGAAATTAAAAAGCAGCCAAAATGACTTCCTTGCGTAATCAAGGTTAACGAGGTTGGACTGTATGCGAGAAAACCAATAGTTTGTGTCCCACTCACTCGAGTTTCCAGGGTAACCCGTTTAAACTGGTGTCGTCTTCGTGTTCAACAAAGCCAAGATGATTGAGCCCGAGTTTGTGCACTAACGAATCCAGATAAAATATGAAGAGAGATTCTAGACGTGTTTTGATCTGGAGCACGCAATTTTCCTTCTCTTGCCCGTGAAATATTCCGTTTCCGCGGCCGTGGTTTAATGGTTTGGGAAGGAGTCACGACAAATGGCCTCAACCAGCTGCATATCTTCAAAGGAGGTTCTCTGACAAGTCGGAGATATGTGAACGAGGTACAGGAATCCCAAGTTAGACAATTTAAGGGTACTGTTGGCCCAGAGTTTTTGCTAATGACAATGCTCGGGCTCACGGAGCATATGTGGTGTCAGAATGCTTGCAAACAGACGGTATCACTCGAATGGATTGGACACCTTATTCAACCGACTTGAACCCAACTGAGCATGTGTGGGATGCCTTACAGCGGTTAATTTCAGCGCGTCAAATTTCTCCCTGAACTCTCCAAAAGCTGAAAAGTGCACTTTTAGAAGAGTGGCGTGCAATTTTACATGACTTAATGAACACTTTGATTAAGTCTATGAAATCAAGATGCATGTCTGTCCGAGGTGACCATACACCATATTAAAGTAAAATTTTTTTCCACAAGAGGTGATTTAATCTTCACAACATTTTCCAGTTTCCATAAATTTGCTTTTAATTTCAATATTTTGCAAATAATCAACAGCCAGACATTGTAATTTATGTTAACTAATGCTATTCTACGAATTTCTATTAATAATTTTTCATTATATATCAGTTACGTATTATTTCTGTCATTATCCTTTAACTAATGAGACCAGTGCATTATTATTCAATGATGTTGGAATTTATTTCTCATGTCTTTTGTAAAAGCATACAGCGCTCTATTTATTACAGATTCATAAGAGACTCAGAAGCGAAGTTACAACTATCATTATAACCTTGTAAGGATCCTAAGTTTTACTAACGTTTATTTTATTTTAAAACTGTACTAACACTTCTTATTTTCTACTTCCGACCAGAATTAAATGCTTTAACTTGTTTATGCAAATAGTCTTGCTAACGCCCAAGTACTTAAAGTTGTGGCTTTTTGCCAAGAGTTAGAGAGAGAAAGAGATTTAGGAAGCAAGCCGCTTGCCACTGCAGTTTTACGAGTTTTCACTCGGTTGCTGGTTGCCTTTAAGGCCAGAGGTTTAGCCCTCTTGATATTTGAAAACGTATTGTAGTTTCAGCAGCACGGCGTACTACATACGTACCCTTTTAAATAAAGTCCCGTCTTAGTGTTAGGCATTTGTATACTAATTCAAAGTTAGCTTTAGTTAGAGTTTTTGTTAGTAGTTTTATATTCTTACGTTCAGACCACAAGTGGTTGGTCTCTGTATCCCTAAGTTCGGGAGTACTTGTAAAAGCATAGAAAATAAAGGGTTTCGTATACCCTTCCTGCTTGTGTCATCTGTTACACACAAATCTTGAACACAGCTTGAGTAAGCTCCCTGTTCTTATTCAGGACACATCATGTTTCCACAGCAAAATCAAGAGGAACAAAAGTCCTGACAACCTGACTGAATTGAGCTATAAAAACAACTCACACCTCAAGCATAGAAATGCAGATAATGACCACATCTTTCTATGAAGCATGAAGAGCATAAGAGGAAACTGGCGTTTCAAATGGAAATTTAATCTATGCTTGAAGTACAAGAAATAATACGATATTATAAGCAAAATGTCTTAACTGAGCAAAGATTCATCGTAAAAGTGCACAACAAAAGCTAAGTCACGTCCAAGTACAGTTGTATACCAGCAGTTGAAAAACTGCCATACAGATTTGACTGACGTGAATCAGTAAGGAAATCGCTCCACGTGAGTCCCTAGAAGACATTGCGCTGTAGTTTGCTAAATCACGGTTAGCAGACATGCAAAATTATGTTCTTCCCAACGCTAGAGTTCAAAGATGTTATTTGGCTTAGGTATGAGGGAGATATACAAAGAATATAAAGGAAGTAGTTGCTTCGGAGCAGACCACGGGTCACAGACTTCAATGCTAAAAGATTTCAGGTCGGGAAGAGCAAACTCTGTAGCACATCACATAGCATCAGGTATTGTACCGGGTTTTGTGTCTTGTTATAAATTTACCAAAGATGAACAAGTACGAATAGTGGATTTCTATGGCAAACTCCAAAACTAAGCAAATTGCTATCGACTGGAAATCGAACACTTAACTGAAAGTAATGTTGAATAATCATACCTTGAAACGTTGATGACTGTGTAAAATAGTGTGATGTAAGCAAATCACACTAAAGTTTTCTTGGATTAGAGTATCAAGCGTAATTTATTTTTTGAATCTCCTCGTCATAATCTTCATTACAGATTTCTTCGATTAAATGCTGGCAACTAATGTTCCGTTTAAATCGTGCGCGTGCATGGCAGCTCATTGATTTCGCTGAAATTTGTGAAGTATTGTTACGAAATGTACAGACGCGATAAGATGGCTTCCTTGCAAAGCAGTTTTAGGGTTACCATAAAATGGCAAGGGAAATCAGGGTTGTCACATTTGGCGAGAAATCGCCCATTTGGCGACAAAATTGTTACATATTCCGAAGACTAAAACATCACTCTGGATTCAGTTATATGTAAAAACATTCAGTTATGCGAACATTCTTTATAACTAACATATATGCGATTGCATTCAGCTCTTACATATAACTGATCTGATTCCGAACTCACCCAAAAGAAAGAATCTGCATCTGCATATGCTTTCATTTATAAACTCAGCAGAGAATAACAATCCGTTGAAAATTTGAAACAATCCCACACTTTAATTAACAGAAAATAATTTTATGTTTCCGAAAGTGCAAAATTTTCGAAATAAAAAGTACGGTATTAATTCTGTAACATACCAGTGGAATTAATATGATAACTTAGCATAAACTGTACTATGGCAAACGAATTCGCCTGCAGAAAAATAATTTACTTTACCAATAGATAAATAAAATATACCAAAAGTTAGTAAAGCATGTAAGTTATATGATTATAATAGTAACATTAGATTTACTATTCAAATTGTGCAGACCGAATACGGTTAAAGTTACATATAAGGGTTCGGATGCGGTTAGTTACATACAAGGATGAATTAACCGGACCAACATATCGCTAAATGGTCATCAACTTTGGTAACGTTTGGCAATTTCTCGCTAAATCTGGCGACACAAATTAGCAGCCTAAACCATCACCAGCTTGGCGATATCTCGCCAATTTACCTCAATGTTAAATAGACCTGCCCCTGTAATCTTATTTTTCAGGCAGAGCCTTCGTCTTTTTCAAGCATTTCATATTATACTATACAAAAAATACTACAGTTTCCACATAGAATTCCACTAAAATTATTTACATACATACAGAAATTTGTAACATACTTAATTAACATAAGTTACTTAATAAAGTCACCACGTATGTGGAAGTTATTTATTAAATTTAAACCCATTTCAGCCGGATTCGCATTTCATATACTAAACTGCCAATATCTAAACAGACAAGCTGTTACAATAGCAGGGGGTTGTAATTACCAATAGTAGAGCTCGTATTCTAGTAGCTATCTAAACAAGAATACAATTCAAAGATCTCCCTGAGAATACACTATCGGACTAAATACCTACATGAGTAGTGCAAAATATCTGTCCTTTTGGATTATTTTGCAAGAAGCCCTTTCAAGGCATATATTTCTTTAATCGCAGGAGTATATACGATCCAGCAGCATTTCCAAGTTACTTCTTCTCAAATAGCAATCTTCTTTCATATCAAATTTGATTTTTATTGTTTTTGCAAGCCGAACATGAAAGAAACTGCTATAAATTATAAGATAAAGTCGAGTAATGGGACAATAGAAAACAAAATACAAAAGAAAATTAACAATAGACTACACAATAATTAAAATAACATACGAAATCTATCTTTGTTAAGAAGGATTAAGAAAACTAAAACGGCACTCCCCAAAAAGGAAATTCATTCTTTCGTATCAAATCCTTGTGATTTTCTAGATTAGATCAAATAGGCATAAAAGAAAAGCTCATTCATAAAACAAAGAAATATTACCAAGTTGAAATAACTCACTCTTGCTGCAAATACTGAGATCTATTAATTGAAGATTTTCAGCTGGATAGGTACGCTCGGTTTCATGACAGTTAAGGGAAGAACTGGCAGATACTTGAAAAACAAAGATGCTTCAACAGGGGCTATACACCTTCAACGGAAATAAAGAATGACCCAGAAGCTCAGAAAGAGCAACATTAGATTACTAGTCAAATTGTACAGACCGAATACGGTTAAAGTTACATATAAGGGGTCGGATGCGGAGTTACATGTAGAGATGAGTTAACCGGACCAACATACCGCCAAATGGTCATCAAGTTTGGTAACGTTTGGCAATTTCTCGTTAAATCTGGCGACACAAATTAGCAGCCTAAACGATCACCAGCTTGGCGATATCTCGCCAATTTACCTCAATGTTAAATAGACCTGCCCCTGTAATCTTATTTTTCAGGCAGAGCCTTCGTCTTTTTCAAGCATTTCATATTATACTATACAAAAAATACTACAGTTTCCACATATAATTCCACTATTAAATTACATTAAGTAATAAATTAAAATACATTAAGTTTATGATAACACTGCTGAAACCTTTTCAGAACTTTTTCAAGAGACAGACAGTTAGAAGCTTTTCAGAGGAAGCATGAAGTAATAAATATTACATTTAAAGAAGTAAGATATTAAATAGTACAATTAATGTAAATTAAAAGCAATTTCAAGATCTTTTCCGTTAAAAGACAGCACGCACCAAACCATTTTCTATAGAAATATACACTGACTACCAATAAGTATTTGGACACCTATGGAAGTGACGATATCTAACTAGGACTACGGTCCTAAGGTACGTTAAGGATTCCGCCGGTATATATCGTGTAGGAAACAGCATCGGCTTTAGTCGCATGCAAGATGCCTCGCAGTTCGGAGCTCTCTGATTTCGAGAAAGGTTTAATTATCGGGTATCACAAATGTGGCCGATCCTTAAGGGACATATCTAGCGATCTGAAATACCCAAATTCGACAATGGTCTATGTGATTAAGAAGTGGAAGGTGAGCGGTGATTGTCGGAATGTGCCCCGAGTCGTCAGACCAACGAAACTGGGAGATACAGACCGACGAGTGCTGTCCAGAGATATTCGGAAGAACCGCACCCAACCGACGGCCCTTATCAGCGAGAAGTTTCAACAGGCATCCGGGAGTATTGTTTCAATGAATACCATCCGTAAGGAAGCACATCTGCTTGGGTTTCATGGTCGTGGCTGCTGCCCATAAGCCTTTGATCACAAAGTCTCACAGCGCTGCTCGGTTAATGGGGTGCAAAACACATTGAAATTGGACCGTAGGTCGTGGAAACGGGTTCTTTGGAGTGACGAATCAAGGTTCACCCTTTATCGTTCGGATGGCAGGGTCTGGGTTTGGCGTCTACCTGGAGAACGTCTCCTGCCAGAATGCATTGTGCCAACAGTCAAGTTCGGCGGAGGTGGAATTATGGTCTGGGGGTGTTTCTCCTGGTATGTATCCCTTGGTCCCCATTCATGGTAAGCTCAACTCCGATGCCTACTGCACTATTTTGGATGACAAAGTGCTTCTTACGTTGTGGCAGTTTTACGGGTTGGACCCCAGTTACTTTCAGGACGACAATGCCAGTTGTCATGTTTCGACGTTAACCAAGGCTTGGTATGGTCCAAATGGAGTTCATCGAATGGACTGGCCTGCCCAGAGTCCAGACCTGAACTCTATCGAGAACCTCTGGGACGAGTTGCATCGCCGAATTCAGGGGTGCACTACCCGTGCAAAATCGGTGAAGGAACTTCTATGTCTTCTCCAAGCCGAGTGGAAGAAAATACCACTAGCTGTTATACTAAGGCTTGTGGAAGGTATGCCACGGAGAGTCCACGCTGTAATTACCTCTCGTGGAGGCTCTACCAACTACTGATTTTGAATAAAGTTAGTTTTTCTTTTCTATCACAGGTGTCCAAATACTTATTGGTAGTCAGTGTATATGCGCTAACGCTGCCTATTGGCCACCATTAAATAAAATATATCGTCGTCGTGTTACAACAACGCTCTTGTTTAAAGCAATAAAAAAAAAAAAAAAAAGATGCAAAGTATATCACTCTACTTCGTTTTTTATTTATTAAAATACTAACTTAAGATATATATGTATCTTATGTTTTGAAAAATTTTACCACAGTCAAAATGAGTTGACGATAAAAGTATATTCTCTAACTACAAATATTAAGTTGGCGCGAGTATCTTTCTAGAGAAAATTGTTTCGTGCGTGTCGTACTACAATAGAAGAAATCCCAAATTCGTCTCAGTTATACATAAACAATATAATACAGTCTATGTAAAAATTAGCCGCTTAAAAAAAAAGGTTTAAAAAATTTCACAGTAGGCAATTTAGCGATTTTTTGTTTAAAGTTTGGCAGAATAACTTTGCGTTTGTAAGGATTTGCTTAGTTTCACTAAACAGTTACTTTACGTAAATTTCCTTTTCTGTCCATCTAGCTTCTCATTTTCCGGCCAGAATGTAAATTTCTAGCTCCCATATATTCAGATGAGGTAAGAAAGGAAATAGTAATTAAAGGAAGGTTTCAGAGGATAGAATCAGGGCGCGTTCCGCCAGCAAAAAGCCCTGTTGCTAATTTGATTATCTCGAGAACAGTATTTTGCGGCGCTGCGTTAGTCTCGCCGACTTTAGGTGTTAAAGCCAACTTGCGCGATTCTCCATATGTGTAAGCCCTGACGGCTGAAGTCAAATTCATTATTTTTGATTTAAGCCATAAAGGCTGGCTATTTTGTATGCACAAGTGGTGCCTTCTGTTAATTTTCGACAGAGTTCAATAAAAAGGTCCCTCACATCCTTTCTCAGTCTCTGTGATACTTTACAAGTCATACTGATAATTAATTCACTTAAGGCCTTAGGACTCGTTTAACAGCGATTTTATGAACAACACGAACATTGCCAATAAATGTAGACACAGCATTTACGTTTCATTGCAGGAAGGTACTAGATTATTCTTTTTAACTCGCTAACACATACTAATCCTTCTTACGGAGTTAAAAAGCTTACAGGGATCTTGGCACGACAGTCATACACGTCCGTAAAATCTTTACACCGATGTAAACCAAACTAATAAATTTTTTAATAAAATAAAATCACATCGTGGTATACAGATGTATACATAAATAAACAATAGGAGATTTCGGTGATTATGCAGACGAATGAAAGTGGCGCTGATGATGATTTTTATTTCGGACAAAACCCGTAATGTCATTATCACAATGAAGCACTGTAAGTGCTAAGATGAGCGCACCCATTGTTCAGCAATTTTAAACACACCTTTCGCACACTGACAGGATGATAATTCGCAAGAGAAAAAAAGAGAAGCCGAAGACTACGGCCGATATATTCACAAAAAAAAACAATGCAAGCGTTAGCAGAATCAAGCACATTAAGATATTGTTAAATGGAAAGTACCGTACACATCCTTGTCGATTTCGACAGAAAATTCCTTTTTTACTTCCTTGTACGAAGTAAAAAGTAAGTATTGAAATCGCGAAAAGTTTCAGGCAGCATATTTCAACGAAAATATCCATTTTGTTCGCTATCCAATACAATTTAACGATGTTTTTGCGTCATATCTGTACGTAAGGACAGAATAAAATACTCTTTTCCTTCAAAAATATTATAAAACTGCTTTAAAATTAATTCTGAAGAGAATTTTTCGTGGCGTCTGTACGAACGTATGTACGTACGTGCATATCTCGCATAACTCAAAAACGAGTAGCCTCAGAACGTTGAAATTTTGCATATAGGGCTGCTATAACATGTAGATGTGCACCTCGTATTTTGGTTGTAATCGGCAGCACCAAACGTATATAAATATATTTATATATATATCCACTCTATTACCCGGCTCAGTGATCTCAGTTTCTTTACTCTTATATGTTTGGAAATTGTATATTTTTTGCTTTAAAAATGATTGAATTATGTTGTTTTTATCTTCCGGTTAAGGATTTTATGCCTTTAGTAAATCTGTGTGCAATATTTTTAGAATTATCAGCAATTTTAAAGTTGTTTAATTGCCGCTAAGTCTGTTTTTAATGGCGGCCATTGATGTTTACGTTTGAAACAGGAGACTAGTGGATTTGTTGCCAATCTAGAGAAACTTAGATTCGCAACAACAAAGATAACGCATTCATTTATTATTGCCAATTAAATCATGCTTAATTCTTTCTGGAATTTTTTGGAGGAAATAAGCGTTTGAGATTTATTTCGTAATTTTTAATATAGATATTTTGAGTTTTTATGTATTTTTTCCTTCTCGCGAAGTGAGAACTGAATTAATTAAATGAGAAATACTCAATCGTCTGTGAAAAACTGTTTCTTTTTTGTTTTGTTTGCTTAATTTCTTTTATACATAGTTCTAGCTTTATTATACTATTTGAACAGAACATGTGGCAACGATGAGATAATTCTTTAAATGATATACATTTTGTGCATTTTGAGTCATAATATGAACGAAATATAATACTGTTAAGTAAACCTAGCACCAGAGTGTCGCTATGGTAAACAAAGTGAATTTTAAAGAATGCATTTATTGTATTGTGGTTTATGCGCTGTCGGCGAAGTAGTTTTAATTCAATCCAATAAGTTTAAATAAAATGCAAGAAAAAATGCGTATAATTTAATATTCCGTACAAGGAAGTCATGTGGTGTACACATCAGATTTTTTCTTTTTAAGGTGGAGAATACGTACAACAAAAATTTAATTTTTTATAATCTTAAAATTTAATTATATAATTATTTATTTTAATCTTAAAGACTCTTTTTAATTTGATTATTTGCCCTTTTGTTCTAAAAATAGCAAAATGCTTTCCGAAATGCATCATTTCAAATTTCTACAGTATACTGAAATTCACTAATCACTAATCTGTAAAAATAAAGGGATAACCTGTACCGTTGAGAAATAAAATAGTATACTCATTATAGTAAATAATATATGTATATATAAAATCTTGGAGATAACTTGAGGATTTGAAGATAGCTGTGCAGATACATAAGATAACATAACGGAGAAGAAAATCTTTCAGATGTGACCGTTGATTTATTTCGGAATAAAGCAAACCATAATAAGCATAATGTTGCGTTCTGCAGGGTTTTGTGGATTTGGAGTGATTGACGTCAACACTTGATGAAGAATAAAAACACAATTTATTAGACAGTAGTACTCAGAACAGCTCCAAAAACACGTTTACACTCGTCGTCGAAAAACACGCTGAAACAATCAACTTCTAAAAACCAAATAAAATTTTTTTTCAAATAAAATTAGAGTTTCTATGCAAAACCAAGCAATTCGGCGAACGAGCAAGAAGAAGAAATTTTCGTGCACAAATTTAAAGTTAACTTTTGGTCCCACCGGGCAAAATGACACTGAAATTAGTGCACTACTTTACTTAATTCACTATTCTGTTAAAAGTTTTAAATATAAACAAATAGTGGCCTCGTCAGGCCTAGCACAACTTAAAACTTTTAAACTGTTGATGATTCTACAACATGCAGATTAACTAAAGCCAGATAAACCTTAAACGGAACATAAGAATAACATAATTCAATCCCTTTTAAAGCAAAAAATGCACAATTTATAAGCATATAAGAATAAACAAACTGAGCTCTACAAGTCGGGTAACAGAGTGCGTGCATATATATATACATATAATATAATTACATACGTTTGGTGCGGCCGATTGCAACGAGAAAGGGAAGGTGGACAACTACACGTTACAGCAGTTCCATATACAAAATTTCAACGTTCTACGGCTATTCCTTTTTGAGTCATACGAGATACATAAGATGTCCTGGGGGGGACTCTTCTGAATCCATTTTACAATGGCCGTACGCATAGATGTCACGCAAAAACATAGCTCAAATGGATTCGAAAGCAGTCTAAATGGATATTTTCGTTGAAATGTGATAACCTGAAATTTTTCGAGATTACAAAACTTCCTTTACTTCGTACAAGGAAGCAAAAACTAAAGAGAAATGGTAACAATTTATAAGTTGCTGGGTTTGCTGAAATTAGACTTCCGAGCTGGAGAAATTTAATACAAGCGGCTCTACACTTTCGCACATAAATGGTCTCTGAAAATATGCGCAAATGCTGAATTTTCAAAAATAGAATGATGAAATAATAATAATAATAATAATAATAATCTGAGAGGTTTCAGATTTAAAAAGTGCCTAAAAGAACTTTTAAGGTTTTTTACGTCGTCGCCAAGGTCGCAGTCTACCAGTCTGCTGTTGCACCAACTCCTGTTAATCCACTTCTTTTTGCTCTACTATTACGCATCGCTTTCTTAGAAATTACATATAATTCAACAGGAAAATTACAAAAATTTTAAAAACGTTTCTAGTAGCTAGCTGGGAAATGTTTTGCATTATGGTGAAGTCCTTTAACCCTTTCCGGCAAGCTACCTTTTAAGGATGGAGTTTTGATTTAAAAAAAAAAAAAAAAAGAAAAAGAAAAGGTAAGCAGTCTAATTACGCCTAGAGGAGTACACAAGTAAAATTTTGTGAAGACAGCACTATCGTTTTAATTCTACGGGTGTGCCCAAAGTGGGCACACTGATTGAATAGAGCTTCGAAAAGAGAGTTGAAACGAGCATTGTTGTCAATGAACTGACCGATGAGATGCGGAGAAACAAAGACTACAGATTCTCAGTTGTCCTAGATGATCGGTGAGCCCGTTCTGGGCACACCTAGGGTTCGCCGCTTGATTTTAGGCAAGATTTCAAGGTAAAAATTTAAAACTAATATACAATAAGGAGATTACCATACAGCCAAAAAATAACATAGAAATTTCTTTTCAAACAATTCCTTTTATACCCTAAAAAAATTTGGAAGAATTCTTTGAAAAATGAGGGTTTTAAAAAACTAAACATGGTTAAAATATATGGACTGTTTGTGTTGAGCTGCCATCTACTATAATTAAAGAAGGTTCAGAGTAACCTATAAATCCTTTTTCATTCAATTTTTCTGTGCGTACAGAAGGAAATTTTTAGGTGTGTCCAGACCGGACACAGTATGCCGCAAAGAGTTAAACGAACACAGTCTGCATTACCAGAACTTTCTAATGGTTGACTTAGGTTCAGTCAGATAAGGTTTACTAAATATGGCAAAGCATATGAAAACCATCGGCTTTATCGGAGGAATGCCTTCTTGGGGGACCTTTCTTAGGAAAACTGGCTTGGATTTAGGTTATACATGAGGAAATCACAATAAACCTATGCAACGAACCCCTTCGGCGAGATTTGAACTGGGTCGAATTACTAGCGTTTAGCAGTCTTATCTAATCGACCAACTGTGGAGCTATTAAATAACTGACTTTTGAATAAACGTACAGAACGTATATTGCTAAAGTTTTATGGCATTTCCTTTCCCCCCCAGATTTTTGAGTTAAATGAAATTAAATAAGAAAATAAATTCAGGAAGATGTTATGCTCTGTAAAATTTTTCTCTTTGTACCTCCATTTAATCCTCAAATATCTTCTTACATATATTTCCGAGCTGTAACTTTATAAAAGAATAACAAACACTTCTTTTGTGGTTTACTGATAAGAAATTTATTTCGTAAAAAAATATTCAAATAAAATTTGATCAATATTTATCGTGTGACAAATATTTCCCTTTAACATGAATAACAAATATCAATCAAAAACATGTTTTTATACGCACATAAGTATTCAGAAGAATAAAAATTAGCACAGCATTTATAATTAAGCATTTCAAATATATTACGCATCAAGGGGAGAAAACATAAATTCCACCACTGCAGAGAACTATTCAGCAAAACCACTGTTTCTGCCAGCAAAGACTATTTATTTTAGGAAGACTTCTGGAACGAAGTGCACAGGATAAGACAACGGTGAAAGCTAAAGAACACAGAGGCCAGTGTCATAAGTGATTTATAACTACTTCAGGCAGCATGGTCGACTGATTCCGCTACCGCTTGATTGGGCCTTTATTTCCGACCGCAGAGGGGTCGGGAGGTCATGCCGGGGCCTTGATGAGTTTCGGGGGCCGAATTTCGCGTCGACAGCAGATAGCGAAAACTCAACTAATGGTCGGAAGCTGGAAGAGACGGTAATGCGGAAAGCAACCAACAAATTGAAGCTCGCCAGTACACATCTTGATTGGGACTGTTAATAAATCGACTCGGGAAAAATTGGTACTGAGTATGGCAGCGCTGAAACACGATAACTATGTTCTTAAATGATACACTTCTAGTCTTTTCGGCGACACTTATCTCGAATATCCCATTCCATAACAATGCGAGCATGCATATTTTTCGTTATTCCGTTTCTTTAAATATAATACAGGACGATAATATTTGGTGGCAACAATTTGAAAAGTGATACAGCCGTTTATAGTGCTTCGACGCAAAATACCATTTCGAGATTAATAGCCTTTCTGGGCTATTTAAAATTTAAAAAAATCTGAAAGTTTTCAGATAATAACGACCGCGCAAAAGGGTTTATTATTTAACGTTCGGCTGACCCCACTCTAGTGGTCTTCAGTCTGCTCTTGCACTCACTCTTGATAAAGTAAACTTTTCCACACATTTTAGCTTTAGTCCAAAGGGGTAATTTGCCCACAAGGACTATGAATTTCGTTTTGGCATTTTTGCGTCGATTCACGATAAGCATTGTTTCACTTTTCAGATTGTTGCCACCAAATCGGCCTGTATTACAGTTAAAGAAACTAAATAATGAAGAATCTCTCTGTATTACATTTAAAAAAATTAAATAATGAAGAATCTGCATGAATGTAAGAACGTTTCCCGCATTGTGATAAAATAACGGTACCTAGAGCCATCAAAATTTGAATAACGTAATCTTCCATAGAATACTAGCATGCGGAAGCCCTAATTTGGAATTTGTTTTATTATCGATTTTATATTTTGTAAAACTTTAACGAATTTTTAATTAAGGATTTCAAAGCAAGCAATGGTAACGTTGTACCGAAAAAAACATTTTTATCTCCAGCGCGCAAGACTGTGTTATCGGTATTTCTAAAGATATGCCCAATTAAAAATTATTTTGCGATATTGCTCTTGAATTGAATTTTATGGTTTAAGTGCTAAGAACATGATATTTAATAAATAAAGGTAACACACAAAATGTTAAAAAAATATTTTGTATTTTTAAAGAATTTTTTAAATGAAGCTTCCGAATACACTTCTCGCATCTCACATCTTTTAAAATGTGATTTTGGCAACAAATTTTCTGTCTTATTGCTGTTGATAGAGTTTTGATGAAATCGCATCATTTTGAATAGTTTCATTCTTTTAGAAATATGGGTTTGCCAACAATTTTTCATCGTATTTTTTATGTCACTGTTTTTAAGAGATTGGCATATTTGAAATTGTCATTTTTATATATATACAATATATTTTTTATTGTTTTTTTTTTTTTTTTTTGATAAAGTTGTTCTGTAAAGTAAAATTCTGCGCGGAATTTTATGTTTTTTGAGTTGCTTTCATGTTATTTTTTGCTTATTTCACTGTTTGTAAAATATTGAAAAGTTTTGCATATATTTTTTTTTTTCCTTCAACGGAAAGTTGGTTAATTTTTTATTAGGATAATTAATATTTGTATTAAGGGATATATATAGCTTATTTCATTGTAATTTTGTTATACATAATAACTTTTTTTTATGAAGCTTTTCTGCAGAGTAAAATTCTACGCAGTTTTAAAATTTAACGTTTGGTGTTACCTTCAGCCATTTTTCCGGTATATTTAAAAGCCAGACGAAGGCTGGCAGCGAAGCTGGTAGTTATCTTAATACACGTTTATTTAAATCAACCATATTAAAAAGCAGAAAAAATATTTTTAAGAGCTGTGTTTATTGCTTTGAAATCCCTTAGTTTTATTACTCAACTCAGTTTACTAAACTAAACTAACAACTTTATTACTAGACTAAACTAAACTCAGTGAAGAAACAACCTTAGTGGGCCATAGCTTGCAATACCTAGATACAGTACACAGTACCAGATTAAATTTGTAATTACCTTATGCTTTACCGAACACCGATATGCTGGCGCGTTGAAGATAAAGTTATTTTATTTCCAGCAGCAGCAAGACATTGCTGTCACAGAGGCGAGTTCGTTAATTAAAACTGAAAGGTAAATATCTTACATTTATCAGATTGGCAACAGTCTCGCACGCTGGAGATAAAATTGTTTTATTTAGAACAGTGTTGACACTGCTCGCTTTCCAAATCGTGGAGTTTGTTAATAAAAAATTAACTGGAATTTAATAAAATATGAAATAATAAATAATAACATAAATTCCAATTCGATAGAAAGTTTATTCAAAATTTGATGGCTCTAGGTACCGTCATTTCCTCATTCACGCAATTTCTTCATTATTTAATTTCTTTAAAAGTAATACAGGGTGGTAACATTTGGTGGGCAATGATTTGAAAAGTGATACGCCGTTTATAATAAACCAACATAAAATCTTATTTCGTAATTCATAGCCCCTTTTGGGCTATTAAAATAACAAAAGGAAAAGATTTTCATACAGTAAGCTTTCGTTTAAAATGGATATGATAATTAATGCACTAAAAAGAGGAAAAAATAACCTATAGAGAAATATCGCCACATGTTGAACAGCTTTGTCATTCCGGCACTTCAGCAAAGACATTGCCTGGGGGAAATCATTTTCATGCACTCCACACGTTGCTGTACGGGTGCAACAGATGCTACGACACAAATTCCCAACAGAAAGTCATTAGCCGCTACTTTCCAACTGCATGGCCACCTCGGTTGCCTGATCTTACCCCATGCGACTTCTGGTTATGGGGATACCTTAAGTCCAAGGCCTATCAAGGAGTTGTCCAGCACCTGGCTACGTTGAAGGATAACATATCACGGACTGTACGGGAGATTCCTGCAGACATGTTACTTTCTGCTGTTGTGCATACTGTGCACAGAATGAAATATGTGGTCCACAACAACGGCAGCCACATTGAATCTCATCTGAATGCAAAATAAAAGGTAATTTCTGTATTGATTTGCATTTGTTAACACTCTATTTTCTATTATACAGCGCCAAATATTCCCCTAGCGGTGACTTTTGGAACTATTTTTTTTTTTCGCGGAATCCTTTGTCTCCCGTCTTGTTTAATCTTCCTACAAAATGTGGCGTCATTCTCGCATATAGATCGCGCTACAGAACACTGTGAGCACTGTCAGTTTAATTATGGCCACCCGTTATATTGGCTTAAACATTCGGCATTGCAATTAAATTAATAGATTTAATTATTTATGCGCCTCACGCCTTTATAGCTCGCGTTATAACACTGCATTAATTTTGCACATAGAATTATTTAATCTATTACTTCCATTTAACTATATGATAATATTACGAATTTTGTACAAGGCTAGATAATTTTAGTGAAATTATATGTGAAATTGTATTTTTCTGTATAATGTAACATGAAAATCTAGATAGACAATGCTCTGTCGGAAAAATAAGAATACAGGGGCAAGTTTATTTTTAACATTGAGTAAATGACTCTCTCGTTAAATCGGCGAAATATGCTGGCCATAAATCGCCAAAACCGTTGCCAGTTTGGCTATTTTTTTGTCGCCAAATTTGAGAAGAAATCGGTAAATGTCTGGAAACATTTTGGTCCGGTCGCTGTACAACTGGAATTGGATATTGTAATTGATGCTCTGTGTAACTGTAATCGCATTTTGCCCTCATACGCCTTTGATTAAGCAGGAAGTACTAGAAATATTTGGCGGCCAGATGAAACTATATTAGACCAGAGACAGCATAAGTTTCTGAGTTGTTAGTTGTTAGTTCAGCAACAACTAGTTCAACAACAACTTCAGTTAGGATTACTGAATTAGGATTACACCAATTAAGCTTCGATCTTTAGATGAGCTTCGCAATGCGTTGTGTTAAACGTTCTTAGTAGTTCGAACTGTAACTACTGACTGTACTTTGTGATATAGTGAAGAGTTGAACGACTTTTTTTCTGGAAAGTTCCAGAACTGTGAAGTGTTTCTTTTAGTACAGTAAATTTTATCAAGCTATCATAAATTCTGTGCATATTCAATCTATTTATGAACCCGTATACATGCAATAATTTTTGGTGTCAGAAGTGGGATTTTATGCCGGTGATAAGAGCGATGGAGGAGCAACTAAGACGGCTCGAGGTAACCATTGCCACATTCAAAGAAGATATGAAAGTGTGCCATGAAAAGATGGGAGAAGGCGTCAACTGTGTTAAAAAAGGAGATGAAAGGAGGCCAAGAAAAGATGGAAGGGACAGCCAAGTCTGTTAAAGAAGAGATGAAAAGAAAAGAGAAATTACTGCCATAATTAGAAAACAAATCTGAAGCTATGGAAGGCGAGAACAGACACGGTTGAAAACAAAGTTGGAGAAGCTGAAAAAAAGAGTCTCTTCTATCAAAGAACAAATCGAAGAGTTCTTCTGTTGCCAAAGAAGTTTACACCTTAAAGAAATTCATAGCGTAAGCAGGAAGCAATTCTCATGCTTTTAAAATTTTAACCATACTTTCTCGTCTTTCTCTAAGGCTATGCAGATGGTAAGACCTCTTGGCCAAGTGTATAAAACTCAATTTCTACAGAGCCGACGAAAATGGATGGGATTCCCAAGCTAAGGCCTGCCATCTAGCCACTTTTCTGAGAGCAGATGTAGGGGATATCTTTCAAACTCTAACCCGAAAACTAAAGGTTAGACTTCGAAACTCTACCCGGCGCGCTGGTGCTGTGCTTTGGCGAAAAGTGTTAAAAAGTCTATAAAAGGCTACAGTTAAAATCTCACAAAAAGAAGCCCATGGAAACACTAAAGAAGCTCGCCACAGATGTTGAAAGACTGTCTCATCTCGTCCATTCGGACTTCCTCTCAGAAACAAGGGAAATCCTGTCCTTGTAGTATTTTATCGATGGCAGCCGGAATTCCGAGATACAGAAAGCTACGAGAATGTTGGATTTTGAAGATGTAAAAAGCATTTTAGTGTATCTCAGAAAATTTAGACAGCGCAGCAAGCAACTTTAGAGGCAGTCACTCAGTCAGAGCTGCTCAAGTCCAAGAGTCAGTCGATCAAATGACTGCTCGTCTAGGCGATTTAACCAGACAAGTCCTTGAGATGAAATAGCAGTGAAACGCAACCAACCCTGAAGTGCCAAAGACCACATACAAAGGAACTGCAAAACACCGCAACGCATGGAAAATAAGATCACTCCCCAGCAAGGACGCAGGAAATGAATTATTAGCCATTTCGCGGAGCGGAGGTTCTCAGATACTGAGAAGCCCCATTTTAAAATGCTTCAGATTTCTGCAATGAGTGGCAGTAATAGACTCTTCATCATTAGACATATGAATTGGGAATTTCTGGCAATATGACCATTGATAAAGGAGCCAATGTACCCTTTGGTGGTTTGCCATAATTTGAATCAGATAATCGAAATATGGGGAAAAAAAAAAAAAAAAAAAAAAAAACCTGGCATGTTATTTCAGAAAAAGTCCGATTTTGTGTCAAAATACCTATATTAGAACAATGCTATATATAGTAAATCTAATACATATCCTAAGTATCATAACATATCTTTTCGAGACATGAGAAACGCAAGTTGACTTTCGTCAATCGGCCCAGTAGAAAGGGAGATACAGAACTGTCCCTTTTTTTTTTGCGCAGTGTACTTCTAGTGACCTGTGTTAAATGAGCCAATCTCTGTGTCTTCGGAAACCCTAATATCAGAGGTGCTGCTGAACATATCATTCAAGAATTTCAAGATGTTTTCTGCCACTCGTCTTCTGATGTAGATCGAACCAGTTTGACACAGCATAGAATTGATACAACGGGCCATCCACCAATCATGCAGCATCCAAGACATCTACCAATTGCTAAACAGGAAGTATTAGGAAAATTTCTGATCGATATGCAAGAAGGCAACGTTATCCAGCTTTCAGTTAGCCCTTGGGCCTCTTCCATCGTCCTGGTCAAAAAGAAGGCTGTTTCAAATAGATTTTGCGTTGACTATCGCCAGTTGAAACAGGTTACGAACAAAGACAGCTACACTATCCCTAGAATTGATGACATTCTGGAAACTTTTTCTGGAGGCAAGTGGTTTTCAACACTAGACTACATACTGGCAGGTAGAGATACACGCATCGTCTGCCTTGTAATCTCTTATTTGGTCACCCTCCGGATGTACCTTCATTGTCCAAACAGTACGTCCAACATCTCCAGGCACGTTTTAATGGAAGGCACAATTCTGCATGAGAGCGAGTCAACTTGCAGACAGAGAAGATGAAGACTCGATACGTTGGGAAGGGGGCTATGCTATGAATTTTGCAAATATATACATAACCTGAGTGAAATTGTTGCATTTTTCTGTATAATGTAAGAGAAAATCTAGAGACATGATACGGTGCTGGGAAACTAAGAATACAGGAGAAAATCTATTTAATATTGAGGAAATGGCTTTCTCGCTAATTCAGTAAGATTTCGCCAACGGTTTTGGGAACTATTTTTTGACCAATTGACGACCACTTAGCAACATTTTGGTCTTATTGTAACTGAATAGCTGTAATTGATGCTCAGTGTGACTGTAACCATATTCGACCCTCACATGCCTTCCAGTAATTTCAAGAAGCAGAAAGTACTAGAAACATCTTGGCAGTCGGGCAAAAAGTATATAAGACATGAGACAGCCATCTGCTCTCAGTTCCCTCACGTTACGACAGCCATAGGCAAAGCAACAGGTGTGGCAAGGAAAACTTAACAACATTATTATATTAACATCCACGCTTGATCTCGCCAGGAAACGAAGGATCTATATCTCAATCTTACGCCCAGTTCTTACTTATGCATCCCCAGCCTAGTGCGGGGCTTCAAAATCTGACTATATCAAACTTCAGACTTTTCAAAATAACTTTCTTAGAAAAATAACCGGAGCTCTATGGTTCATTAGAAACACTGACCTACACAAAGATCTAAAACTAGATGACAACAAAACTTACATTGGGAAAATAAAGAATAACTTTTTATACCAATATTTTATACCAAGGCCACCAACACTAACATTGCTAATTATGCAGATAATTTTAGGTACGAACTCCCGGAAGAAAACGTTAATCTCCGCCCGTATGCTACTCATCTTTTTACATACAATATCTAAATAATTGGCATATTCCTTTCCACTATTGCACATTTATTTTATCTTCTCGCAGTTTCAATTCTCACAGGCATGGGCCTAATTTACTTCTAATTTCACTTACAGAGTTTACCACTCTAAGATCTTCATGCGAGATTTGCCCTACCCAGGGATAAATGAGGTGCTGGTAAGAGCGCGATAGATATCGCGCTGATGGCAGCATAACTGACAAGTATCAAAGTAACTGCTCTCAGCTGTTAGTTCAAAGTGGGTTCGGAGTACTGAGATATCTATGGGGGTGTCTGCCGAAAACATCGCGGCAAAAACGTTGTGGTACAAAACATCATGGGAGAAAATAAAGCAAAGAGAAAACATCGCAGTTCTGAAACATCGTGGTACAAAATATCGCCGTCAAAAATATTTTGGTAAAAAATAAAGTATCTACAAATCATCGCATGACGATAACATCGCAGACATGAGTTTTTCAGGCTTTAGTAATTGCAAATGGATATTCATATAATGATTTGTGAGTGCAAGATGGAAAGAAGAATAATTTTTTCTTTCATATTTTTTATTATTAATAAATATTTGCTGAAAATGGAAAATTAAGTATAAAAATTAATGCAACTTATAAAACTTAATAGAAATTTAAACTGACAAAGTTAGGCCATTAATAAATTATTTTGTTAATAAAGTTTTACTGGTAATTTTTCATAAAAAGTATAAGAAAAAAAAAGTAATTGTATGACCTTATTTATAAAAAAACCACTAAGTTAATTCTGAGATCATTTTCTTCACTTTTGTTAATCTGATACTCTTATAGTGAAAATTAATTCTTATATTGTTTAAATTTCTTGTTCTGTGTTTAAAAACAAAAATGTTTTTATTATAAAAACGAAATGTGATGTTTTATTATATAAGTATTAATAAAAAATATGAAATTAAAATTTATCCTTCTTTTCATCTTGCACTCACAAATCATTATGCGAACATCCATTTACAATTATTGAAGCCTGAAAAACGCATGTCTGCGATGATTTGTAGGTATTTTATTTTTTTACCATGATATTTTCAACGATGATATTTTGTACCATGATGTTTTAGAACTGCGATGTTTTCCCTTTGCTTTATTTTCTCCCACGATGTTTTGTACCCTGAAGTTTTCGCCTTGTATTGTTTTCTCCATGACGTTTTCGTTTGCGATGTTTTCGGCTGTAACAATCTCTGGGTTAGCTTCGCTCTTTTGATGCGCTTTGCATTGCATTGTGTTTAACATTCTTAGTAGTTAAGTGTAACTATTGATTGTACTCTGTGATACTGTGAAAAGTTGTATGACTATTTTTGTGGAAAGTTCTAGAACAATGAAGTATTTCTATTAGTAAAATAAATGTTATCAAGCTATCATCAATTCTGTTTCCATTCAGTCTATTACAAACTTGTATGCATGCAAAATAAATTACTTTTTTCTCTTTTTAGTGTATTAATTATTATGCCTATTTTAAACAAAAGCTTAATGTATAAAAAACTTTTTTATATTGTTCTTTTTTTTTGGGTCTCAATTACACATTATCACTGATGAAATTTTTACTCACTATGCAAATACAATCAATCAATTATATAAAAATTATGAAATAAAGAAAAATAACTGAACATCATTCAGAGAATGAAGAAATAGCTTTGAATATTCAATTTCGGAAATTGGATGTAATAATAATGTTTATAACAAGCATTTTAGTTGAAGCTAAAATGAAAAATTTAATATTGCCAATCCATCATTAATTTAGCCAATATGGCAAACTCAAAAGCAGTTTTCCCATGAGAAACACTTTTCTTATGTTTACTTCAGAACGCAACACATTAAAAAAAAATTGTAGTAAATTGCTCTATTAATATTTTAGTTAATTCAAATAGTCTACAAAAATCGAGTGATTTTCGAAAATTCATCACAAATTCAGAAATTAAGTTATAAGTTCATTGAAAGGATTTTTTTCCCACTTTATATCATGGTGCAACAGTAAAATTCTCATACACTTAGTTTATTCCTTTAAAAAGAAAAAAAAAAAAAAAAAAAAAAAAAAAAGAAGATATGTGCTAGAAATCAATTAAAAATTAAAAGAGTTTAAATCATCAAATTAAAAGATTCTAAATATAACATTTGCGTTCTAATTGACTTAACATATTGCGTTTTAATTGACAAATAAGTGCGCGTACAAAATTTGAACTCAATAGTTTATCAAGAAGTTTAAAAATCAATGAAAAAATTCCAGTCCCAGTGAAACACGAGTGAACTAGAAGTTTACAAAACATTTTAATAATAGTAAGCGACTAAAAATGCAATTTATTACAAAAGTAACTTTACATCAAATGAGTTCAGAAATGATATAACACAGGTAGCATTAAATCGAAAGTAACTCTTAAAATAAATGAGTTTGATTGCATGATTGTACTGTCCTTTAAACAAAGAATTCTAAAAAGTACAGATACACAGTACTTGGCATTGATTAAAATTTAATCAATATCCACCGCACACAAATTAAGCAAAACAGAGTTTGCCTACATACTCTCTCAAGGTTTTAAATATTGTGATTACCCCCCCCCCTAAAATATGTACTTCATAAAGTTTTTTAAACACAAAAATTTATCACATAGAAAGTTTCACTGAAAACTCATGCAGTCATTTCATTCCACACTAGCATCACGGGACTGCAGAAAATGGACGAAACAACTAACGTATTTTACATGGTAAATCAGGTGCCCAATCAGTGTGCTACCACCTTCTGAAGTCACAGGTTCATTATTTCTCAATCTCACAGAATGCAACAATGTTTGCATGTGCAATGTTTATTACTCCCTCCCCCCGTTACAAGCACAATATCAACTCATCCCCTGCAAAACATTCTACACAACTTTCTTGATGTACACACAGTGATATGTTATGGCACAGCATTGCAGGTACTTACTTTGCACATGTTAGAGTTGGGGTAAGGCACCTTGAGCTCTAGTGAAGAGTATAAAATTTTTAATCTTCAGGGCAGTTGGTTAGTTTATTTGATTACTGCAAAGCACTTGAGGGCTATCTGCCTAAAGAAAGAGATGCTCTTGTGGAGGATTTCAGAAGGGAAACTGGCTCATATGCACACTAAACATGAGGAAATATAACACTCAGCAGCAAGGCTTTTCTGCTCATTAAGACCTGCATTTAAACAGTATTTATTTGCTAAATTTGCATAATCACTATTTTAGCCTCTGTTTCCATAAACTTACATTCAAGATGATATTTTCATCATCAAAGAAAGTAAGAAAGCAACATATTTGAAATTATATAAACTATTATATATACAAAATGACAAAAAATCTCATGACCAGATAAAGGTCATCATGCCACTCAGAGAGCTAAGGAAAAACATTTGAGGGCCTAAAAGAACAGATGCAATAGTTGTAGAATTATCAACAATTCAAAAGTTAACAAACCGCCATTTGTTTACATCTAAAACTCAGTAGAATAGTGAATTCAATCAGTTCCTGCACCTTCAATACCTTTTTGCCAAGCGGGACCAAAAGGAAACTTCCAGTTTTGTGAACCGAAAAATCTGCCTTCTTGTCCATTGGCTGAATTGCTTGTTTTTGTGGAGAAACTCTAATTTTAATCGTAAAAATTGTTTTTTTTTAACTGTTTTAACTGTATTTGGTGTTTTATGTTTTTCTGTATCTTACAATTTTTAATGAAGATGTTTTGAGTTTTTATGTATTTTTGCTTTGCTGCAAAGTGAGAACTGAATTAATTGTGTGAGAAATATATCTCTAATGAAATCTGAGAAAATAAGTTTAAATGAAATGCAGTAAAAAATGTGTTAACTTAATAGGCCATACAAGGAAGTCATGTGGTGTCAGATTCACATTTTTTTAAAACCACATGAAATATTCATGTTACTCCTTCAAGCAACATTCATGTTTATTATTGACTAAGCAACATTTATGTTTATTCTTTATATCCATACACACATCTCCTGAAAAAATAAAGACATGATTGATACAGATAATCCATGTTGTGTAGAAACTGCAGTCAAGTTATAAAAATTATTTTAAAATAAATTGGCAACTCGTTAAGATTCTTGCTTAAAAATACTTAATTTTTCATGCACAAATGATGTGAAATTAATTTTTCATGCATAATTTTTCAAAATTAATTTTTCATTAATTTAATAATTTTTCACGCACAAGTGATGGCTAACATATGGAGATAGCCTTGCCTTAAATCCTGAAATTAACTTAGAAGGTACAACATAGATCATCAGAGGTGCTTTGTTTTTTACCAGTGAAAGCTGTAATTATATATATCAGTTAAGTTTTTTTTTTCACAAGATTTAAAGAACTAAGCATCAAACTGAACTGCATAAGAAAATTAGCAAAGGATCTGGAGGATCTATGGAATGAATTCTACCAAGAAGCTTACATGAAGAACTGCAAGAAACAGATGGGGAACTTGTGAGCATAGATTTAAGAATAGACAATAATAAGGCAAGTTTTTTTAACCTCATTTCTAATACATTAGAATTATACAATACTGAATTAAATTCAGAGAAATCTATAAATATCGCAAGGTCAAAAACAAGTCAAAATTCCTTTAACACAAATTCCAATACCACAATTGTGCAGTTATTACAAAGATTTTAATGTTTTTAAAATTACATTTCAACATCTGATCTCTAATGAACATTTATCCAATTCTCAGAAAGTTTTTTATTTGCATGCATCTTTAAAAGACAATGCAAAGCAGATTGGAACTGCATACGACACTTACGAATTGTTGATGAAAGCACTAGAAGAAAGATACAAAAATAGAAGAATTTTAGTAGATACTCATATTCAGAATATCGTAAGTTATCCAAAATTAAAATGTGAATCAGTTAAAGAACTATGTGATTTGTTAGACTGTTTAAATCATGCAAACAGTTCCAGTTGTTGGTTACTTCAACCGAAGTTCCAATGTTAAGCAACTTCATTTTTTCTTTCTTAGAAAAAAGAAGTGAGGTCTTAGAAAACATCACTAGAAATATATCACAAATTAACAAGGTTTTGAATAATTTGAATAATCTCGCAAATTTTCCATATAATAATGTTGAAAGCTTTCTAGTTATATCTAACAACGGAAAAGTTTAATGCAGAATATGTCATTTTATGCACTTAATATATATATAGCATTCAGAAACTTTACAATTAAAAAAAAAAAAAAAAGATTTCAGCTTGTTAGGAAACATAAGCTCTAGCTATTTTTCTAACTGCTTGTAATCCTTTCACATGGTAGGTGACTGTAAATAAATAAATGAAAAAAAAATGTTTGCCTTGGGGGTTGGCATTACTTTCTTACTTCAGTATACTAGTGCTAAAGAGAGAGATCCTTCTAGAGGACTTACAGTTTTCTCCCCTCTGCTTGAACTGTGAACTGAACCTTCAACTATCATTTTCTCCTTCCCCAAGAGGGTAGATGTAACAGGAGGATCAGAGAGATACAGACCCCCCCCCCCAGTTTCATAATCTTCTATGCCAAAGCTCTCTGATCACTTCAACTAAAAACAAAACTGTACAGCTATAGTTTGCTTTTGCAATACCAGAAATTATCAGTGTCCCATACTAGCAGTTTTTAGACTCTTGCTCTGCAAGCTAACTTTGTTGCTGCCTCATGTGCTGATGCACTGGGTTTATGAAAACAGAAAACTAATACTTCAATTTCTGGATTTAATGAATGAATCACAACATACAAGTCAAAAATAAAAGCTAAAATATCAAATAAGGAACAAAAATTTGAATGGATTTTAAATTTTCTTATTGTCTTTAAAATTACAGATATCACTTTATCAAAACGCCTAATGATTTTAAATAATACCATTCCAAAAAATATAGAATTGGTTGATTCTCAGTCTTTTAAACTGAAGAAAATAGATTTTTAATAGGTGCTGAACTATTTAAAAAAATTTTAAAAACAGGAAAAATTATATCCGAAGATAATGGATTGCTTTTGCAAGAAAACATGCTTGGATACATAGCTTCACACACATTAGAAACTAAATTCGTATATTCTGGTGTATAAAGCACACTTTTAATACAAAAAGTGGATCAAAATTTACAGGTGCACATTATACACTGGATATATGATAGACTTAAAAAGAGCATAAAATAAATATTGAATTCTACATGTACCTAAATGCTGTTACTAACGATTTTAGAGGTTTTCTAGGACCCAGCTGCAACACTTTCTTTTAGGATAGGCCATTTCATTATTCTTTTCCACAAATTACATTCATTATTTGGCATGTTAATTATTGCGATATCTTTTTTCTTCCACTCACATATGGAGCTTTTACCCATATCATTGATGTAGTGGTGTAGAGAGGTGTGTATTCATTGATGTAGAGTGATGCTAGATTTTATGTCATTTCAATGTGAAAAACCAAGCTGAGAAATTGCATTTGAAAGAAAGGTTACAAGATTTACTCTGACAGCATTTTAATTATTAACATACTACCTAGGTATAATTTATGACTATTAAAAATACCTACTTTAGCGATTTTATTTTATTACTTTTCAGTACTTTCTGATAATCCATATCTGAAATGAAAAACTGCAGCAAAACAGCACATCAAACTGCAGTAAAGTAGTTATGTGGTAAACAACAATTTCGTTAAGAAGAATTTATGGGGAAACCTCAGACAACAATAGAATAAAAAAGGATTTCTAAAAAAAGATAAGTGATTAATGATGTTTCTCACTTTTTAAATTTTACTGATTAATTGTTCTTGTATGGAATTCTTAGTATACTGGCATTTTGAAAATGCTGTTGCCTTTGCATATTCTTCTTCTTCACAATCACAATAGCCCCCTTACATGCCTTGGCTGCCTCAACCATGTGCTCCTTCCAGCATCTTATACCTGCAGCGACTCCAGTTTTTAATTTTCAATGTCATCTAATTATCTAGTCAGTGGTCTTCCTTTAACTTGGGATGCCTCAGGGTTTTTGAACATCAAGATCCTAGATTATCTTTCTGATTTCTCCAAACATGGCCCAGCTACGTTATCTATAACTACAGATGGCTTGTGTTATTGGTGGTTGCTTATAAAGCTTGTACAGTTCTGAACTGAGTATTTTTTACAGGGTACGGTAAGGCCTACAATCTGATATGTCAAAAAATTAGATTAGAGAAATTAGATCGAACTTGATTGGTTAAAAATTAATTGCCAACCCATTTATCAATAAATTCACAATTTTCTGATGGGGGGTGCAGATCATCAAAAAGCACCACCATTTCTAATACTTAATTATTACAGTTATTTGTAATTCATTCTTCATTTGTCTGTTACAATTTTCACAATCCTGCTTATATTGACACAAACTTTTAATGCTGGTCATCTGATCTGGTTAGTAACAGTGTATCATATGATCATATTAATTTATTTACAGTATTACAATTATTCAATAAAAGTATAGAATTTTAGTTGTATTTAAATTTAGGTAATACTTTAAATATGTAACTAATATTTGGTATCTCAGATCATTACAAATAACTTTTTTATGAAGGAATTTCTTACAAATACATGCAATATTATCAGTAACCCTCTCAGCATTACCGACGGATTTTTCCGTTTTGAAAGATGGCTTTCCAAATTGTCACACACAGAATATTTTGCCAGCTTTTGATTGATCCGAAAGCGTTTCAAACGAATTTTTCTGCCTTGCATTTGCCTCCTCAAAATCGTCGAGGACGAAATATTCTATACTGTCGTGCCCCCCAACCACCTGTTGCGCTTAATTGGTAGTGGGGAAACAGTGATTGCTAGAGAAAGATGTTACAATGGGAGGGTCATAAATAAAAACATTAAATACAGCCGTACCATCTGCTGAGTGGAAGGCGATTTTCGTGCCGAAACTGGAATATACTAAAAAGCCTTCAACGCAAACCTTTGTGTATGCGAAAAATTTGCGAAACAAAATTTCTTCTGCAAAAGTAAATGCAATTTGCACGGAACCCATGATTAACTTTTAAAGTATTTAGCATCACCTAATTTACAAATAATTTCTTTTAGCATAGAATAAATACTTAAACAGGTATCTTACAATGACTACAGAAACAGAGAAATTTGATATAATTTTTATTTTAGTTGTGCATATTGATTAAAAATACTGTATATTTTACTTACTATAACAGTTCACAAAAAGAGTTACTTCAATATATATTTTGAGTAATTGTTCTGAAACAAAAATGAGATTTTTGAAAAAGTTCAAATTGTGTAATTCCATTTTAAACTAATGCGTCATTTATATATTTGTATTAAATTCATTTAGTTGTGTGAATGTGAAGTATAGACATTTTATTATTGAAATATAAGGACAAGGTGCATTTCCTTAAAGAAAAATTCATTTACTTTTCTGATTTCTCGTCTAAAATGAACTACAGAGAAATTTCCTTGGCATGATTTGAAAATCATTCGCAAATAATATCGTATTTGATTAAATCGCTTTTTGGTGTTGATAAAATAAAGTACTGAAGGTACATGAAATCGTATGATGCACTTTTTACCCTAAACAAAATACTTCCGTTTTACTGAAAGTGTTATCGAATAAAAAGGTCGGAACAATATTTGATTATGAATATTTTACTATTATGAAGATGTGTTTACTTCCAAATTTTGAAATGGTTGGGACATAAAATTCTCAGCAGGTAAGAGTAAATATTTATGAAAAATAGTTGTTAGTAGAAAAGAAATGTAAACAGCTTTTTATAAAATCATGGCAAGCATTATACGAAGGTGGAAAAAATATGATGGTGATCTGGGGATGCAAAAAATTTCAAAAAAGGAAATAAGAATTTCTGATTATTTGCCTATATCAAGATTTGAAATGGCACAATTAGATGCTCAGATAAAGATAGACAACTTTAACTTTCATGGAGGACTTTGGGTGGGAAAACAATTTGCTATTTGTGACTACGGTTTATAATTTAAAAAAAAGGGAGGGCTGTCTCTGTATGGGAAGGGATGCCTTCTTGAAAATACACGTGGGAAATCGCAATTCCAGATTAAACTACTAGTGTTGAGTGACGTTACTACTCGTCCGCTAGTGGACGTTATTTACGACTAAGGACTGATGAGCTATGTTAAATTAGGTACTGATAACCATTTATTTTTAAATTAATTAGTTAATACTTGTGATTGGGGTTTTACTAAAGAGGTCTATATATACATGTATTTTTAAAAATCCGTTTTCACATCTTATTAACATTTTATGTGCAGTTTCAATGGTATCCTTCCTTCACGTCCACTCAAATAATTTCACAGCCTAAGAAAAAAATAGAACTATTTAAAATTTAATATCTATGCTTTGTTTGAAATATTTCTCTTTGGTTTGGTTTACTCGAAAAAGCGCTTGAAGGCTATCTGCCAAAGAAGGAATGCCTTCATGGAGAACTGTCTAAGAGAAACTCCTATACATGTTACACAATGGAAAAATCACGAAAACGTCCATGCAGCCAACCCGTTCGCTGGGATTCAAACCAAACTACCGGTGTTCAGCAATTTTACTGCTTGGCCGTTGGTGGGCATATCACATTTTGAGATAATTATCATAATAATATATGTTTTAATAGGCATCAATAACAATCAATACTCTTGGCTCTGTGTCTAAGAGCAGTAAAGCTTCAACTGAGGACTTTGTAAGCAGAACTGGCTCAAATTTCTGTAATTAATGCAAATGTAGTAATATTATTCTTGTCACTGTCAATGATACTAATCGTAGGATTTGGTATTCACTTTCAGAGCAAAAATACATTGAGAAAGAAATCAATTTGGGGACAAATAAAAAAGAAATGATGAAATAAGTATTATAAAAAAGCAAATTTCTTATATCTTGGGTCATTTGTTACCATTTACTTTGTGTTTTAATATCTTTTCATATTTTATTTTAGTATTGTTGTATCAATTCTTAAATATTTTGCAAAATGCGAAAAATTTTCTAAATTCACAAATTCTTTCAATTCTAAATATAATTGTCTTTCCCAGTTTTAAAAATGTATTCTTGGTATTATAGAGTAACAAAAAGACATAGTATTCACTAAATTAATGTGTAATTATTGTTAATTAAAGTGCATTTTGGTAGTAGATTCATGATAGTTGTAATGAACACATACTTCAAAAAGATTGCACGACTAAACTATTTTTTCACCGTTCTGGGCAGAACCATGGTTCCAATTTCAAATAAATAGATAAATAAATAAAAATAAAATAGGCTTTCGCACAACGACAGTTTTTGACTCATTTTATTACAAATGAAGCAAATTTCTTTTCGTTCTGCAAAAGAAATAAATATGTCAATAAATAATATGTTTTTCAGTGTGCTATTAGAATAAGAAATCCATACTCATCTGACGCAAATTAACTGATACAGTCAAAAGTCGTTAATCCGGACTCGTCGGGACTTCGGTGATTCTGGATTATCGATTTTTCCGGATTATAGATCATCAGTTTAAATCTGGTAAGATGGCATGCAGAAATTATAAAATTAAAAATATGAAACCATAATTTATGAAATAAAGAACAATTATGATCTAAAAGGTATAAAAATTTACCAAAAAAAAAAAAAAAAAAAAAAAAAAGCCTAATATTTATTTGTTTACTTTATTAAACATTTCTTTCAATGTCAGTTGTTTAAGTTGCTTCGTTTTATGTGATAATACTTTCTCTTTAATTCTATAAACAGGCATAATTTCTTCTTCAGTTACAAAGTTGCGCTGTTGAAGTCCTATAATTGCTGTGTTGAGAATACCGACTAATTTGTCAATCGAAATGTTTTGTTTTCAATAACCTCTGTGTCACTTTCTTCACTATCGGAAGCGAATTATAATGACGAGGAATTTGATTTAAATCATAGCAAAGACAGAGTACATCGAGATGAAACACTACATTTAGTAAGGAATTATAAGCCAAATAAAATAAAAACATCTGCCCTGAAGATAAGGATAGTGCTGACAGATCAATTTCCAATTCATTGCGCACCGCATCGTTCCCCCCCCCCAGAGCAGTGTGAAATTGATAAACAGATTTCGGAATGGTTAGATAAACAAAGGATTATGCCTTTATCCATTTTTTGCAGCAATTCCACTTTTTGTTTAATGAACTTCGAAACATACTTTCGCTTTGTAGATGCTTTACATATTAGTAAATATATATCGGAAATTCTATTTGACATAATCGAAAGTCCAAGCTTACTTTTATAAAATTGCTCTAACAGTCTGCAAAAAATAATAAGCCGGATCCAATTCGAAGATTAAGGAACAACGCAATCTGCAACATTAAATGAATTAGATAATTTTAGCTTAGCTTATACCATCCGTTATACATTAAATGCGCATGCGTAAACATATTATGCGCATGCGCACACGCATATTCGCAGCCGTGAAGGTCTTACGCGCATGCGTCAACGTGATGCATGCGCAGAAAGTTTGTAGCTTTGAGGTCCGGATTAACGACTTTTGACTGTATATATTTTTAATCAAAATTTTGCAGGAGAGATTTCAAATATTACTTTCAAGCACTAACTACACAGAAGTTGCATTAAGTTTTTAAATGCAGTTTTTGATCATTTCAGCATCTTTTATAAGTGCTATGAACTGTCTTATTTCCCTAAATTTTCTTTAGCAAGGTAAGGAACAACACATTCAATGGCACTTTTTTCATACAACGACTTTGCAGACAGTTAAATTTCACACATGGCTCTCATGCATTCGTAGACGAAATAGTCCATAACTGAAAGCCTAATTTTATTCAATTAATTTCTTATATTGAAATCATAACCGCTTGTACTCTTTTTAAGATGTTCCCAGATAAAGAGGCATTCTTCTAAAATAGAAATAAAATTATTTGAGATATAATTTTTCCTTCTCAAAACAAACTATTTATTTCGCCAAATTATGATCGAAAATAATTTTAGAGCTATGAAATAAATTTAAGAAGAGGAATAAATATTTTTAAATCCATTCAGTTGCATAAGAAAGTAAATAATGGCAGCACAACATTATAATGCATCATCATAATATCCGCTGAGAGTTGTAAAAAGTTTCATTCCTACTAAATGGTTTATATAACTCTCCTTTTATAAAAGCTCGAAAAAGAGAATATATGTATATCATGTGCATTTGGTGAATTAATATATTAAAGGCATTGTTGCATATAATATAAATATTTGCTTGTTATTTTATGAAATAGAGTGTCTGGAGCCCATTCAAATACCCTGTAGAATTTTAACAAATTATTTCATAGGATACAAATATGGACATGCTTTATATGAAATATGCAAATCTCATGCAAATACAATTATATTTCATTAAAATTAAGGATTATGAAATTTATTTTAAGATAAATATATTACTCTACATAAAAAAATCTGCAGGCATCTTTTTATTCCCATTATTTTTCTATTATTATCATCACAAAAAAATAATAACAGTCTTTATCTTACAATAAGCTAATCAGATTAGTTTAAAAATATGACCTGTGAAACTTTTTATCCTCCTTGCTTCAGTTTTTCTTATGACAGTTACGCACTTTCTTTAACTTAATATAAGATCAGTTATTTTAAATACTTTTCTAAAATGTTTTATAAAAAATAAGAAAATAATGCTAGCGCAAAATATTTGGTTGAAAAGTTATGTAAAGCTGGGTTCACTACCCAAACAAATAAAAAAAAAATGAAAACAAAGCTTTCAGATTTTATATTAGGTCCAAACAGGCAATTTGTTTCATTTACAGACATATACATGTTTCGAGAGCATTTGGGTTAATGCCACTTTCGGCTAAAAATATTTAGAAACAGCATATAATAAGAATTTCCGATACACAGGCTCGCAGGCTGTAGACAAAAATGTTTTATTCCTTACAGTGTTGCCATTGCTCGCTTTGAAACTGTTGAGCTTTTTAATCAAAAATCCTTTAAAGCTTTACAGAATATGAAATAGAGAATAAAAACAAAATCCAGATTCTAAATTCGGGCTTCCAAGTGTCCTTGTTTGGGTGGAGGACTATGTGATCCAAAATGTGATGGCTCTAGGTAACGTTTTTCCGCAATGCGAAAAACATACATACGTTCATGTAGATTCTCATTATTTAGTTTCTTTAAATAAATACAGGGTGATAATATTTGGTGGCAACAGTTTGAAAAGTGATTCGGGCATTTAAAGTGATTCGACGCAAAATGCTATTTCAAAACTAATAGTCCTTCTGTACTACCGCTCATTCGGACTTTAAAACTAAAAACATTAAAATAAAATCCAGAAGCTTTCAGATTTCATATTACGCCCAAAGGGACTTTTTTTGACGCTTTGCATGTTACCTTTATTTATTAAATACCATATTCTTCGCTATTAAAGCACATAAATTCCAATTCAACAGCAACATCATAAAATATTTAAAAACAGCATATCTTTAGAATTTCCGATAAACAGTCTCGCACACTGGAGATAAAAAATATTTTATTCATTACAGTGTTACCACTGCTTTTTTTACAAAATATGAAAGAGATAATAAAACAAATTCAAACTTAAAAATTCAAGTTTCCAGTGTGCATATTCGAGTGGAGGATTACGTTACTCTTAATTTGTTGGCTCTAGGTACTGTATTTTTAATAATGCAAGACATATATTCATGAAGATTCTTAATTATTTAATTTCTTTAAATATAATACAGGGTGGTAATATTTGGTGGCAACAATTTAAAAGTTGATTCGCTGTTTATAGTGAAACGGTATAAAATGCCGTTTTGAGACTAGTAGCCCATCTGTTCTAGTGCCCCTTTGGGATTAAAAAAACTATGATTTTGAAAAATAAATTTGTAAATATATATATATATAAAATTATAAAATCCATTCTTAAATTTTGTATATATTATGCACATATTTATTATTAAATTGAAGCATTTTGCAGAAGATTTTCCTACAAAGTTGAACTCAAGAAATTCGTTCTTACATTCGGTTGAACATTTTTCTCCTATGATATAGAAAAGTTTAGCCTTTATTTCTAAAAACAGATCAAGTATTTTCAAATAGGGTGTATGTTGAAAAGAAGCGGTAATGCAAAACGACTAGAAGAATGAATAGGATACGCGTTGAAATTAGAAGAGGGAAGAATGAAAGGCAATGTGCATTGCCATTCCACGTATTACATATGGTACCTTTGATGAAAAAGACTTCTTTTCTGCTATCCAGGGAAACAGTACACCCTGGACATGTATAACTATTATCTGTTTCTGTTCGTATAACTGGGATCACATTGTGAAATTTAGAATGATCCGAAAGAAAATTCGAAAGTGCAATTTACATTAAAATTTTTCCAATATCGATATTACTTGCTAATTGCATTAAAATTAGCTAACTACAGAGCACAAGAAATATAGTAAGACTAAAATTCTCTTATTGTGGGTGTCGAGTTTAGTACTGCATGCGAATAAAATTTTTGAACTAGTCTAGTTGAGTCTAGTTGAACCTTGCTAATAGCCAAATGATAAAAAACTTGCTGATAGTTTAGTTTCATTTAGGTTCGAACATAGATGAATGGGATGACTGCATCACAGGTATTTTGTGCAATTGTGCATCACAGGTATTTTGTGCAATATATTTTCTAAGTCAATTTCCCTTAGAAAGCCCTTCATGATGGCAGCCCTGATATGTTTGCAACAAGTAGCTCGCTTATGTTCTGCAATATCTAAATAGTATAAACTATTTTTTATTGAAAATGAATAAATTAGGCGTTAAGTTTTGTAAAAAAAAAGTATCTTGTTGAATTTTAGTTTCTTACAGCAAAGAAGGGAAAAAAAAGATTATATATTTATTTCTAACTGAGCCAGCCAGCCATGCGAACAAAACTTTGCTTATTTTAGTTGAAGTAGAAATATATTGTGCATTTTGGTTAATAAAAAGGTTTTACACTTCAGTTTTGCCTTAAAATGTCTGTTTTGAATTTTGTTTTACGGAAATTAAAATCTTTAAATTTTTGTTGCAAAGCCTAGATAGGGAAAACATTCTTTGTATAAAAAAATAGAAGTCACACATGTACGTAATAATAAATAAATATGAGCCTACTTGAAGCAAACCTGTTGCCAAGACTTTCTTAAATATTCTGATAGATTGTGATCATATTATCTCGGGTATTCGTTGAAATTAGTTGAATTTTTGTTTCAAAGCTTTCTTCTACTTCATTCTTTATATAACTTCTAATATTCACACTTTGAGCATGTATATTAACACATAAATATTCTTGAGAAAAACCTAATTGAAGGAAAATGAATCTAATCATGACCAGTTATACAATTTTATTTTAAAATTCGTTATCATTTGCATTTTTTTTAGCGCAAACAGAATTTTTTTCTTTTCATATTTCAAAATTTTCCTTATTTACACCCTTAAAAATAATTGCATATTATTATACTGAAAAATGAAATTTAAGAATGTATAGAGTTCTGGGAAATCTTAATTCATTATACCGAAAACCAAATTATAAATATAAATATTTATAAAACTTTATTTTTCTGTATTAGGTAACTACACTGAAAGTAATACTGATAGAAAATGTTTAGTAAAACTATACATTACCTCTATTTAACTATAATATTTTGAAAAAAATATTTTCAATTTTCCGACTGGACATACAGAACTTATATTAAATAAAACGCATCAAGAGCGTTGGCCTATTAGCGAATGAGCAATAAAGTCTCTGAACACTGATAATTCAACTGAGGATTCGAGTTTCGGCAAACAAGTTCACTGCATAGGCGTTTTCTTTGTTTTCCCCACGTGCAACATGTATATGAGACAGTTTCCCTCAGAAATTCCTCCACGAAGACATCCTTACCCTTAGGCATATAACCTTCGAGTGTTTTGCCATAGTCAAATTAAATAAAATTAAAAAATACGTAAGCATCATGTGCATTAGACTAGTGTCTCTGTTTAATTCTTTCTATATATATAAAAAGAGAAAGAATTAAATCTATAGAGATTAATGAAACCATAAGAATCAATCTGTCAAAATCCGATGCCTTTTTTCATTAATGATCTTATAATTTTTCAACACAGGAATTTCTGAAATCACCTGTTTATTTGCTCTTAGCCCTCCCTGAAAAAAATAAGTAGTGTAATAGTAAAATATACTGATATTATCTTAGATTTTAAAGAAAACAATATCATTATGACACAATTAATAAACTCACTGCTTTCCTTACTGATGGCTATACACAAAAGCAAAAATTGCATGACAAAAACTTAGACTAAATTAGTCTAAGTATTATTAATTATGATTAGCAAATAAACAAGTTTTTTACTTCATGTTAGTTAATTAGTTCTGTCATTATATGAAATAAATTGTGAAATATTATTTATATTTGTAGCTTCAAATAAACTCTGGATTAAAATACCCAAAGTTGCAAATAGAATAAGAAATTTTCTAAGTTAACAAGATATTTGACTTTTTACTTTATTAAAAAAAGTAAACTATCGAAAATCATATTGTTTTAGTGAGAATATATTCCTCTCATCCTAGCAAGCAATCGTATATAAGAGGCAAATTCAATAATTAAAGTGAAGAGTATTAGAAACACAAAAATATTTTGATATTACTGCCATATGCACATTGATTTCCATAAAATTAAAATTATATATATATATATATATATATATATAATCACGCCCCCACACACATGTATACACACATAAAAATGGAGGTTTATGAATGGGAAAAAAATTAAACATTTATAATTTTAATAAAAAATTAAACATTCATAATTTTTTTCTTTTAATTTGATGAAATTTTCACCAATACTTTTAAATAAAAAAATAAACAATGCATCATATTAACCAATTTTTGATACAGTTGAAAAGACAGCAAAATACTGTCTCAAGTAATTTTAAAACAGATTTAAATTTCATTTATTCAAATTTTCGATGTTGATAATTAGTACTGAGCTGCGCCCCAAAAAACTGAAAAGTTTCACATTTTAACAGTCAACCAAAAGGGTTTGTTAAGGTTTCTTTACACTTTTGCTGGTAATGGTCTGCTGTGTCATGCACTTTTTTTTTTTTTTTTTTTTGTCTTTTTAGCATTACAACATTACTATTAAGCGTCATTTTCTTAGCACTTAAGCTATATAAAATTCAACAGCAGCATAGGTTAGGTTAGGTTAGGTTATTTAATTACGGCAAAGCCTCGAGGGCTATCTGCCTAAGAGGAGGGATGCCTTCGTGGAGGACTTTCTAAGGGAAACTGGCTCGTATACACGTTACACATGAGGAAAACCACGAAAACACTCATGCAGCCAGCCCGTTCGCGGGATTCGAACCTCGGACCGAACTACCAGTGTTCAGCGACTTTACCGCTCGGCCGCTGGTGGGCCCAACAGCAGCATAGAAGCACAGGTTTAGAATTTCCAATACAATGTTAAGTGTTGGTATACACTTTTTCTATTTTTTTCAGTCTTTTTAAAATTTATCATATCAATGTTCAGTTTTTCTTACTAAGATGGCTTTACAAATTTTTTTTTGTCCTTTTATTATTAACGTTTCATGTGTTAACATTATTTATTAAATATCGCATTACCTGCATTTATTCCACATAAAATTCAATTCAACAGCAAATTCACAAAATATTTAAAAACAGTATATCTTTAGAATTTCCAGTAGATAGTCTCATGAGCTGGAGGAAAAAATGCTTTATTCCATACAGCGTTGTCAGCGATTACTTTCTACACATTTAGTTTGTGAATAAAAAATTCATTAGTTAACACATGCTAACTACTTTTGGCTGAACCGGGGGGGGATTAAAGGCACTTCAAATAAAGCTATAAAATTTTTATTGCGTTTTTCCACAGCCTGTTTGTGTTCTTACTAAGATGGCTTTACAAATTTTTTTTTGTCCTTTTATTATTAACGTTTCATGTGTTAACATTATTTATTAAATATCGCATTACCTGCATTTATTCCACATAAAATTCAATTCAACAGCAAATTCACAAAATATTTAAAAACAGTATATCTTTAGAATTTCCAGTAGATAGTCTCATGAGCTGGAGAAAAAAATGCTTTATTCCATACAGCGTTGTCAGAGATTGCTTTCTACACATTTAGTTTGTGAATAAAAAATTAATTAGTTAACACATGCTAACTACTTTTGGCTGAACTGGGGGGGGGGTTAAAGGCACTTCAAATAAAGCTATAAAATTTTTATTGCATTTTTCCACAACCTGTTTGTGTGAGCAAGGATTTTCTTCCATGTTATATTTGAAAAATAAATGCAGAACAAAATTAAAAGTGGATCCTAATTTACTGTTAAAACTATGCGAAATATGACCATGACATAAACAAATTGATCTCTCTTAAACAGGCCAAAATTTCCCACTAAATTTTAGAATTAAAGTATTATAACTTTAATTTTGATAAGTAAAATTGTTACCAATTTTTTATCTAAGTTTTTTTTATGTGTGGCTTTTTAATACAAATAGCCAATAACTTGTGCAAATGGCAATATATATATATATATATATATATATATTAATTAACGTTTCAATTGGGAAACTTTAAAATAATCATTGTAAAATGTAGTGGTGTACTTAAAATTTTCAATTTTTGTTTAGACTGTACACGTCAGTCTAAAGACTTAAGAACCACTCATTTACAGTGATTTGACATAAAATCCCCAGACTAATAGCCCTTGTTTGGTTAAAAACTCTTAAAAAATTTGCAATGAGCCAATATATATATATATCAGGGTCTGCATAATATAAGCATGCAAAAGAGAGTAAAATATCTTACTGTGCGTAACCATTCTATAAGTGATGGAGGAAGGCCTTGAGCAACTAGGCTGTGTGGTGAATCAGTAAAAGCGATGGCAATAACACGCTCTCGAAATGACTCAGGAAATGTTTTACACTGAAAAGTTCACAAAAACATTTTAGTTCTTGACATATATTTTTGTAAGATTTTAAGAACATTTTTTATTTATTTCACACACTAATGCACCATTATATAAAAATTCTAAATTATTATTATTATTTTTTTTTTTGTTACACAGAAAATAAACTGTGGCATGCTTGCCTAAGCATGGAATTTTTTTCCACATATTAGTTGGACGCAGAAGGAAAATCTTTTTTCTTACTTCCCAGATTATATGAAGTTAAAAAAATTAAATATCTATCATTATAATCAATATATCTATCATTATCCACACTGTGGCAATTTCAATAGGTTAATGAAAAAGTTTTGGAAAAACAGATATTAGTGAGCTGAAAAGGTACTCTTTTCTTACATACTAAATATGAGGCTTTGAAGCACACATCCTGGCAAAAATCAAAATCTTAAATAAATAAGAGTCTTTCATTTTCCCGACACTTTTGATCTGAATTATCACCTGTATTTCAAACTGGCCAGTTATCTGTCAAGTCGATACTGTAGAAGTACATGAAGTGTCGAAAAGGAGTTGCAAAGTTTTTTTAGTTACTGCTAGTAGGTAGCTATTTTTGCTACTTGCACGTTAATGAAGAATAAGTCAAAATTCATTAAACAAGAGTGAAGAGCTGCCAATTTTGGTAAAAATTAATTGCTGTTGCAACTGTATGATGTCAATAAGTTTTAAGAACACACATAAGCCACAGTTTTAAGAACACAGACCCCCTCCACAGTTTAGAATTTGTTTATTGGTCTATGGGATCTACCAAACAATGAAGGTGATAGTATTAGTTTCTTACAAGAATAATGGAATGTAATGTAATATATGAGTGTGCCGCATAACATATTGCTGAATAACTGTCAATATTCCAGTTTTCACGAAATGTGGTTTTATTCTAGTCATGTAGTAGTCGGCAACTTGTTTGTATCAAATTACTGCTAGAAGTTAGCCAATTCATCTCCATTAACACATAAGTACCTTATTTTGATAAACAAATTCTTCCCATTTAATTTGTTTTACTTATAATATGTATTTGCATATTTACTTTTTTGCATAAAAATGTCAGAATTTTTTCACTTAGCTAATGTTAACAACATACTAAATTTATGAATGTTCCCCCCTATATTTATTATTCCATTGACCATGGAAGTTGGCTACCACTGAACCACGATTCCTGCCAAAGTTGCCAGTCATTCCTGCATAATTATAAGCAGCACATCTATCTGATACTTTTACAATAAAAGATTCACCAATCACACTTCACAATCTACTGGACAGTCACTGCTGAAGAAGTATTCATCCTGCTTCATTTTTTTGCACCTTTGATTTAATAAGATGCTTTGTTTAGAATGCTATGACTACAAACTTTTCTCAGGTGATTGTTCTAGTCTATTACTTTTTTGCCAGCCATATCCAACTATCCCCCCCAAATTAACAGATATTAATTCTCTTGGCCAGCTGTACATGAAGCAAAGTGCAATCACAAATGCTGTTCTACAGCCCTCAAACTCAATCCTTTTTCCAAAATACAAGAAAAAATATAGCAACAGCAATTAATTTATGTCTTTGCTCATAAAAAGAAAAGATGGCTTATACACAATCAATCGGAATTACATCAAATGAAAGCGTAGATGTTATGAGGGGTGTTGTGACATCATGCTTATCAAAATAGCACGGAATTGCAGAGCATTTGGTGACAGTTTTGTGGTCAAAGGGATAATATGAAATAACCTCTTTTCATTTTACGTACAACAAACATAAAGAACAAAACATTTAAAATTTTATATGTTTACCATATTTACAGCAACAATTCCACCATAACTATGAGCAACAATAGCTATATGTTTAGCGGCTGCTTTTGTAAGGATTAAATTTCTCCAGACATAATTCCCATGATTCTCAGGACTCTCATTACCCTGAAAAAATTACAACATATTAATGGCAATGCTCTGGAGAAAATAAGAACGAAATCTATAAAAGTGTTTGTAAATGCATTGAAAAATACTAATTTTAATTACTTTATGCAACAGCTGAATTAAAATATAATCATACTTCTACATACTAAAAAACTTCTACAGCTTTAGTTTTAAATACATATGCAACTCAGATTTAGAAAAGACTTTTATATACTTTGGGTTTAGCAACTGTAAAAAATTAAAATCTTTATGATCATACATTAATTATTGCATAAATAAATAACATTTCAATATAAAAACAATTATGCCCTTTTGTGCAAACTGAATAGGTTAGAATACACAATTATGTGAATTCAGGCATCAGTAAGCCATACAAAATTTATCAGAAATACATTAAATCATTTACATAGTAACACATAAAAATAGATGAAAAATTTGAGCATATTAATGCAAGCCAGAATATCAATCATTCTATCAACATACCCTGATTTTTATAATATTCCTAGAATATTCTCTGCCATTATCATTAGTATTGAGAACAATTACACCATATCCTAGTCCTTTAGCACGTTTTATAAATGGCAGCTGTGTGCCACTGTTTAAGGAATCATTAATAATTAACCTGAAAAAGAAAAAAGAAACATTGAAATAAAAATATTTGCATATTATTTTACATACAGAGAGATCTAGAAAATAATTTAACAAATAAATTATGCCCTTTTGTGTGACATCATGCTTATCAAAATAAAACATATATTAATAATTAAAAAATATATTAATAATTCATATAAAGTAATGTTATCTATTTTTTCCCATAATCAATGCATATTCTATACCTGAAAAAGCTTTGAAATATAACACCTAAACTATAAAAATTATAAAATTATAAAGTTTGAACAGAATAAATACTCTAATGACTGCTTATCACCTAGCAGGGTTTGCACATACTTCTGCACATGGAAATTAAGTACTTTTAAGGGCCATCAATGAAAAAAATTCAGGACCTATCAAGCAAACAGGAAATGAATAAGCTAAAGCAATTATCTACAAATGAATTTTAATTTTGTAACTTATAATTAAATAAATCTGTAAATAAGATGTATAATTATTAAACACAATCTAATATTTAACTCAATTATAAAAGATTCAAAAATTAAATTAAATTCATCAATTCTTTTAAGTATTAGCATTAAATTATAAAATTTCTTAATACATTTATATTTTACAAACAGCTTTATATTGATTCTTTCTTTTTTATGTTATTTCTTCACGTACTAGCTCAGTCCACAGGTACACACAAATTTTTATGTCATGTGGCACATGTTAAATTGTGCAGTAAAATAATAATCAACATGAGTCATAACAGAAGCCTGGTTCTTGCCACCACAGCTGCTTGCTTACAGACAGAGAGCCATTGATCAGGACAGATGTCAACAGCTGTTATTGGTATGCCTCATAAGTGCTGAAAATTAGCTGTACATTGTTTGATCCAGATCCTTTAATTATTTAAAGACCCTTAAACCTTAAGTACTTAGATCCTTAAAGTCCTTTGCCTTAAAAGTACTTAAAGGACTTTTAAGGCCCATTCCCACTGGGGTTTATCTGAGCTAACGGAGTCAGTTCCATGTGTCGATTAGCTCCGCTGTGCCTGCAGTTCAGATTTTTCAACTTCCACCCTATGGGAAAAAACTGGTTTTGGAGATGGGTCGGCTATGTCAATTGTGTTCGTTAGCTCAGATAAACCCCAGTGGGAACGCAGCTTTTAAGGATCATATGAACCCTGCCTATCGATCAAAATGGGAAGTCAATAAATAATAATAAATAAATATGCTAAAAACTAATAACCTCTACAAAAACATTACCATGTAGTTCCCTCGGGGAGTTGGGGCTGTAACCACTACAGTGGTGGATTGGGAATTAAGATCGGAAGGTCTACAAAAGTGGTGGATCAGGGAATGCCACTATTGGATTTCCAATGGGTGGTTGAGGGGAAATAAAATACTCTCCACGTACCAACAGGCAGAAGTCCAACCTCTTCGGCTCTGGCAAACTTCCTTTCCCATGGATACAAGTGGTTCCTCCGAATCAGACCTTGACAAGGGCGGTGCTGACATCTATTTCATTCATGCTAACGGTGAATCTGAATCCCATAAAATATGTGTTGGTAAAATTGTCTCAAATTATACCTGTGAGCTCATGGTAATCAAAAAGGCTTTAGCTATCCATCTTTTCAAGCCAATCCAGAACTCCAGTGGCCTCTTGTTAATTCTCTGATTCTAAATCTGCGCTCCAAGCAATTCTAAGGGGCAACTCCCAACTTACCCAGGACATTGTCATGCTCATAAACAAAACTACTGCAGCCCAAAGGATCTGCACACTACAGTGGACACCAGTGCATGTCGATATTTACGGAAAAAAGCAGGCTGATGGCCTCGCCAAAGACGCCTAAAATAGTTCTCAACTTTCCAACAGCTTAACCCTTACCGATGCTGATGCAATAGCCAGCCGAAGAACTCTGAATCAATCAAGAACTCCATTCCTGCTCTAAATTGTAACCATGTCATTTCCACTACCATAGCCAGACTGAGGACAAAACACTTTAAAGGAATGAAAATATTCCCTGATGGCCAGCGAAATTATAATAGCTGTCCTCGCTGTACTGATATCCAACTTTCTTCAGGCCATCTCTTCGGCTGTCCTGCTATTTTGTCCAGGCTCCTTAGTATATCTATAGCTCCCTCGCATGAACTCCTCTATTCTTTGAAGGTTATTGATGTTGCTGCGGCTGTTTTGGATACTTTTGGTCCTATTTGACTCCTCTGTACTGCCTCTTCGGACAAGACAACAACAAGAACCATATAGTTAGGGATTAAAAATACAATTTTGCAAACAATATTTTATTACATAAATTAAAATGTTACAGTAACACAGAAATGCATACTTATTCAAATAAATTTCATTTATTTTTTGAGATATTTTGCACTTCCAAGACCATTAAATATACAGTCAAAAGTCTTTAATCCGGACTCGTCGGGACATCGGCGATTCCGGATTATCGATTTTTCCAGATTATAGATCATCAGTTTAAATCTGGTAACATGGCATGCAGAAGACAGAGTACATTGAGATGAAATACTACATTTAGTAATGAACTATAAGTCGAATAAAATAAAAACATCTGCCCTGAAGTTAAGAATAGTGCTGACAGATCAACTTCCAGTTCATTGCGTGCCACGACGTTCCCCTCCCCCGCAGAGCAGCGTGAAATTGATAAACAGATTTCAGAATGGTCAGAGAAACAAAGGATATGCCTTTACCAATTTTTGTAGCAATTCCACTTTTTGTTTGATGTACATCGAAACATTCTTTCGCTTTGTAGATCTTTTGGCAGTATCCAGCATCGAAAATTCTATTTGACATAATCGAAAGTTCAAGCTTACTTTTATAAAATTGCTCTAACAGTGTGCAAAAAATAATAAGCCAGATCCAATTCGAAGATTAAGGAACAACGCAATCTGCAACATTAACTGAAATAGATAATTAGATAATTTTAGCTTAGCTTATACCGTCCGTCATACATTTAATGCGCATGCGTAAAGGTATTACGCACATGCGTCAACGCATATGCACATGCGTGAACGCATTATGCGTTGACGCATGCGCAGAAAGTTTGTAGCTTTGAGGTCCGGATTATGGGCATCCGGATTAACGACTTTCGACTGTATATACTGTCTAACCACACTAGCAAGAGCAGTTTGGCTGAGAGCCAAGATGGGTCAGTTTAACCCTTTGCGCTCGAGGCGCTTTTCTCTCGGGTGAACCAGCAACTCGAGAGTAGACACTCCTGCTTATATCATGAGTTCCTTATTCTTAACTTAAAATAATTTTAGACACAATAAAACACTTTAAACTCGTATATTTTAACATTATACATATTTTTTTAACTTTTATGAAACATATGTATTAAACATTACGTTCTAAAATTTTGCTTTGTATGATATTTTACAAAACAATCTCTAATATGTATCCTTGGTTAGTCGAGGCATGTGTCACAGTAGTATACAGTTTGTCGCCTTTGGGAACAAACCTTGCAATCTTTCTTTTTGCCCCATCAAAATAATATGCAGCTTTCCATTTAGTCGGATTGCTTCAGAAATGCTGTGTGAAGCTGTGCTGAGTTGTTTTTGTCGAAAGTCTCCTCTCAGTTGATACACTAAAGTTTTCAAATATTGTAAGTAACTAAGCGGCCGTTCATTTCTCTGCTTCTTTACTGATTTATAAAGAATGTATGAATTGATGGAGCAGATTTCCAAACCCCCAAAAAATAGTTTTCGCCACCATTTTCGGATTTTCTTAAAAAAACAATATGTCAGCTGGATCAACACTGCTCATAAATTCAATGTAATTTACAATAACATTGGGCTTTTTTATAACGACTTCAATACCGCCTCATAGAGTTCTTCTTACAGGAGTTATTCTCGCATTATTCCATGTAGTAAATGCTGTCACAATCCTCTTGTCCTTCCACGCAAGAACCAAAATACTACCTTTACGATATGCACATGTGGTTGGATTCTCAAATTTTGGCTTTCGTATTTCACATGGCAGGTGCTTTCTATTTGTCATGATCGTCCCAGTTAAGTGGCACTTTTGTTTGCATAACTCTTCCGCCAATATGTAACTCGTATAATAATGGTCCGTGAACATGTGGTGTCCCTGAACACCGGGAATTTTATTCTGTATCATTTTGTATAGATGTAGCGGTATTCTGGTTGATACCGGCAGATCGGGTCTTATCAAAGTCTCTGTTGTTAGAGATCCATAATATGGCAGAATAGCACAATTGAAGCCAGTATTTGAATCTGCGAGCGCATAAACCACATTTTGCAGGTTTCATTGGATTGTACGTAATGAATGATATGCGGCCTTTGAATTTGATAGTTGACTCATCCACACAAATATGCTCTCCGGGTACAAAATAATTAAAGAACCTTTCATTTATATACTCGAGGAAACCAGATACTAACTGCAAACGGGTTCTAGGGTTTGTGTTTTCTGAGGGTATTGTCTTGAGGTGAAGTCTCCAAAAATTTGACAAAATCGGTCTCTCGTAAACGTGTCTGAGTAAAACGGAATATAACTAGTATCATTTCTCGACCAGTATTCTTGTATGTTTGGCATTGGCATTGTCCCCATATTTACGATTGCCCCAATAAACGCCCAAAATTCAGTAACTATTACATCGTACCATGATCGCCATGTAGAACGGGATGATAAGGTGTTCCTTTCCACCTTCCTTGCAGCGTTATTATTAGTTTCCTGCACTATGTCAGTAACTAATTCCTCGGTGAAAAATAATTTGAAAAAATCTTTTGGTTCTTTTATGTGTGCAAAAACGTGTGGTCGTACTTGTCTTTCACCGGATACAAACGTTATTCTTCTGGGGATTTCTTCGGATTCTAGACACACTGTCCACTCTGAAGGTTCAGTCTCTTCTGTACAATCACTTTGGCTTTTAGATTCACTATCAATTATTCGGATTTTTCGTCTTCTTGCTCCTCTAACGTCGTCACTATCTTCATCACTTCCGTCTTCGTTCTCATGGGCAAGCTGTCTATGTGGTGACGTAATTTCGTTCGTTATTGCCGAAAAATTAAACTCATCTTCGTTAGAAGTAACTTCTTCGTCGTGTTCCATACTTATTGGGCTCAGTAACTTTGAAAGATATACTGCGATCGGCAAGAAGGTTGAGTTCGAACTGATGTTGAAGACACAGTCCTACCCACGGTCGCAAGTATTTTTGAGATAAGACACCCTTATAGCTATTCAGACACCTCGTAATATGATCTACAAAAGGCCAAGTAGATCTCTCAAGCGATATTCCTTAGGTCAAACACAAATAAACACATCGATTCGAATGGTGCCTCTCAGGCACCGCTCGAGTTATCGCATCACATGCAGTGGTGCCTGAGAGGCACCACTCGAGTGCAAAGGGTTAATTGAAGGTGTGTGGGTGAAAAGTGTGGGTATTTTTCCCTCTCAGAGGTCTTAGCAGTTGTAACAGCTTTAATATCGTTATTAATCTCTCATGCATTTGAAATAGATGAATAATAATGTACAGGTTACTGGCAATATTGAAATGCAGGCTCGAGAGCCGCATGCTTTTTCTCGCACGAAGCACGTACTCATTTTTTTAAAATAAGTTTTTATACCTTTTCTTCTCTTGTTTGCATGTCGCCATTTTTTTTAGTGTAAAATAAAAGTTATTGCCATCATTGGAGTTTACTTCAAATTGTTTAAGAAGTATCACAGGGTGTGGGTGAAAAGCATGGGTATTTTTTCCTCTCAGAGGTCTGGGGTCATTTAGTGCTTTATCTTACAATCATTGAGCATGCTGTTACTGACCTTTTACTTTTAAATCTTCATTTTTACGATGAGTTCTAGTGTCCAGAAAGCTCTAGAAATTCGATTCGACAATTCGGATTCTGAATTCTCTACGAGTTCTGAGGATCCTTAATGCGGTGTCACCAAAATAAATGTAAAGGGGGGGGGAAGGTATGCCATGTCTAATTATAACTAAAATAATTTTTATGCAACCTCTTCTCACTAAATTGCTTTATTTTATTTATAGATCATTTGATTATATTAATAAATGTAATTTATTAAAGAATATTTAACAGATAAAAGTTTTTCATTCAATGTTTGAAAATATTAAAAATTAACTATGATGCATTATCTAAATTATTATTAATTTAATTGTTATCTATTAAATTATTAAATTAATATTATCTATTAAAATATTTATAAACTGATGATGAATTGTATTAAGACAGATAGTTTACTATTACAGTTCTTTTAATGGTTTTTATTTGAAATGTCATGATCTGATGTTTCTATGCATTTTAATTTAATTCTATAATTTTAAAATTTCACAGTACATCAGCTTAAAAATGTATAAAGTGCAGAAAAAAATTTCCTGTTGCGCAGCACTTGAAAGATAGAGCGTGAAATGGAAGAACCATTTAAATCTAACCGGGCTACTGCACTCACCCTCTACATCACTGATAGATATGCCCACTTCGGCCCCAAACTGGATGTTTACATAAACCTGGAATATATGGTCGGACAGTAAAGACATAAAGTAAGAAATTTAAAACCAATTTTACACAAAGCCCAAAAATTGAAATTCATAATTAATCAATTTAAAAAAATCCAATAAATGTATAAAAGAATTTAATAAATGTTAAAATTAAAATACTTCAAACAAATGTTTCTCCTCCTGACAAAGTGGTATTGAAGCTGACTGATTTCCTCTTCTTTTATATTTTTTATTGTTCATTAATTTTTTGAATTAGGGTTTTATTTGTTTGAAGTATTTTAGTTTCAACATTTATTGAATTCTTTTATACATTTATAGGATTTATAGAAATTTACTACTTATGAATTTCAATTTTTGGTCTTTGTATAAAACTGATTCTAAATTTCTTATTCTAAGTCTTTACTAATAATTTTTCAGCATCTTAATGCATGAAAATACTAGGAACGATTATATTATGTTATTTTTTTAAATTTATATATATATTAAAAAATAAACAAACAAAAAGCAGTTTTTTAAACTTAAGAATAAATCAGTCTTCAGTGATTTTTAAAATTCTAGATATTTCAAGAGATCTGAAATTGTATTCCCTTTTCTAAGAAGCAGTATTCTACCCTATTTCAGAAGCCTTAAATACAAATGATCACTTGTTTACATTCATTAAACAAAATTAAATGGAAAAGGGAAAATATGAAACTAAAGTGATCAACTTTTAAATAATTCAATCAAAATTAAAAGAATTAAAAACAGATTCTGGATGAATGTAGGAAGATCCAAAGAAATTTAACTTGTTAACTATAGAGATTAAGAAAGTAAATACAAGACAGAAGAACTGAAAAAAATAATCAAAAGCTTAAGAGATTTATTAATTCTTCTTTTTCTGATATAAGACTCGTACATTTTAATGCAAAATTACAAAGTGGTCTTAGTTTGATCAATTTCAGTTAAAATACACACAAAAGACATGCAAAATTTTCCCAACAATTAAACTCTTATGAAGTATTTAAAAATCATTAAATCACAACTATTATTAAAAAAAAAAAAAGAAAGAATAACTCACTGAACTCTTGAATGGTTCAGTGAGTTCTGATGACATTTTTTGAGTTTTATAAATAACCATCGAGAAAAAGTTTATCAACAGAACAAATAGCTTTTAAAAAGTTAAGAGAGGTAACGAAAATATAAATATAACAGCAAAGTACACAAAAAACAGTTTCAGAACTGCTGTATATTAGAAATCCCTTTTTCAGCTAACTTCCTATTTCTGCCTAATCTCTGCCATTCTTTCTATGTTTATGCTTGTTTTTCATATATTTTACATTACGTGCTCAAACCTATTTTGGTTATATTCATAACTGATCATTTGCTTTTATTTATCAATTTAATTTAATGAGAACTTAAAAAGGGTAAAATTTGCTTTCCCTTCAGTCAGAATGAATACTTAACACGGTTGGTTTAAATAAAGCGACCAATGTAGAGCCCATTCTGGTTGACGTGCTATATATCATCATCGAAAAAAGAAAACTGCAACGAAAAAATAATAGTCAAATTTCAACTAAATAATAAAGCACTTTTATTATTTAGTTGAAATTTATGTAGAAAAGATGCTAGGCAATTTAGGAACTTTATAAAATGACAGTAGTCAATGCCATAAAATCATTCATCACCATGCCTTTAGAAATGACACATTGAGATTTACTGGTGATGCTGTTTTAACAGAACTGCAATAATAAGTGTTACGAAATGTACAGGAGCGGTAAGATGGCCTGCCAGCAAAGCAGTTTTAGGGTTGCCATAAAATGCATGGGTAGGCAGGGTTGCCACATTTGGCGACAAAATTGGCGATATGCCATGGATGGATGGAGAACCTACTGGAACGAATTCTCGCCGGTTTAGCCCAAAATGTTCTCGAACACCAGCCAAAAGCTATATAAACCTTGCTGGTCCACAGTCAGTCAGTGTGTCTCGTCGAGAGAGCGCGTGTGTGCCTCGTCTAGAGTGTGAGTTAGTGTGTCTTGAGTTAGTCCCTGCAGAGTCGATCGACTTGACAGCCGGGCAGCGAGTGCCGAGTGGGTCGTCGAGTGCACTGAAGGAGTCTCTTAGTGTATCGCGGTTAGTGCATCATTGAGAGAGCGGGTTGAGCTCTGGGAATGAACTGAAGAGTCGGGAGCTGTGCTCTGTGTGTCGAGTGCATCGCAAGTTGTGAATCAAATACTATCAGAACACATATTTTTAAATCTTATTCTAAAATAATACAATATGCTAAACTTTAGAACCAATATCTTTGAACATATTTAAAAATTACTATACCTCCTAGACCACTGTCCAGCTCGAACTACACCACTTCCATGTATTAAAATAACAAGTTTATCATTTGTAAAGGCATCATCACTATGAAAAATGAATGTAGTTGGCTCCCTATCTTCATTAGCATCTATCTAATTAAATAATAAATCATAGTAAATTAATATTATTTATTACACACATATTCAAACATTTCAAACATTTAAGCTATTTTTACAGAAAGAGTCTTAGAAATACTCATGGAGTTTTTGTTTTTAAATTTATTTAAGAAAAGATTATGGCAAAAATAAAATCACATTAATTTTTTTATGACACACATTAAATAACTAAAATATTTCATTTAATTTATATTTATTGCTAACTACATTAGAGAATGAGCTATTCAATTAATTCTCCTAAAGAGTTAATGAAAATGTGTTCAGAACTCTTTAAGAAAATCTCAGTAGCACATCTATTTTGGATGGTGAACAATACCAATATTGTGCTAGGTGGATTTTATGGAGTTCTCTGATGACTTTTTAAGAGAAAACAGATTGGTGTATACATGGGGTGAATAACAGAACAAAGAAGTATGATTTCTCTAAAAAGGCAAGTGTTTTATTATTAATGCTTCTTGGTTTTTCATTCATATGAGTGAGACACAAATTCACAACATTTCGGTTGAAGTTGCAAATAATTAATCAGAAAAGTAACGATTTTTCCCTCTAACAGTTTTTAATAACTCAAATTAATCAAATTAATTTCAAAAAGCACTCAAAATAAATTCTCCTGTTCAATACTATGTTACAAATATGAATAACAAAAATAATTTAACAAATCTTTTCTGAAACTAAAAATAAGAAAACTGCAGATTGACTATACTTATAATTTTATCCAATTCTATACCACTATATTCAGTGTCTATGTTCTTTATTAAGTGTTGGGCAATTTTCTCAAAGTCTGAATCAAATATATGTGAATTATTGAACTAATCATGTTTTCCAAATAAAATTTCAGAGCACTTTTACTAACATTAAGTCTGTAAGATCCTGAAATCTACATAAATTAAACTGCAGTTGTTGGCTATCTTATAATATTTGGTACGTTACCAGTCGGCAGATGTTAATATTCTTGCAGTTAATGAAAGTGAATTAAAGAACAATTTTTACCAGCAGTGACAATTAACAGAAGGTAAAGCAGAGTTTGACGTATTCTGTATTTTGTTGGAGATTAGGCTACAGAGAGAAAAATCTAAATTAGTTGTTCACACATTAAGCACACTTGAAAATGTTAAGTACAGTTGTAGCACTTGTTCTGTTATGCTGGGGTAAACTCTCAGATATTTTACCCAAAATAATGGCTTATCCATCTTCCCATAGCCATATTTGGCTGCAGAATCATTTTTAATTTCCAGAGCTTGCTCTTGTGGTGTTTCTGGTACCACATCTATGTCAACGTGAAAAGGATCCGCCATCATTCTATAAATATTAACACATGAGTTAGGGAAGTCACATTTGAATTCATCAGTGAGGTGCTGCAAATAATCTGATATTTTATTCTTAGTATCAGTATCCTTAACCTCCTTAAAGCACCCTTTTTTCAGGATTCGAAATAATTCGGGAAAGCAGGAATAATTGCATGGCATCCTGATGATAAATTATGTTTGAACCTTCACCTTGTAATTTCAAGTTCAATGGTTCAACAAATGAATATAGGACAGATAAACCAATACAACTTGAACACTTGGCTTTCAGAATTCTACATATAATTCAGTTTGAATTAGAATTTCCAAAAACTGAATCCCTTCATCTCAAAGTTCAAATAATCTTCCTAACATATTTCCTTTCGAGAGCCAGTATACTTCTGTATGAAATAACAGAAGGGTTATAAAAAGTCGTTCTGTTCCCAAATTTTTTATATTCTGTTCCCAAATCTTCACACAGGATTATAAAAACTTGAGTATTTAAAGCACTCTTTTTAATATGATCGACAATTTTGATGCATAATTCTAAGAGATCGCTGCATTTGTTTGGCAGTGTCTTAGTTGCCAAGGCTTGATAACGGATAATATAATGAGTAGCTGTAGCATTGGTATATTTTATATGACCGTCTATGTGAATCCTGAGCAAGATCTAATTAATGGAGCATCATCTGTGCATATGCCTATCAGCTTTTGCCATGACAGTACATATTTGCAAACAAATCCAGAGATTGCTGTCATTATTTGAATTGCTTTTGAAGTAGTCAACCCTGCAGAAAACAGCATCTTGCCTTTGTTTCATTTTGTATGAATTGAACAAAAACTAACTGTTGACAACATTTTGCAACATCTGTACTCTCATCCAACAGTATTGTGAAAAAATTTGATTAGTTCATGGCCTGCACTAACTAATTTTTTATGTCTTTAGCCATATCATCAATGTGATTTTTTTCACAGTGTTCTCAGAAAGCAGTATTTGTGAAAACTTTTGTTTACTTTCTAGTCCAAGAACAATATCAGCTGCTTTCAATAGACAAGATTTGACAAGTCATTCTCCAATAATATGACTTTTCTTGGTCTTTGCAAGGAATGGGGTTAACTCATACAAAGCTTCGAATGCTTATTCAGATGACTCAGCAAAAGATCCAGTATTATCCAATTTCAGATGCTTCAAATTTGCACATTTTGCAGCAAAAAACTTCCTTCGGCTTGTTTTGTGTCGCTCTCGACCAGGTCATCTCATAGCATCATTGCTCAATACTCCGTAACAAATAATACATTGTGGCTGGTCGACACTTTTTTGTATAGCAACAAAACTTTATTTAATATAATCATAATTGTATTTGCGTTTTTTCACCAAACTCATTACGAAGGAAAAAGTAACTTAACAAGGCCAACCACTAATTTTTGCATAAAAAAAACACATAATTTGTGTAATAAGAACTCATACAGAACAGTATCACAGAATTTTGAACTTTTGACAAATGTGTCCCTCGAAACCGGCTGGACTACTGTTTCATGCATGCAGAAAAAAGTATGAAGGCTGGCTGGATAGGCCTGTAAAGTAAACTTAGAGTATACTTTTCCCTCTGTGGCCTGATATAGCCACTCCTGCATTGGCAAAGCTCAATATACACTTTCTTTGGCTCAACTAAGACACAAGCACAGTGTGGCGGATGTGGGTCATGCACAAAAATACTGCTCGCATGGCCCATGCACCCTTCAGATGTCGTTTTGCACCCTCTTCCACTTCGCAAATAAGCATATTAGACAGAGATGCTCATTTTTTTCGCCTTCCTTTGTAGCTTGGGACAACCAATAAATGATGGTCATCTTATGACATGTAGTCAGTTGTTTATACTACATATATAAGACGTAACTGCCCACTGCCTAACATTTGAAAGTACGAGGCATATTCGGAAACTAAGTACCGTTTGAAAAAAAAAAAAAAATAGTAAAACAATTTTTTCGAATCCAATTTTATTTTTACATGAAAATACATGTCTTAAACTATTTTTCAACATAGTTTCCGCCAATGATCAAACACTTGTCATAGCGGGTGACCAGTTTTTGTATACCATCGTCAAAGAAACTTCCCGCCAGTTTCGATAACCATGACTCCACAGCATTTTTCATGTCATCGTCAGATCCAAAGCGCTTGCCACCAAGCTCGCACTTCATGTGCAGGAACAAGTGATAGTCGGGCGGCGCCAAGTCTGGGCTGTACGGCGGGTGATCGAACTGCTCCCAATGAAACTGTCGAATTAACGATTGAGTGACACCAGCAGTATGGGCCCGAGCATTGTCATGGAACAACACAATTCCTTTACTGAGCATTCCTCTTCATTTGTTTTGAATGGCAGGCCTTAGTTTTGTTAAAGTCTCACATTATCGTGCCGCATTAATGGTTTCACCTCCGGGAAGAAATTCAGTAAGCAAAACGCCTTTCCTATCCCAGAAGACAGTGCAGATGATTTTTTGTGATGACATTGTCACTTTGAACTTTTGTTTTTTCGGAGAATGAGTGTGTCTCCACTCCATCGATTGTTGTTCGATTCTGGTGCGAAATGACATACTCAAGTTTCATCACCTGTCACAATTTGGTTTAAAAAGTTTTCTCCCTCATCACTGTACCGCGTGAGAAATGTCAGGGCACTACCAAGTCGCTTTGTTTTGTGAACATCAGTGAGCATTTTTGGAACCCATCGGGAACACAGTTTGCGATAATTCAAGCGGTCAGACACAATTTCGAACGAAACAGTGCGTGAAATTTGTGGAAATGCCTCTGAAAGAGTTGTCATTGTGAAGCGTCTGTTCTCATGAATTGCTTCATCAACTTTCCTTACCAAATCATCCGTGACAACAGAAGGCCGACCAATCCGAGCCTCGGCGTGGACATTTGTTCGACCTGCATTAAACATTCTTACCCACTTTCTCACCATTCCATCACTTATCGCGTATTCACCGTAAACTTCTGTCACTTGACGATAAATTTCGGCCGGTTTAACATTCCTCGCGTTCAAAAATTTAATCACGGCACGAATCTCACAGTCAGCGGGAGAACTAATTGTCTTAAACATTTTGAATGTGCACAGCAAACTGAAAACACAACATAGAGCAACCAATATGACGACAATTAAAAGTCAGTGAACAAGAAAGACTAGTGTGTATGCACGGAACGCCTACCACAGCGCTGCGATGGCGCTAGAATGAAATGGCACTTAGTTTCCGAATACGCTATGTAAATAATAGCTAATTAAGTGGCTTTTATAGGATTCAGAAAGATATAAAAAACACCAGGCAGCCAGTTTGCTTTATTAGGAAGACAAAACAAAGTTAAAAAACACAATGACAGTACATTGTTCTTTCTATCTATTTTAAGTAGAAAAGTAAAAAACAAATACTTAACTCTCAGAAAGGTCTAATTTATTGGCATTAGTAAACAGAATTAAATTATTGGATAATAATAACTTCATATTTAGATATACAAAAATTATATCTCTAACTGACATTTTTCTTTTGTTCTTTATTCCTTTTTTATAACAAACAGAATGTGAATAATAAACATTCTGCAAATAATACCATAAGTTTAGAACGCATGAAAATTTTTATTCACAGATTTTATGAAAAACACAGTTAAGTTTCTTAACCCTTCCAACAGCAAAGTTACTTTTCTCCATTTGCTTAAAGTATAAAAAAGAATCTAACCTATAAATAAATATGAAGACTGGAAGGTTCAATTCATATACTACACTGAATTCAAAATCTAATGTGAAGCATTAAGACAATAATTCCTTTAAATATACATCACAGAATTTCCTTCCCAGGTCTGCAAATATTTTACTGGTTATTTGCTTCAGATTAATTTGATATTTTAACACAATATTTCTACTAAGCTTTAAGCATCATCCTACTGAAGAATAAATAGTAGTCTTCATCATTATTATTTCGGTTTCATGATTTTAACATGCCTGCACAAATCTCTTCAAAGTCAACAGTCCACACTGACATGGTTAACATCCAAAGAATTTGGAATTCATAGAAGAAAATCAAGTCGCTACAGTAAATGCAAAGTGTAGTGGATAAGCGTTATCTCAAAGTATTAAGAAATCAAGAGTCAAATAACATGAAAAAATAGCCCTAAATGAATGATCATCAATGTTAGTTAAAGCCTTAAAGTAAAAGTTTTCTAACCAAACCACCACATCACCCAAGTAAAGGATTATAGCATGAAATAAAGCACCAATACCCATATTGATTTCTTTATGTAATAACCTCTTAGCAAGCAGTTGGAAATAAATTTTTAAAGCAGTCTTTTTCTGAAAAATGAATAAATAATTAAAGCAGAATAGTTAAACTGAATTAAAATTCTCAGAATATATTTTTCAATGAAATAAAAGTACCTTGAAATTTCGTATTAATAAAGTAAGAAAGTATTATATCTCAAGAATAATATTAAGATAATTATATTTATTTTCATAAAATAAAGTTTACATATAATTTCTATATCTCTTATTAGACAAATACATCATAAATAATATGTAAATTTACTTGTGTTTCATATAAAGGAAATGCAAATGAAGATACTCACAGGCAAAGTCATCTTATGCAAATTTCCTTCCTCAATCAGCAAATTATACACATAATCAGTAACAAGCTGAAAAAGAATCAAATATTATTTTCTTTAATCTAAATATGAAACTATATTGCCAAAGCATTACAGTTTTGAAATGTCTATTATTTTCTTGAAGTAAAAAATAACACAAAAATATTTTACTGATTCAAACAAGAACTAAAAATAAAAAACTTCCATCTAATTCCATACACTTTCTCTAAACATCACGACAGCATTTTCTGCAAGTGTTCCTAAAGTTAATTAGAAACACATATACTAATGTTTAGCATAAATTCTGCATTCAATATTTCAAAATTTTGAAATTATAAAAATATTTTTTCTCAACACAACAGAGGTATTAAAACTTGATGAGTTATTCTATTGATTAATTTGCATAAACAAGAAATTGATTTAGAATTCCGGGAGCTCAACACGCTCTCTCGACGATGCACTAACCGCAATATACTAACAGACTCCTTGGGTGCAATACGACGACCCACTCAGCTCTCGCTGCCCGGCTGTCAACTTGATCGACTCCGCAGGGATTGATTGACTCGCTAGATGAGACACCAACTCGATACTGACTCTCTCGCACTCTATGCGAGGCACATACACTAACTGACTGTGGACCAGCAGGGTTTATATAGCTTTAGACTTGTGTTTGAGAACATTCTGGGCTAAACAGGTAAGAATTCGTTCCAGAAGGTTCTCCAACCATCCATGGTATATAACAAATTTTGTCACCAAATGGGCGATTTCTCACCAAATGTGGTAACCCTGCCTTCCTTGCCATTTCACGGCAACCTTAAAACTGCTTGTTATTTTCTTTCTTCATATTCGTACGGAGTTTGTGTGGATTTGGAGTGAATAACGATGACACTTGATGAAGTATCGAAACACACTTTATTAACCAGTATTGTCAGGACAGCTCCAAAACACGTTTTACATTCGTCGATGAACTACTATAAACACGCTGACACGATCAGCGACACAGCCTTCAGGTTATCAGGCTATCACAGTGGAGATAGCTTCCTGCAAAGCACCAGAGCTTACAGCTCCCGACTCTGCTTGGTCGTTCTCAGAACTCCACGTACTCTTGAGACTCTCCAGGCTGCAACTCGCGATGCACTCGACTCTTCATTTCAGTCGTTCCTGAAGCTCAACACTCTCTCTCGTCAATGCACTAAGAGACTCCTTTGGTGCACTCGACGACACACTCGGCACTAGCTGGCCGGCTGTCAACTCGATCGTCTCCGCACGGACTAATTAGATGATACTCTCGCACTCTAGACGAGACACACTCACTCGCCCTCTCAACGAGGCACTCTCCCGAAGGCTGACTATCAGCTCGCTAGACGAGGCACACACACTAACTGACTGCGGACCAACAGGGTTTATATAGCTTTCGACTTGTGTTTGAGAACATTCTAGGCTAAACCGGTAAGAATTCGTTCCAGAAGGTTCTCCAACCATCCATGGTATATTGCCAATTTTGTCGCCAAATGGGCGATTTCTTGCCAAATGTGGTAACCCTGCCTTCCCTTGCCATTTTTATGGCAACTGTAAAACTGCTTTGCAGGGAAGTTATCTCACCGCGCCTGTACATTTTGTAACAATATGAATATGGGAAGCATTTTTTTTTTTTTTAGTTATTAGTTTTAGGTTTATTTTTGCTGATTTGTATTTGATCACATTTATTAACTACTTTATACAGTCTTTCCTTTGCATATCTTGGAGATAAAAAAGTTAATGGTTATATTTTTTACTATGAAACGAGAATAAATTTATACTCGAATTCAGGTAAAATATTGATTATGTTACCTTATGCTTCCTAATTTATCATGACAGGGGCAATTTTCATTGTCTCTCAGATTTAACAGAAGTAAATGTGATAATGCTGTTATAATCAGAAACACTCTTTTTTTTTACCCACATATATAGCTTTACTTTTATTTATGTCTGATTGAGTTTTATTTACTTAAAGCCTACTATTATTGCTATATATTTATAATAACCACTTTCATAATTACTCTCACTTACATACTAAAAGATTAAGAAAAAAATGATGAAATCTTAAATAATCATAACTTAGATTTTAAGTTATTTAAAAAACATACTTTAAAGTACTGAAAATAATTAAGGCTATTATTAACTATGCATATTTAGACTACAGAGAAAAAATTGTATGATCTTCTGGTTTTACTTTAGAAAAATACAAGGAATACAAAATTTCAAAAAAGAATAAAAAGAAATTAATTATTAAACTTATTTTTCTGCATAAATCATTATGTAACACAAGGACATAATAATGCCGTTTTTACAACTGTTGCAAAAAGGTCAAATTCTGTGAACATTTAGACGTCGTTAAGACATGATATAATGCTTTCACAACCAAAATACAACCTGAGAAAGATACAATAACAATGTCTATTCAACACAAACCTCATCTGCAAAGATGTAATAAAGATGTCTTTACAACGGTTGCAAAACAGTGGAGTTTTGCAGACATCTGGGCACCTTAAAGACGAAACACTGCAACGACATCTGCCACGAGTTTGCAACGTCGTTACAACGTTACCGTGCTTGTTGGAAAGTAACTTTTATATTTTCATCCATTAAAAAAATCACAAAGCTACGCCCCGATGGTTGCGACAGTACGTACGTACTGAGCTCTTTACATTCCCCCTTTTTTTTAACAAAAGTTTATTCCAATTTATGTATATACAGTCAAAAGTCGTTAATTCGGAATGATCTATAATCCGGACCTCAAAGCTAAAAACTTTCTGCGCATGCGCCGCGTTGACACATGTGCATAGGCGTTTACGCGTGCGCGTAAGACCTCTTACAACTGCGCATTTGCGTGTGCACAAGCGCAGAATACGTTTTCGCGTGCGCGTTTTATGTATAATGGACGGTGTAAGCTAAAATTATCTAATTATCTATTTCAGTTAATGTTGATGATTGCGTTGTTCCTTAATTTTCAAATTGGATCCGGCTTATTATTTTTTGCAGACTGTAAGAGCAATACTATAAAAGTAAACTTGAACTTTCGATTATGTCAAATAGAATTTTTGATTCTGGAGCTCCCAAAGGATCGTACAAAACGAAAGTATGTTTTGATGTCCATCAAACAAAAAGTTGAATTGCTGCAAAAAATGGATAAAGACATGAAGAATGTGACAGAGAGGTTAGTGAAAACGAAAAAATTTCGATTGACAAGTTAGTCGGTATTCTCGGCACAGCAATTAACGGGACTTGAACAGCGGAACTTTGTAAGTAAACAAAAAATTATGTCTGTTTATAGAATTAAAAAGAAAGTATTATCACATAAAACGAAGCAACTTAAACAACTTACATTGAAAGAAATGTTTAATAAAGTAAACAAATAAATATTAAGCTTTTTTTTTTTTTTTTTTTTGTAAATTTTGATACCCTTTAGATCATAATTGTTCTTTATTTCATAAATTACGGTTTCATATTTTTAATTTTAGAATTTCTGCATGCCATCTTACGCGATTTAAACTGATGATCTATAATCCGGAATTGCCGAAGTCCCGACGAGTCCGGATTAACGACTTTTGACTGTACTTATATTTCGCATATACCGTATTTGACGGCATATAAGACGCACCCTTATTTAGAAGGCCACACGCAAGGAAAAAAATTTTAATAGTCAGCGCGACAGCGCGGTACCACAATAACTTAAAATGTGGTTTCTTTTAGTTCTCACGTTTCGTAAAAGCCAAATAAACAATCATTGAATGCAATTACCAAACATATTTTTACTTCCTTGTACGAAGTAAAAAGGAAGTATTGTAATTGCGAAAAGTTTCAGGCAGCATAGTTCAACGAAAATATCCATTTTGACTGCTATTGAATGCAATTTAAAGATGTTTTTGCGTGATATCTGTGCATAAGGACAGAATAAAAGGTTGATCTTTACATTATGGTAACTGGTAGTTTGGCGACATTTTGGAGGCGATAAAGGTTACTACCTGGGACTTTGGTAATAATGTGAGCAGTACTGAGTTCCGATTACGCATTATTTTGTGTGGGGGAAATGAGAGATCATGGGATATGTCATGTGATATTAATGGACGAATTACGGTTCTTTAATCGGAAAAGGGGGGAAATTGGGAAAAAATCTGGAAATTTTGTATTTGGCTTTATTCTGTGTTGTATGAAATAGTGTTTGTGAATTTTTGGATCCCATGGCCATAAGTAAAGTGAATTCGAAATGGGTATTTAGTGGTATTGAAAAGGATAGTAAGAAATGTTTTTTAAGGTTGTGTGTGAGAGAAATAAACATGTTTTATTATTTTACCTGGTATCTTGCTTTGAAAGATAAGTATGATTTTAAAGATTCTGAAAGAGAATGAAGAAAAGTGTATCCGCCACGTAATGAAGATTCTGAAGGAGATTAGGTAAGTTAGTATTTTTAATTATTTTTATGCATTGTTGGAAATGTAAGGTGGAAAGGAATTTGGTATTATTGGGAAAATTGTTATTAGCAATGATTTAGTTTAAAGTAATTAGGATTGTAAGGTAATTTTTATTAATTGAATGTATGTGCTCATGTATATTTTAAGTGGTGTTTTTGAATTTAATTATATTTTAATGAAATGATAGTTATTTTGTGAATTTTATACTTGTAGGAATTTGGTGTATGTTTAAGTTGAAATAAATGTGCATGGAAATAATTTAAATATTTGATAATAAATATTTGTAATGCTTCATGTATGAATTCGTTGGTGACGTGTATAATGTAATAGATGATTTAGAGGTAAAAGTTTTTGGATATTTTATTTATTTTATATGTGGAAATGTTCATATTTGTAAAGGGTAAATACTTTTTCGCGATCATGTAATTTCATATATGTTCTTTTTACCGGGTTTAAAGATTGAGAAAATTGTCATGTATTTTCGTGAAATTTTTTTAATTTATGAGATAAAAGCAGTGTACATGGATATAGTGAAGAGTGTGCGCAATGCCATTTTTGTGCAATTCTGGGATGTTTTTTTAAGTAAAAATAAGTCGACGTGTACATGGTTCAGTGATATTTTAATGAAATGGTAGTTATTTTGTGAATTTTATGCTTGTAGGAATTTGGTTTACGTTTAAGTTGAAATAAACGTGCATGGAAATAATTTAAATATTTGATACTAAATATTTGTAATGCTTCATGTATGAATTCGTTGGTGACGTGTATAATGTAATAGATGATTTAGAGGTAAAAGTTTTTGGATATTTTATTTATTTTATATGTGGAAATGTTCATATTTGTAAAGGGTAAATACTTTTTCGCGATCAGGTAATTTCATATATGTTCTTTTTACCGGGTTTAAAGATTGAGAAAATTGTCATGTATTTTCGTGAAATTTTTCGAATTTATGAGAAAAAAGCAGTGTACATGGATATAGTGAAGAGTGTGCGCAATGCCATTTTTGTGCAATTCTGGGATGTTTTTTTAAGTAAAAATAAGTCGGCGTGTACATGGTTTATGTGTATGTGTTATTTTGAAAAACGCGTAAGGTGTATGGTATTGTGCACTTTTTCCGAATTTTGCAGTGAATATTTGTCATGATTAAGCAATTTTGTTTGATAAAATTTCTAGCATAAGTGTAATTCAGCTAGTAGATTGTTGGAAGAAGTGTTCAGTAGATAAGAAGAAAAGAAACACGTCTTTACTTCGTGAAGACAAAATGGCGGCGGGGAAAAAAAATAGAGGGTTGCTGTAGGGGAGTTGGTCGCCAAATTTTCGCCAAAAAATCGCCAAGTTACCGTAATGTAAAGATCAACCGAATAAAATACACCTTTCCTCTAAAAAAATTAATTCTGAAGAGAATTTTTCGTGGCGTCTGTACGAACGTGTGTATCTCACATAACTCAAAAACGAGTAGCCTCAGAACGTTTAAATTTTGTATATAGGACGGCTATAACATGTAGATGTGCACCTTGTATTATGGTTGCAATCGACCGCACCAAACGTATATAAATATATTTATATATATATCCATTCTGTTACCCGGCTCAGTGATCTCAGTTTCTTTACTCTCATATGCTGGTAAATTGTACATTTTTTGCTTTAAAAATGATTGAATTATGTTGTTTTTATCTTCCGGTTAAGGTTTTTATGCCTTTCATAATTCTGGAAGCAATATTTGTACAATTATCAACAATTTAAAAGCTGTTTAGGTGCGGTTAAGTTTTAAATAACATGGTGGACATATTTGTTTACATTTGAAACAGCAGAATTGTAGATTTGTTGCCAATCTAGAGAGACTAAGCTTCGCAACACAAAAATAACGCCTTCATTTATTGTTGCGAATTAAATCATGCTTAATCCTTTCTGGAATTTTTTCGAGGAAATAAGTGTTTAAGATTTACTTAATTTTTAATAATTAGTAATTTTTAATACAGATATTTTGAGCTTTTATGTATTTTTGTCTTGTCACGAAGTGAAAACTGAATTAATTGAATGAGAAATACTAAATCGTCTGTGAAAAACTATTTCTTTTCTGTTTTGTTTGCTAATTTCTTTCATACATCGTTTTAGCTTTATTATAGTATTTGAATAGAACGTGTGGCAACGATAATTCTTCAAATGATATAAATTTTGTGCATTCAGAGTGTCGTAAACAAATATAGTGAATTTTAAAGAGTACATTTATTCTATTGTGGTTTATTCGCTGTCGACGAAGTAGATTTAATTCAATCCAATCAATTTAAATGAAATTCAAGAAAAAATGCGTACAATTTAATATTCCGTACAAGGAAGTCATGTGGTGTACACATCAGATTTTTATTAAGGAAAATTAACAAACGTCAAACTATTTTGAACATGATATGTAAATTTCAATAATGAATAAATGAATGAATGGCAAGCAATCAAACATAATACAAAATAAAGCAGAAACAACAAAAAACACAGATTCGAGGAAAACGTTGCCTTCATGAAATTAGACTTTAATCACTTTCAAAACCATAAAAATCCTTTTCACTATCATCATAATCGAAAACAAGAAACACTCCTAGTTTATACTGAATTGTATAGCTTAATCTCTGGTTTCCTGCAGTCATAGTTTCCAGGGTATTTTTTTAAAACAAATAGATTTAAGCACTGATACCGACAAGTGTGTCGGCTGAGTCAAAATAGTCTATGTAAAGAAGGAAAGGCTCCATAGACGTAATGTGACCGTCGAACCTGGACATCAGCTTCGAGCTTTGGCGCTTTTTGGCGACAGATATTTCACGCATGCACAAAATAATTATGGCAGATGTGGAAACAGTTATGTGTGTCTAGACCTTTATCCGGGCTAAAAATAGCATTCAGTATTGAAAGTTAACCTGTGTCCTTCACGTATAAGACGCAGGTAACTTTTTTGAGACCAAATTTAGGAAAAAAAGTGCGTCTTATATGCCGTCAAATGCGGTAACTGAAATATATAGGAAGGCTTATTTAATTTAATTAAACATTGTTATCAAAATAATACTTAACACTGATATAATGTATATACATTTTCTATAAATCCATTATAATATATGATTCACAAGTTTCAGGAAAAATAAAAATCATAATTTGAAGAAGATGAATAAATTTAAAATTTCTTCAGCAAGGAATTATAAAAAACACAAACAACAGATTTCAGAATTATATAACATGAAAAGTATTTCAAAAGATATGTTAATACATATTAAAAATAAATAAATCTCATATTATTCTACATACTTCTCCAATTGCTTCATAGCGTTTTTGGTTGTAAACATGATCATCTTTTCTTACATCAAATACAAAGGACTCTCCAGTTGTGATATGTTGTAGCTGTCCAACTGGATTATGATGGAAAATAAATAATTATATATATAATACAATTTTTTAAGATAAAAATTATTTCTAATTTATTCTATTCTATTCAAATAAACACTTTTATGTTTTATACATATCATCTCTTTAAACAGATAGTCCTTACATGTTTCATCTTATAAACCAGCCTTTATTATCAAGGAAATATTTAAGTTCCATGCAACTTATTTCTCTGTCAACCAGTAATTTAAAACTTCACACTACTCAGAACAATAAAAATATATTACAATAATTAGCTAATAAGACAATTATTCTATATTTTTCAACTATTAATGCAACCAGCAACTATTAATGCATAATGAATAAAAAACAAAACTTGGTAAGGCCATTTAATGATTATTTTTCACAAACATAATGTGGAATCATATTTATTTCTGTAAACTATTACATAGATTTAATTCTTTTATCATCTAAAAAATTCCCTTTCTAATCTAGCAATTAAATTGGAAGAGTAATTTAAACTTGCAGATAGAATTTACTGCTGTATAAAGTACAAAGTCTTTAATCCGGACGTTCATAATCTGGAACGATCTATAATCCAGATCTCAAAGCTACAAACTTTCTGTGCATGCGTAGTGTTTACGCATGCTCGTTTAATGTATATAACGCACGGTATAAGCTAGGCTAAAATTATCTAATTATCTATTTCAGTTAATGTTGCGGATTGCGTTGTTTCTTAATCTTTGAATTGGATCCGGCTTATTATTTTTTGCAGACTGTTAGAGCAATTTTATACAAAGTAAGCTTGAACTTTCGATTATGTCACAAAGAGTTTCTGATTCTGGAGCTGCCAAAGGATTTACAAAATGAAAGCATGTTTCGATGTCCATCAAAGAAAAAGTGGAATTGCTGCAAAAAATGGATAAAGGCATGAAGAAAGGTGACAGAGACGTTAGTGAAAACAAAACAAATTCCGATTGAGAAGTCAGTCGGTATTCTCGGCACAGCAATTACAGGATTTGAACAGCGTAACTTTGTAACTAAACAAGAAATTATGTCTGTTTATAGAATTAAAGAGAAAGTATTAGCACATAAAACAAAGAAACTTAAACAACTTACATTGAAAGAAATGTTTAATAAAGTAAACAAATAAATATTAAGTTTTTTTTTTTTTTTTTTTTTTTTTTTTTTTTTGTAAATTTTGATACCTTTTAGATCATAATTGCTCTTTATTTCATAAATTACGGTTTCATATTTTTAATTTAATAATTTCTGCATGCCATCTTACCAGATTTAAATTGATGATCTATAATCCAGAAAAACCCCTAATCCGGAATTGCCGAAGTCCCGACGAGTCCGGATTAAAGACTTTGTACTGTATTATGAAGTATTATCAGGAATAATGGAAGAAATTTAATGGATGACCAACAGTACTAGAAATAAAATGGATAATTTTAAAGGGGAATTTTTTTTTCTCCTCCTTTGACCTTAAAAATAATAATTTGAAGTTAAGTCATTTTTTTTTTCAATTATTCAACTTTTATTTTGCTACAGAGTTTGATAACTTTTTGTATCTAAGTTAAAATAACATACTAATAATGATTATTGAAGGAGTTAAAGTAACAAGAATCAGCATAATATTCATAAATTTGCAGGACTAGTTCCAAAGGTTTAAATGCAGAACCTCTTTCTTCAGATGCAGAAGTGCAAATGATGAAAGAGAAGCCAGTGTTAAGATAAAATAAGGCAATAAGAATGAGCTGAAGGAAGCCAAGCTACTGGGGCCATCTGATGATGAATACACATACATACCTCAGTATGTACTTATATACACCACACACATGAACACATGCATACATACATTTCTGAATCCAGTTTTGATAACAGAAGAGTACCTGAAATTTTATAGCTAATCGATGCAAAGAAAGAAATGACAACAGAATTCTTATACAGTCAAAAGTCGTTAATTTGGACACCCATAATTCGGAATGATCTATAATCCGGACCTCAAAGCTAAAAACTTTCTGCGCATGCGCCGCGTTGGCACATGCGCATAGGCGTTTACGCGTGCGCGTAAGACTTTTTACGACTGCGCATATGAGTGTGCGCAAGCGCAGAATACGTTTTCGCGTGCGCGTTTTATGTATAATGGACGATATAAGCTAAAATTATCTAATTATCTATTTCAGTTAATGTTGATGATTGCGTTGTTCCTTAATTTTCGAATTGGATCCGGCTTATTATTTTATGCAGACTGTAAGAGCGATACTATAAAAGTAAACTTGAACTTTCGATTATGTCAAATAGAATTTCCGATTCTGGAGCTCCCAAAGGATCATACAAAACGAAAGTATGTTTCGATGTTCATCAAACAAAAAGTAGAATTGCTGCAAAAAATGGATAAAGACATGAAGAATGTGACAGAGAGGTTAGTGAAAACGAAAAAATTTCGATTGACAAGTTAGTCGGTATTCTCGGCACAGCAATTAACGGGACGTGAACAGCGGAACTTTGTAACTGAAGAAGAAATTATGTCTGTTTATAGAATTAAAGAGAAAGTATTATCACATAAAATGAAGCAACTTACATTGAAAGAAATGTTTAATAAAGTAAACAAATAAATATTAAGCTTTTTTTTTTTTTTTTTTTTTTTTTTTTTTTTTTTTTTTTGTAAATTTTGATACCCTTTAGATCATAATTGTTCTTTATTTCATAAATTACGGTTTCATATTTTTAATTTTAGAATTTCTGCATGCCATCTTTTAGTCATATATTTGTTCCCTAATTCCTTAAAAAAACTGCAAACATAATTAAAAAAAAAAAAAACACGCATTTAAAAGTGGGGTTTTATTTACCCAATAGGGAAAGGAATCTAATCTTTCGGACGCATGTGCCCATTAGGACTGAAAGGGTTAATATAAATTTTGTTACTTGAACTATATGCATATAAATGTTTTTGACAAGCTCCTCCAGTATTAGAAGAATAATCCATTTTGAATTCTCAAAAATATGCATGAATATTTTGGTGCTCCTTGAATATCTTTAGTTATACTTTCTTAATGACAAAGGAAAACATCTTCACCTCCTTGTGCATTTACTTCTGTTTACCACACTATTTTCCAGGGTTACACCTGTTTTTATGATGCTTGCATGTTATCGCAAGTCACCAAATTTTCAGAATGTGCCAAATTCTGGCAACCATGCCCATAACAATCCTTCAGTCAAGCAAAGTTGTTGTTTTCGCATGCATTCTTTTTTGTTGTATTCCAACAGCTCTTATAAACAAATTGTGATAATTTATGACTTGAACTTAATCTCAAAATATGCACTTGTGGAATTTGCCAGTAATGGAAGAAACTGCAGTAAAATTTCCTCAAGAATACAGAATATCTAGATCGGAGAAGAAAGAGATGTGTTTGGTAGATATCCAATGTTACCGAAGTTTGTGTGATGCCATATCTATGCAATTCTCTGATATTCCTTTAAGTACAAACATATTACTGTGTACTTGGAAAAAGAACAACACAAAAAAAAATTACAGAAAGATTTGGAGGAAAAATGCGTTTTATTTTTTTAAAAAAATATATTTTAAATTACTAATTATGTTTCATTTTCATATGTTGGTAGTATTCGATACTTTACAATATCAATAGTTTAGGAATCTTAAAAAAAAGTCACAAAAACCACTAACTTGCACCAGATACTTTTTTTCCTTTTTCATCCGTAAAAAATTGCCAAATGGTGCCAAGGTGGTTGCATTAATACATAAGTACTTTTTTTACTATAATTCATTTATCATGACTGTTGAACCTATCACTTTCATATTAACATTTTTCTGCATTTTCTCAATTAAGCATTTGATAATGATGACCAGAAGCAAGAATAACAAACATTTTGCCATGGGTAGACATAGAAACTAAATTTGTTTCTTTAATGCTTCCTAAATAAAAACTTGTCAAAATAGTGATATGATCACGTTAAGATTTGACACGAGTTATAGTAAAAAATTTTTCGAAGTCTTGTAAGATTCAATTATAGTTGGTATTTTGAAATTATATCTATGAAAAACTCAGAAAGGGAATTCAAACTGTCACCAAAAATGACAGTTGACTAGCTTAATCATCTATGTGAAACTGTTAGCATTCTACTGGATAAGACAGAAAATCAAAAGACAGGTGAAGAAAATAAAATTATACAAGTTACTGAAATCTCATTTACTAGGGAGGTTATTAGGAGATAATTGGGCTTTAAAGAACCATGGTGGGAGATCATTACCAGAACAAAATTGCCTACAGGATTTGTTGCAAAACAAAAGAATACTTCTTATCAATAGTTAAATATTGGAACTTAAAAATGTTACAGCAATTAATTATAGTCATGTGACAGAGTAAAGAAAATAGAAGTACATACAAATTGTGACAAAACTATTTCTTTGCTCACCAAAAAAAAAAAAAAAAAAAAAAAAAATATGTAACTGACAATAATTTTAAAATGCTAGATTTTTTTATTAAGTGACACATTTACACATCTTCACATTATTATCATAATTTTGTAGAGCTTCTATTCAGTGTCACCAACATCAAACCCCTTGGAATTAGAAATCAGTTAAAAAAGAACAAAAAAAAAAAAAAAATAAATAAATAAATAAAATAAAAGGTTCTATAAGTTATTAATAATTAGCAGAGCAATGCATTCAATTAAATACAAAGCTATATATTTAAATTTATAAATTTAAGTTTAAAACAAAATAGATAAATTATCAAAATAAACTACCAAGCAGAGCATAAATTGTACAGAAGCCCACTGAAGCTTGACTCTGGTGTTTCTTACTTTTTGGATAAATCATAAATATAGCCAGAGCCCTAAATAAGAAGGCTCCTGCACTTCTTTAATGTAACAGAAAGCAATTCCAGCAGAAATCTGATTCTCGAAAACTTTATTTTTAATAATAAAATTATATTAATAAAATTATATTAATAAAATCTAATTTCTGAATGCATGCTCCTCTTTCCTTGAGAATCCCTCTTGGATGAAGGTCGAGACTTTTAAGGAAAGAAAAGCCCCCCCTCCCACATGCCAAAGGCTTATTTATTTATTACACAGTGTCTTCCTGCAAAAGAGCACCTGCAGACTTCTTGGAACAATGTAACCAAAGATGGGGGATCAGAATTGTCACTTGTCACTCTTTTTTTCAGCTAACTCACGGATTCAGTGAAAATTTGCTTCCCTGTCATATTCTGCTTGACAGCTAAAATTATACCAAGAGGAAATTGTGGTCAGGAAATGTTGGATACTTCTCTTTTTGTTTTTATAACTACAGGTCATCAGTTAAAATTTTCTCTATATTTTCATTTTTGACACTTTAACCATTTTAACATTTTTTATTGATGTGCTGGAAAAAGAACAGTCTATATCTATCATCCCTTGAAGTAGTGCATTATATTCAGAGCTCAAATAAAACCAGACACCAGTTGAGCTATTTTTTATTTTCTGTGTGAAATTGTAATTTTAACCGAAACCCCAAACAAGTCAAGATCCAGTACTTTATTTTATAATTTAATTATTTACCATTTATTTAATAACTTAGATTTTTATTTATCTCTACATTTTATTAAATTTCAATATTATTTGTTTAATTATTCTAACCATTAATCATTTAATTATTAATTGTCATTTTATTTATTTATTTATTTTTTGTTCTGAGAAATTATTTCAAAGATTTGCTTTAACAATGAGGTAGGATAGCAAGAATAAAAGACTTACATTCATTAAACTTATACCCAAATTCTTCAAATGTTTTAGGAAATTCATCATAGTATATAATTTTGCTCATGATTGAATTTCCTTCCTCGTCTTGATCTGCAATTAAAAATAATATATTATGGAAGATACTTAACATAGTAAACAGAAATAAAAGCACATAATACACCTGCATACCGAATTTAGAGAATGTTTCCCACTTTCGTGCAACACTGCAAAACATTCAATACATGCAGAATATATGGTCAAAACTTCCCAGACAGCAGCTACTAATTTTTCTTGAGGCTATAATGTGTCGAGCTTTTAATAGAATTTCAACCTTCCTCTTACTGGTTTTATGACTGTCATACTTCACAGCAGTTTCTCCTTTCAATTTCAGTAAACTGCTCAAGAATTGTTTTCATTTCTTAATTAGCAAGAAGCCTGTTCAGTGTGCATTGCCTGTTTTACTGATGAGATTAACTATAATGTCAAATACATGTAAGAAAAATAAACAGCCTATTCTAAACTGGTTGCTAAGTGTTGAAAACATTTGCTATATTTACAAATGGCAAAGGCAATAGGAAATGAAACAAAAGGGCCATATTTAAAATATTAAAAACCATCTCAGAACTTTATGCATTTCAGAATTTTGTTTTCAGTATGGCAGACTTTCATCAATGTTATTTATTCACAAGACAACTGCCAAGTTCAAATATGTTAGAATGTTAGATCACAGTACTGCTAAATAAGACTCTTTTCGATAGAATGTTGTTTCTGTGATTAAAATAATATTCAGGCAATGAATACAGTGAATAAATTATTTTGGAAATAATCATGAAAAACAAATGCATGAGCTCGTTCCCAACAGATAACCCAAGTAACCAGCCTCTATTTCAGAGCTAAAATTATTTGCAACATTTTAAGACAGCATAGGAAGCTTACTTTTACTCATGCTAAACAAGGGGGAAAAGCACAAGCAAAAGGGGAGGGAAAAAACATTGCACACATCAGGAGCTTTCTGAATATTGATGTCTAAAACTTAACTACACGCTGCATCTCTACATAAAAAAAAATTTCATGGCTGCAATATGCAAATAAAAGCACTGCAAATTTAACAACATGAGACATTACACTATCTCCTCCAAAAAATGTATAAATTAAGAACAAATTAAATTTTATTATGTATTTTCTAAGAGTAAGAAATGCTTGAAAGCCCTAGCCAGAAAATGGATGCACAGTAATTCTCTATTTTAGTCAATGAAGAATATATGTGTATGAATGTTCTTGCCTTGTGGAAAAACAGCAGCACGAAGAGGCATCAAATTTTGAACAAAAAGTCTTCTATCCAAACATGTGCACTTTGAAACACAAACTTTGAATTTTTTTTTTTCCATTTAATATTTTGTGCAAATTTAATGGAATTTTGGGAACTACTCTAATATGCGCCCTCAAGGCGCCAAATTTCTCGCCAAATATTTTTGGCAAGAAACTCTATGCTGCCATATTGCTATCTAAATTTTTTGTCTACATTTCGAACTTTAAGCCTAAAATGTCTCCAGAAACACGGTTTTCGCTAATGCAAAAACCACGTTTTGAACACACAATTTAAGCGAAAAATCCGAAACAAAAACAAGAAATTTAGATAGCAAAACCGTGAAGTTTCTAACCAAAATTATTTGACAAGAGTCCATGTACATAGCGACATGTTTTAACTTAAAAAAACATCTACGAATGGCACAATCTAGGCAACGAACGAATTTACGAACTATGCACACCTTGCTTTAATAAATTAACTTAACACTAAGTTTCAAAGAATACCATGTACACAGCATCCTGTTTCAACTTAAAAAAACATCTACGAATTGCACGATTTAGGCAACAAACGAATCTACGAACTACGCACACCTCACTTTAATGAATTAACATAACAACAATAAATTTCAAAGAATACCGTGTACACAGCGTTCTGTTTCAACTTTAAAAAACATCTACGAATTGCACAATTTAGACGGTACGCACTAATCAACAAAATAACTAAAATAAATTTCAAACAATTCAAAAAAACAACAATTACGACAGAAATTCATACTAAAAAAACAATGAACATAACATTCTACAAAATAAGAACAAGAATAAAATAAAATGCACTTACCATTAATGCTTTTTTGAACAGCAGAAATACCAATTTCATACCGCCTTTAACATGCCGCCACGTAATCACTATCGTATTTATATGACAGCCAGACACACTATCCAGAAAATTCATACTATGGTTCACAAATAAATAAAATAATAAATAATCACAAATCCCTACTTCTATCATGCACAGCCACTAAAAATAATATCCCATACCTTCTTTCCACATCTCCAAATACCCATTGCCCCTCAACAGGATGGCCACGATGATATTTCCTTATGCCGAACTTCAATTCAACAACTTTCACCATTAAATCTTTCCCCCCCCCTAGCTTCTCAGACACAAAGCATGACGGGAACCAACGAACTCCAGTGAAAAATTTTTCAACATCAACAGAGTTGCCATACAACACACAATCGCGCCAAAAACCAGCGCAGAGCACATATCGCCACATTTGGTGAAATTAGGGCGTATATCACAGTTGTAACGAATTTTGATTAATAAACTTGATAATTTAAAAGAATATGATGGCTCCTGGCAAAGCATTAGATATTTATGTTTCAAATTTAATCAGAAAACTCAATGATTTGAAAGAAATATGTTGTCACAATCCAAAATAAAACATTTTTATCTTCCACAAGCCAGTATGGGATCATTCATTAGAGCATAATATAGTTAATGTTTTTCATATTTAATTTGTCTGTTATTGATTAAGAAATTAATCAATTTAGAAGTAATTTAAAAGAATATGTTGGCTCCTGGCAAAGCATTAGATATTTATGTTTCAAATTTAATCAGAAAACTCAATGATTTGAAAGAAATATATTGCCACAGTCCAAAATAAAACATTTTTATCTTCCACAAGCCAGTATGGGATCATTCATTAGAGCATAATATAGTTAATGTTTTTCATATTTAATTTGTCTGTTATTGATTAAGAAATTAATCAATTTAGAAGTAATAAATGCATCCTTCATCTGTTATTACTAATTACTAGTGGACTCATTAAAATCATATTATATATATATATATATATTTATTTTTATAGTAAGTATTTTAGGCAGCTGGCCAAGGAAGCAAATGATATATATATATAAATACATATATAATAATAGTCACATATACATATTATCTCTTATAGGAGGTGAGAAATCTCAGTAAAGAATACATTAAACTGAGTTGCATTCTGCTTAGGACAAAAAGATTCAGGAGTTCCCATGACAAACTAACACTTCCGGTAAAAATATATTTATGGGTGGCCCTTGGCAAAAATTGCCGATTTTTGGCAGTACACGACACCGAGTTTCTGAAATTCTTTGACTTGTTATTTTGGCTTGGTGTAGTGCCAGTTTTAGTGCCAAAAAACGCAGCTACACAAAAACAAAATAACAAGTAGAGAATTACACAAACTCGGTATCCATGTACACATTGACCATTTTCACTTAAAAAAAAAAAAAATCAGAGAATTGCACAAACTTCACATTGTGCATTCCCTTGGCTTTGTCCATGTACACATCGATCTATTTTCACTCAAAAAGTCAAAGTAAGCACCTAAAAAAAACTTCCCAAAATTATCTGTATACTGGCGTCGCCACATAAATTTCCAAAAATAAGAGTAAAAAATATCCTCCGACATTTAACCATACACATTTCCTTCGTACAAACAGGACACTTATAATGGCTACTAAGTAAACCTTCATTTACACACCCGTCAACTAATGCTTTTCTTTCTTTCGTCTCAAATCGCACAGAAACTTCAAATTAATCTTATGACATTCAGCCATTTTACCGTGTAAACCACAAAATAAGCAACATACTTCCTAACCAACACACAAACAAGCAAACAAGCATTTACAAACCTTTTCCCATCAGTCAAATTCACCGCAATTACCCAATCAATTACATCATAATAGGGTTTCCATAACATTCAACTATTTAGGTTACCATAAATGAAACAACAACTTGGTGATAAATGAAATGACAACTAAGCGATAATCCAACGGGGACACCCTTAAATATACTTTAACCACACTTCCTACACAGATCAGATGAGATCACAATTCTTCTAGTTTCTGAGACTTTAAAAAATGGTATCATTGCTTTAACTAAGATGTGAGAAGCCTACAGTCTACTGACCACTCAATACCTTAGTTTCCAGAGATGTATCTGCTATTATAAAATTAAATGTCGAATTATAATCATTGAAAAGAAATTCTTCCACTACAGTAAAAATGGAATGCTCAAATACAAGATTGAAGAACTTTGCTACAAAACTGCTCAGCAGGCATTAAACCATTTTGTTATACCTACAGTTTGATGCATTTATTTAGCATTGAAGCATCTTCATTATAATAGCCTAACAACATTAAATGTGCCTCCTTCTTGCAGATTCTTACAAAATATACATTACATCTTTTCTGTCAGATTAACTGACACATAGAATCTGAGGACAAATAAACAGACTCTTTATCTGCTCTGAATATGATGGCTTAATGTTTACTTTTCCAGTTCATAACGATATGCCACTGCTCAAGTTTGCTAGATTTGAAGCTCAGTCTCGACAAATTTTAAACAGAGCTATTACATTTTAAAAATTTATTAGTATATTCACATTCCTATTGAAATCAAATTAGTATCACATTTTATTGCTTACCCTCAACAGATCATTATAAGAAATATTTCTGTGAGTTCTCACTTTCAGGATGAAATCAGTTCTTTGGCAAAACCCTATGATGGGCATGGCTTTAAGCAAAACAGTTTTGTCTCAATTTCAAAATCCCATGTAGCTAGACAGGACATCAGCTTTATCAAACTCTTTCACGTAGAAACCCTAAAATGGGAGGAGGAAGAGGAGTTGATTTCTCAGAAGCAGCTCTTGAGAAATTCATGTACATTTTCCAAGTCTGAACAGCTCTACTTCAGAATCCAAGAACAGATACAGGACTACAAACAGCACATTCTATTCATTTCAAACACTGCCTAGAGCCAAGACATCACATTACATACTATTTTCAAGCTACTTGGCAATAGCAATTAGTCTATGGTCTTTTAAACATTTTATTTCAAACATGAAATCAAACAAATGAAGCCTTTGAAACAGGATGGTAATTAGACATTCATAATTTATTCTCATACTAAGAATTTCTTTTAAACACTTTTCACTTAATTCTCTCTCTCTTTCACACACAATTTTTTTTTTTTTTTTTTTTTGTCTTTTATCAACTGCACCTGATTTTTCAATTGCAGAAATAGCGTTTGCGTTTAATTTCTGGACAATAACATACATATGCTGTATATTAAGCAAAAAGGATATATAATAAAGACTATAACAGTACTCTTTTTAATTTAACAATTTATTAACAAATTTATGTAAACTTCTATAAAACATATAATTTCAATGAAAACTAGTAATAATACTAATAAGTTTTTAAATTAAATGAATAAACATAAAATATGTACAGTTAAATTTTATATTGAATTATAAATTATTCTTTAACAACTTACTAGAATTAACTTCAGTGCTAGTACTTTTAATGTCATCCACCATATAGGAAGATAAAAACACGATCTGAAAATATAAGATATTATTTGTCAGTTTACATAATGATTGTGAGTATTGCCTCTTTTGTGGTTAATGACATACACTTTCAATTAGACAGCATGAAATGGAAACATCTCATTTAATATCTGATCTAAAAATGTAACACATTCTAGCTTTTAAAGTATCCAGATAATAACTAAATTTTTCAATGACATTCAGCAACACAGCATTGTTAAAGCCGATTCTTCTGTTTATTTATATATTATCACAACTTATTGCACTTTAAAAAATATTCTAATTCAATCACAATAGAAAATGTTATCACACATCTCAAATCCCATACAAAAAGAAATAATGTTTCATGATGCTCAGATGAAATGCTGTTCAAGATGAAACACCATAGAATGTGAAGCTATTTAAATCTGAAAATCAGATTTCCAGACTGAATATTAAATTACCCTTCACAGAAAATGATTAGCAATGAAAAAATGGATGAAAATTCAAAAATATATTATACTTTATTTAACAGTATTAACTTTACTTACATTCCTTCATAGGATACATATGAAAACCAGAAAAAAGTCAAAAAATAATTATTCTGCTATAAAAATGTTAGTTCAAAATCAGGGCTGTGGAGTCAGTAGGGAAAATGACCAACTCCGAATCCTGGAATTTTAATGACTCCGACTCGACTCCCTCATAAATATACATAATGAATTATAGCTTATTTTTTTAATATAAAAGAAGTAATAGATGCCAGTCTTTCATCCCTTGAGTGGGTTGATAAAATAAGTACCAAGTTCGCTTGGGGACTAAACACCGGGGGTTGTGCAACATGCTGGCCACTTGTCCAGGGCACATGCTGGTACACTCCAGGGCCCAAGGTTGAGAAAGCAGATTTCGGGGCATTGCAGGCCGTGGCCCACTAGGGCTGTTGTGCCACCGAGTTCTTTAGTTTAAAAAGGAGAAATTGGTACTCTTCTGTTATTGGGTCTGGATTCAGTTATTGGGTATGTATGAAAGGATGTGTTCACATATGCATAGACTCCAACCTTCAGCAAACCTTGTCAGTAGTCAACGCGCGAACGACATTTTTACAACTTTGAAAATGTGCGCGTAGCGTATGTTGTAATTAACCATTCATTAATTTTAAATTAATAATTAATTGTAATCAATTTTATTACATTTAAAATCCATATACATATAAAACTGAATAATTAAAAATATACCTTGTAAATTATATGCACATTTAATTAGAAATTTTCTTTTAACTCCTCAAGCATTCACTAATAAAAAGTACTTCAAATCACTACTAATCATAGAAAAAATCAGAAGCTATAAATCATATCTTTATTCTGGATATGATTTCTACAGGGAAATAAAATTTAAATAACCAAGAATGATACATATAAGTATTAAACAAAATACGCATAATCTATGAATGCAAAGATTTATATGTAGCATGCTTAGCAAGCTTAAGTTCTGATTTTGAGAATGTTTTTTTATAACACAGTTCTTCATTTGCCTGCATATTTATTTTTTCAATCAAAACTGCTTCAAGAGTTTTAAGACCTAAATTTGGTCGAAATTCCGTCTGATTTTTTTTAACAATATAAAAAATTCTTTCGCAAGCTGCATTTGAATGAGGTATTATTAAGACAGCAAGCATTACAGAAGGCAATACTTTGTATTTAATACACCCATTCATATTTTTTAATTTGGCAATTTCTCCCCATGCTATATCAATACGCAAATCTACAATTTCTTTCAAATCATCTACTTGATACATGGAAAATTCAATTTCTACTTGATTAAGACATTTTTCATCAATAATGGATGGAAAAGTATTCATCAAGTAAAGAACAGATGAAAATGAGACTTCAGTTCTCAAGTTGATGTCAGCAACTTCAGCATGTTTTAGAAATGGATCACTCAGTGGAAATTTATCAATTATATATGAACATGCAGTTACAAAAAAACTCGCACAGAATTAAAAAATGATTTCACTTCACTTTCATTCAACTTGGCATTTTTTAAATATAGTCTTGTTTCCACACCAATCACTAAATTTTCATTTTCTTTTTGTTTACTATACTTCTGAAATGGAATAGACGTTAGAGTAACATCTTCATTTTCTTTAGAAATTACTGATGGTTTTACGAATCTAACAAATAAATTCATTAAAAGTTCAAAAAGTTCTCTTCTCAATTTATGTATATAAGGAGCTTGTTGTTGCAAATTAATATTTACTGTTATAAACAAAGGCAAAGTATTTTTCAAAAATAACAAGTACAATTTGGTGGTCGGTGACTGTAAAATTTTTTTAATGTTTTGCAATCTCTTTCCTTCATTCTCACTGTTATCTGGTTTATCTCCAAAAAAATTTATCACAGCATCCCACTGTTCCAAAATCCTTGTTATAGATTCTAAAAGAGACAACCATCTCGTACTGCAATATTTCAAAATTTTATGAGATTTTGCATTCTGTCCCAAAATTTGTTGAGCAACTTTGAAGCTATGCTTCCGTTTCGAACTTTTCTCCAAGTAAAAATATATATCTATTATCAACATTTCAATTTCTGAGCCAATTAATTTTTCAGTAGCTTTTTTTGCAGCTATATGCAAGAGGTGGCACGGACAACCTCGGGTGATTATACTTGGTTGATGCATTTTGATAAATGATGCTACACCTTTAAACTTTCCAATCATATTACTAGCATTATCTGAAGAAAATGATAAGCAATTTTTCCATTCTAAACCTTTGTTTTTAAAGTTTTCATTTATACAATTAAAAATACCTTCTCCTGTATTATTCGTGCATTCTAAAATAGAAATCAATGAAGTAATTATCACTCCCTTTTCTTTACTGTAGTATGTTATAACCAATGGGTACAGTTTGTTATCATTGTTATCATTACTTCCATCAGTACTTAGAGAAAATGATGTACTGCACACTGATTTTATATCAGCAACAGTATTTTCTGCAAGCGTTTTCACAATAGCAGCAGTTTTGGTATGACCGCAGCTAAATTTTTTTGCTATGGCAGAATCCGGAAACATTGCTTTGAAAAGCTCTTTGGAATGATCCGAAACAGAAAGCGGTAGATTATGTTCAATTAAAAAACGAACAAAATAGCATTCGGCTTTTATAGGATCTGTTTCATCATCTTTTATTAAGAAATTTGTTATTTCTTTAGATTTTACGGTGCCAAGTTCTATATGCTTTTGAGAAAACACATGCCGTTTACAGTCATCTTTTCCGCCATGAGCAACTGAGAAGTCTTTGTTGCATACACTGCAGTGTGCGTGATTCACAGAAATTTCAGACGCTTTAATGCATGGAAATTCTGAAGAATATGAATCTTTAAACTTCTGCTTTGATAATTTTGGCTTCTTCGTTCGAGGCAGCATTATGATTAAAAATCTTTCGGTACTTTTCCGTTTCGCCGGCGCAAATCTCGCCAAGCAGACTTTATTGGCGACAACATACAGTATACACATAAAAAATATTTAAAAAATTTTAGTTCTAAGAATTTTTTATTTTGAAGGTATAAACATTTTAATATTGCTTAAAATTTTATAAAAAGCCAATAAATAAAGACAATACATTTATAAAAAGACACTAATTTAAGAATTTACTATGCTTTCATGGTTCAACATCCTGATTCGCCGGTTCACATCACGTGACCCCAAGCGATCTCATCTCACGCAAACTATTCTACAAAAATCTAATGCTCTCAGTAATTATCTACATTAATTTCAAGTTAAATCTTAATTTGGAACACAAGTTTAAATGCAAGAAATTTTAATTCGTACGAATAGCTTACTCAGAAATTTTGTAAAACTGCAGTGCTTTACTTCGCTAATGCATTCTCATTAGAATTGATGAATTTAACCCTTGACTTTACCTTTTCTATATTTTCGGCTTCGGGTAAGCGCTGTGATTGCATCCTAATTGACTTAATTACCGAAAATGGCCTTAGACATAAAACTGAACTATCTGATAAAAATTCTATGAAATTATATGCCAGTATTGAAAGAAACAATCAATCTGATAAGAAAAAGCTGCGACTTGTTTTGAAAATGAGGCGTAAAAGGTTACCAGCGAGAATATTACGTTTGGCATCGGTTGTACCATTATTGGCGATTTTATCGCTTGCGCCGGCAAAACGGAAAAGTACCAATCTTTCACCTGATTCACAGTTCACAAGACACACGCTAAGCTCTCGCCGTAAACTACACAATGCAGCCTAAACACGCATCAGCGAGGAACCTGGGAGACAGACAATTGGGTGGAACTATTGATAAGTCATTAACGGTTGGAGTTACTGATCTACGATTGGCTAATTCTTCAAAACTAGGAACGCACTCAACACGTGATATATGATAATACGAGTATTCAGCCAATCATCGGATGAATTAGTTGGTTCCGTTTTGCGTACTGGTTCTCCTGCTCTTGTTTCTGTAAAATCCGTAGTTTTTTCCATACTTTTCGTAGCTCGTAGTTTTTCATGAATTTCCGTAGAAACTACGGAGAATCCGTAGTAGTTGGAGTCTATGCATATGCATGTATATATGTATGTACTTGCACACATACATTTCCGAGTCTGGTCCGAATAACAGAAGAGTACAGAAAAATGCATATTTTACATTCGTTAATATTTTGAAAACTGAGATCCATCAGTATTCAGGGCAATTAAAATAACATAACATGAATAATAATAAAAAATGACCGATTTCTTTTTATGAGAGTAAAATATAATTGCTTTGTTTATTCGTATTAATTTACTTTGGATAAACAAAATTACAAAGAAATTTATAACTAAGTACAGTTTGAATTCTTTAATAGCTTATTTATTTAAACTAGATCTGAGCTATACATTAAAATGAAAATGTATTTAATAACAAATTAGAATGGCAATCTAATTTTTCGATTATTTAGGAATTAAATTTGCCCGATTTTATACATTGGTATTTGCAAATGACTTTCGATGTTAAAATATATACAATTTATCACTCCTGGAAATTTGAATGAATTCTTTTTATTTCCTTTGAATGAAATTTCTTTTTACAATATTTGAAAGACAGGATGAATAAAAATTGCAGAAACTATGCTATTATGAATTCAAACAGAGGTCTTTATACAAATGCTTCTTTATAAACAGTATCATAACTGTACAACAGATGTCAATCACAGGAATGAAGCTACATATATTTTTAAAAAAGAAATTACTATAAAATTAACTCACTACAATTTTGTACAGCCACAGTGATAGGCAAAATATTAAAGCTAATCGTAACAACTTCAGGATAATACTGATTGAGTAAAAGAAGACGAAATTTAGTTAATAACTTCACACCAAACCGTATGACTAATTCAAAACCACAAAACTAATCACAACATATAATCGCGCATTTAATGCGAAAATTGCGGCAAGTTTAAAGTTGAGGTGTTGCTGCCCTGGTTTTATTTTGATGGTTTGGAAAATTTTCCTAGATTAAGTAATTTTTTAATTTCTCGACAATACTTACGCTGTCATATTTATAATATATATCTATCAAAACTCCCAAAATCTATTGATATGTTCCATAAAATTTTCATGAAAAATAGAAATAGAAGTTCTATAGTCTATAGAAATGTTCTATAGAATGAACTATGAATATCTTAATTAAAAGAAGCTTTCCAAAATAATTTACTTTATTAGAATTTTTAAATATAATTTATCAGTAATACAGTTTTTATTTCTTTAATTAATTATTTTTCTCTAAGTGTTTAACACTATTTCTAATTGGCAACAACTCACAGTAAATAAACATGGCGCACTCCATGCCGCTGGAAAATTTCGATGACCCTTCGCTAGAGGACGATTATTATGCTATACTTAATTTGGGCAAAAATGTAATTTAATTTTAAATCCTACAAGTATTTATTACCCGTGTTTATTTTAATAAAATTATCAATTATTTTATTCAACTACGTATATTGTAAATAATAATTTTTTTACATTACATTTTACACTCTTCTTGGGAAGTTTTATAAGCAAAATTGATTTAAATATTTAATTTTTATGTAAAGATTGATATGATAAATTTCTTTCTTTCAATTTGTTTAAACCCTACATCTCTTCTTTCTGTTTTCTCTAATTTTATCATAACTAAGATACAACATTAGCAAATTAATATGGTTGATAAACCGAATGATCAAAAATGATAAATGGAATCATATATGAAAGAATCTTGATTTTTTAAAATTTGTATTTTGTTTTTTTCATTTTTTTGTTAATATTTATTAAGTACTGAGCATTTGCTTTATCAGTAATATGTAGGAATACTTTTAACATTCAGTTTTGCTTTATATTCTTTCTCAGATTGGCATTTCAATATAGCACATTGACGTAATTCTTTTTTTTTTTTTTTTTTTGTCTCTGGTGTAGAATTGGGTAATTGGGTGCCCCTTCAATTGGAGACAAATTTCGTTCAATTTAGGCAATGGAACCCCATTTCTGGTTATCATGATAACTTTAATTTGGTTTTAGCTTCCATTGTGGTCACCTTAGGGTTACCGTACCTTTTTTAATCTTATATGACATCATCATTCTCCTAATTTGTTTTAAAGTGACAATAGATCGATGTATACATGAGCATCAAGTTTGTGCAAGCCTTTGACTTCTTATTTTGGTTTTGTGTAGTGGCTATTTTTAAATTGTGCCTTCCTGGCACCAATCTGGGTGTCAAAAAAGAATCGCCAAAAAAACAAGAATGATATTTTTACCCTTTTTTAAGGGACGTTTTATCATTCATATATATATATATATATATATATATACTGTTAATTCATTCTGCTGCTTATTTGCTTACATTGTTTGCTACCAATTAGTGGTTTCCTCAGCTTGATTTCATCTTATCTGGTTAACAACTTTCTTTTTACTAATTTTGAAAGAGTTGTAGCGCTGTTGATACTATTTTAATTTACTTACTATTTTTAACTGTAAAGCAACACCTCCTAAATCACATGTAACTTAGTTGTGATGTATTCAAAAGTATGATGAAGGTTGGTCGTTGGACTAGACACTTCAGTGTGGTCCGAAGACTGTTAATAGGAATATCATCATGTGTGCGAGTTAAAAATCACAATCAGTTTCTACTTTCTTTTTCAGAGTTTAAAAAAGTTAAAATGGATATGTTTGATTCTCTAGAACATCACACCTCTAGGAGATACAGTCAAAAGTCTAATTTGGACACCCATAATGATACCCCGGAATGATCTATAATCCGGACCTCAAATCTACAAACTTTCTGTGTATGCGTCGCTTTGACGCATGCACGTAAGACCTTTACGGCTGCGAATATGCGTGTGCGCATGCGCATAATACGTTTACGCATGCGTGTTTAATATATAATGAACGGTATAAGCTAAGCTAAAATTATCTAATTCAGTTAATGTTGCAGATTGCATTGTTCCTTAATCTTCGAATTGGATCCGGCTTATTATTCTTTGCAGACTGTTAGAGCAATTGCATAAAAGTAAGCTTGAACTTTCAATTATGTCAAATAGAATTTTCGATATATATTTACTAATATGTAAAGGATCTGCAAAGCGAAAGTATTAACAAACATTAAACAAAAAGTGGAATTGCTGCAAAAAATGGATAAAGGCATATCCTTTGTTTCTCTAACCATTCCAAAATCTGTTAATCAATTTCACGCTGCTCTGCGGGGGAGGGGAGTGTCGCAGCGTGCAATGAACTGGAAGTTGATCTGTCAGCACTATCCATATCTTCAGGGCAGTTGTTTTTATTTTATTCGGCTTATAGTTCAGTACTAAATGTAGTATTTCATCTTGATGTACTCTGTCTTTTATATGATTTAAATCAAATTCATTATAAATATCACGAATACACATCAAATAGTTTTCTGGTTGCAATTTTCTAATTTCGACTATGTGTAATGTATGCTTTACGCATGCGCGCGTTGAAAGAATTGTTTAATAAAGTAAACAAATAAATATTAAGCTTTTTTTTTTTGTAAATTTTGATACCCTTTAGATCATAATTGTTCTTTATTTCATAAATTACTGTTTCATATTTTTAATTTTATAATTTCTGCATGCCATCTTACCAGATTTAAACTGATGATCTATAATCCGCAAAAATCGATAATCTGGAATTGCCAAAATCTCGATGAGTCCGGATTAACGACTTTTGACTGTATATCTAACGCTTCCTATTTAATATCACTGACTGGGATGGAGCATAGTCGAAAGTCTTCATGTGCTTTGCTCGAGATAAATAATCAATTCAATCCTATCCTGTGGGTATGAAAGGAAGAAAGTAAAGAGTTTATCAAACATGGCTACTGTCCCTGCTAAATGGAACTTTTTTGAGAAACGAGATTCTTGTAGCACTGGTTTAAACGGGAGGATTCCTAGAAAAAAGAACCGCACCTGAAGCAAAGTCTGACCTAAAAGAGCCGCACCTGAAGTGAAGTCCCGCCTAGCTATAGAAACAATGTTGCGGTTACACAGGATTTTTTCAAACTTCACCAAAAATGTCTCGGCTGGACCTCAATCCTGGGTAGAGACAACCAATCAGACGAAAGTTCTGCTTCTGAAGCCTCATGTAATCCCAATCTGAGCGATAATCGATTAGTGTTAGGCATTCAAGTCTTTGTAGTAAAGGAAAATGGTAACCTAGCAACGTGGGTTTCCTGGAATTGTGCGGGTTCTGAGAATTGTCCCTTTCGACGTCAAGTCCTGCATAGCCGAAACATAATGTGATTGGGACTTCAGATTTTGATGGAAGTTTCTATTTTCTAAGAATTTCTATGTATGTTTTAAGGTAAAACATTAATGAAAATTTAATAAGAATTAAGATTTTATTTCTTATTCCGTGTACTGAGTCTTAATTTTCTGTTGATCTTAAGTTGACAACTATTCCGTTTTTGTCTTAAGTTGATGACTGTGCATTTAATTTGTACAAAACCTTAAAATAATGCTATGTAAATATGTCTATTAAAAATTGATGAAAACACTTTAATTATTTAAATATATTAATCATTAATTAAAATTTATTCACTCAAAATATTAACTTATATGTATATATTTTTATCTGTGGTATTGTTGAATGTGTTGAAATATTCATTATATAATGGGACATTTATCTCATTGATGGGTTGGCTAAATGACCATTGAGTTTGATTATAATTCCTAACAAATGCTGAATGAGCAAATGTCTATCCATTGGCAAAAGTAAAAATTAAATGGAAAGAATACAGTCAAAAGTCGTTAATCCGGACTCGTCGGGACTTCGGCGATTCCGGATTATCGATTTTTCCGGATTATAGATCATCAGTTTAAATCTCGTAAGATGGCATGCAGAAATTCTAAAATTAAAAATATGAAACCGTAATTTATGAAATAAAGAACAATTATGATCTAAAAGGTATCAAAATTTACAAAAAAAAAAAAAAAAAAAAAAAAAGCTTAATATTTATTTGTTTACTTTATTAAACATTTCTTTTAATGTAAGTTGTTTATTTTGCTTCATTTTATGTGATAATACTCTCTCTTTAATTCTATAAACAGACATAATTTCTTGTTCAGTTACAAAGTTCCGCTGTTCAAGTCCCGTTAATTGCTGTGCCGAGAATACCGACTAACTTGTCAATCGAAATTTTTTCGTTTTCACTAATCTCTCTGTCACATTCTTCATGTCTTTATCCATTTTTTGCAGCAATTCCACTTTTTGTTTGTTGGACATCAAAACATACTTTCATTTTGTAGATCCTTTGGAAGTTCCAGCATCGGAAATTCTATTTGACATAATCGAAAGTTAGAGTTTACTTTTATAAAATTGCTCTTACAGTCTGCAAAAAATAATAAGCGAGATCCAATTCGAAGATTAAGGAACAATGCAATCATTAACTGAAATAGATAATTAGATAATTTTAGCTTACACTGTTTGTTATACATTAAATTCGCAGGCGAAAATGTATTCTGCACTTGCGCACACGCATATGCGCAGTAGTCAAGGTCTTACGCGCACGCGTAAAACGCCTGTGCGCATGTGCCAACGCGGTGCATGCGCAGAAAGTTTTTATCTTTGAGGTCCGGATTATAGATCATTCCGGATTATGGGTGTCCGAATTAACGACTTTTGACTGTATTGACTTTAAGTAAGGGCAAGTACTTACAAATTATCCCATTGACTGTGAAACTATCGCCAAGCAGTGCGATTTAAAATCAGTTATGGAAAAGCATGATATAACAGCACACTCAGAGCACTTACGCTTTTTTAGATGTAAGCCCACTAAGGCATGTTCTTTTTTTATGAATAAGGATATGAATTAACTTTTATTTATAAGCTTTTCTTGTATTTTGGAAAAAAAAAAAGATTAAAATTTGAGGCTTTTCTTTTTCAGAAGAGGAAGAGGTGGATTATTTTCAAAGTTATGGGATCCTATGACTAAAACCATTGTGCATGAATGGATACAATATGGCCAACAAAAAGCTAATAGATTGGAACAATAATCTGTGGGAAGTTTGTATTTATAATATTCTAAACAGAGCTTCTAGTAAAATTGGAGGGCTAACTAAATAGCAGAAATAGGCAAAAGCTTTTTACGAGTATCTAATATTGTTTATTTGTTCAATAAAGAACCATCAGTTGCTTCAGAATTCTGCAGAAATGATCAATGCAACTTCTGCAGGATCTCTGCGAGCTTTCGTGGTTCGATGAGAGTCAAATTTCACGGTCAACGGGATAATACATAAGGGCATTATAGGAATGTATAAGTTATTATATAGTATTTTAAGAATATATTGAAATCCTGATAACTATAGTCTTTTACTTTAAAATAGGCCTTTCTGACACTCCCTCATGTGCAAAATGACACATTTTGTCCTCACTGCTTAAGACCTATTGTCTCCATCTCATTTGAGACTATAGTTCAAGTCAGCCTTCATTCGTATACTTTTCATCAAGCGAAACTGAAATGAAGTAAGGAAAAAAGAACTAGGAGATTCAACCATCTGCTGTAGCTATCTTTATGATGGTTATGAAACAAATAACCCTAAATGCCTATTTTAAAGTGATAGACAATGGCAGTATATTAGATTAAGAAACACTGGTTGTCAGTGATTTAATTTTTAGTCATTATACAACTAGATGAATTTAAAATATGCTAAAAGTTAAGAGGGGCATGAAGACTAAAGTTATTTAAATGAATAAAATTTTTAACCTCCTTTTTTATAAAATAAATATTTTTTTATATTATATTATAAATATTTTTTATATCCTATTTTTTTATAAAATAAACATAGTTTGAAAAATAAATATTTGATTATATATTTGATATTTGATATATATTTGATTATATATATTTGATTATTATCTGCATTTATGTACATGATACAGCTCATACTGAATTATGTTAAAAATAATCTGAATATCGTTTTTCCCCCTCTATTAAAATTATTATTTTTCTTTTATTTAGGCAACTACTGAAGATATTACAAATTCCTATAGATGCCTCAGCAAGCTTTATCATCCTGATAAGCATTTAGATCCAATTAAAAAAAAGAATGCTGAAATTCTTTTTAATAAAACAAAAACAGCATATGAAGGTATAGCTTACTTTGTTTCAAATGATGTGTTATAAATTACATCTAAAGTATTTTGTATATTGAAAAACAATTTTCCTTTGATCATTCTTTATCATGTACAATGTAGTCCTGCTTTTCCAATAATATGAAAAAATGTGACAAAATATCCTTAAAAAATGACCAGGCATCTATCTGATTTAGTAGGAATATATTACAGCATACAAATATTTTAATATATTCCTATTAAATCTGATATTACTTATCACTAAATCTTAAAATATTAAAAGTTCATTTACCATTTGAGTTCCAAGCAGCGCGATTGTGCTGTTGAGATTTTCTGTCGAGAAAATCCAGTACATTTTGAACATTGTAGACAACTAATGGTGCACTTGATGTTGATAATGTGGGCACTTGATTTAAATCACATCAATGTAAAATAAACAAAGTGCTATCACAACGCTTGGTATTTCTCAATATAAAATAAAACAAGCGTTATCGTATTGCTTGGGTCTTTTCGTACTCATTTAGAGAAAGCACGATTGCATCGTTTGCGATTCTTCGATGGTCTTTTTTCAATACCCCTGCGACTCAAATGGTTAATAGTAGATTGTCCAATACTGTCATATAGAAGTTCATTTGCAAATTGTTCTCATTATTTTGGGGAATTATCTGTATGTGGAGCTTCTTTCTTATTTTGACATTAACAGGGAATCAACTACAAGTTTTTTTTTAATAAAAGTTTAACTTGCCTCCATTCTTTTTTCTGCTGAAGAAGATTGAGTTATGTATGCATGGATGCTGTACTGTGAAATATTCTAAATACTAGAAAGTGAAATACATTGCAGATTAGATTAAAAAAAAAGTTTGGTTGCCTGAGGGATGGTTATAAAGACAGGTATCATCAGGAAATATGTCAAACCAAAACTGGCAAAGCTTGGTACTGAGGAAATATTCTGAAGCTGGGTTCTCCAAACTACAGCCTATGGGCCAGATTTGGCCTGCAGGTACTATTAATCCACCCTGCTAAAGGTTTTTTTTAAAACTAATTTTATGTAAGCAAGGTGAAATACAGATTAACTATTTTATATAACAGCCAGTTTATATATTGCCTCTCATGCACGTTCTTAAAGCGCATTATGAGCATTTCTAAATTTTCAATAAGTGTAATCAGTAACACTATATTTAAGAATTTGTCATACTTTTTATGAAAATAAAGATTTCGTGTGTTATCTTTAACTGCTTTCATAGTAGTATTCTATGTTTGTTCATAGAAATTTTCAGCAGCAATTTTGTTTAAATCTTAATTTTTGCTTTATGTTGTGATTTATTTTAATTTTTAACTTCCCCCCCCATAAAACTTGCTCAAAATATGAAATAACTTTGAGTGAAAATCGGCACCTCGTCAAAATGAAGACAAAATGTGCTGATAAATTGTTACAACAGGGAGTTAAACCCATTTAAAAAAATGTTTCAAATGGAAGAAATCTCTGGTATTCTGGGACAAGAATATTTTTGCAAATGCTTAAACATTTTTAAGAAATTTATGCTAGGTGAACTGCATGAAAGTCTAAAAAAAATTCTCTTTATTTCATCATATTGGTATAGATTCAATAACCAAAAATCTTGCTGCCTTGTTTAAAAAACATGTATGATTCACCACGATATGATGAGCTAACTGGGTCTTGGCCTTCAAAGCTCCGTGAAAGAGCCAATATGGCCCACTGGCTAAAACATGCGAGGACCCCTGATCTAAATTTTAAAAAAAAGTCTTCATGTAGTATCGCTTTAACATAAAAAAGGCCATGAATATTTTTTCTTGTTTTTTAAAATAATATGTCCTGTTTTTCAGTCCTGAGTGACCCACATCAGCGTGCCATATATGATACACTAGGTCTAAAAGGTTTAGAAACAGAAGGATGGCAGGTAAGTTTTACTGTATTCTATGCTAACTATCGTATATTTCTGAATGTAAGCAGCTGATCTTTTATAAACAGAGAATGTGTGCTTTCTTCAAAAAATTATTCAAAATTAAAAACCTGCACATAAGCCAAAATGGAAAAAAAAAAAAAAAAAAAAAAAATAGAAATTCTGTGTTATGTTCAAACATGTCATCACGAGGGCAAAAATACTGCCAAGCAGGTAAAATGGCTGAAATATTTTCCAATCGTATTGCTGTAAAGTGAAACACAAAATTTGCAAATCTCTAAATAAAAAATTGTGTATGCAAATTGATCTTAAAATTCAGAGGCCAATACATTAGTTTTAACTCTGGCAAAAAGCAGAATTTTGATGGTTCCATCTGGGTTTGTTTGCCAAAGAATGCGAGGGCTATCTGCCTAAGAGGATGAGTGCTTTCAGGAAGAACTTTCTTGGGGAAACTAGCTCATATCTCACACAAGGGAACTACAAAAATATCCTTGTAGCCAGCCTATTTGCCTGAAATCGAATTGCCAGTGTTAGTTTGGGCTACTAAAAAGTGCTGTACAATCAGTAACTGTGTGGATGGCAATGAAGACAATTTTGTGTATGAAAAGGACAGAAATTATAGTACTGAAAGTGATTAAGACACAATAACACGCCGAATAAATACTAATTCAGAAGTCAAACAACAAAATCTATCTTCCTATCTTGTTCCTATCTTGTTCATTTGTGGTTTTGCAGCTGAAGATGGTGGTTCGGTGAGACCATCGAAACTAGTCCTGTGAAAATTTTGTAAATATAACGCTGATTTTTGTTGTTTGACTTCTGAATTAGTACTGAAAGTGATGATAATGTACATCCAGACATCCCAATGAGTTAAAGTGAATTTTATGAACTATTTGGAAAGTTGGATACTACTGACTCGGACTTTGAAAGTTTTATGTGATATTTTTTTCTTTTGACATAAAGGTTGAATTCAGAACACCTTTTTGGCAACATCAGATTTTTTGTTTTGGTTGGTTTGGTTTTATTGTTGAAATTATTTGTTGCATACATGAATGATATATATATTTTTAGTCTTTAACTATGAATTTTTCTGAAAATCAATAATACTTATTAAGACAAGCTTTTTTCATTTGCTCTGGTGGAAATTTCATGGCATCACAGGCAAATCCTACAAGTGCATATTTTAAAATAAAAAAAAGATAATATATATATATATACAAATGAGATAATCTTTTGGATGGGATTGTGAAAAAAACAATTATGTAGCAGTTGTAGTGAGGACAGAGATAGCTGATAACTTGAAACTTGCATAAATGGAATGATGGAGTTAATGGGGTAAGTTCAACATATAATTTATTAATTTTATAGAACATATCTGTGATGTAACACTGGAGCTGCTGTAAACGACCCACAATTTCTAAAATACGCAGCTTAAATTTTAAATTGTTGAAAAATGCAGTTAAGTGAGAGACGTGGCTTTCTTATGCATAAGCAAGCAGCAGAAGAGGATGTGTAATAGTTGCAGTAGTATTTCTAAGCTCGGAAAGTCTCTGAGCTCTGGATGGTGACTGGGCAAAAGCTTTTGTGATGCGAAATACTACAGGGGAGTGTGGATGCCTTGAAGAGGCTGTATTTATATTTTAAATCAGAAATTTAAAGGTCTGTTGTCAAAATTTGTTTAGTGATTGTCTTTCATATTTTATATTTTACATATACAGTATAAAGTCCGTAATCCGGACTCATCGGGACGACGATTCCGGATTATAGATCATCCATTTAAATCTGGTAAGATGGCATGCAAAAATTATACAATTAAAAATATGAAACTGTAATTTATGAAATAAAGAGCAATTATGATCTAAAGGGTATCAAAATTTACCAAAAAAAAAAAAGCTTAATATTTATTTGTTTACTTTATTAAACATTTCTTTCAATGTAAGTTGTTTAAGTTGCTTCGTTTTTTGTGCTAAACGTGCATGCGTTTAGCACAAAAAACGGAAAAAAAAAAATTGTGGCTTTGAGGTCCGGATAATGGACGTCCAGATTATAGACTTCGTACTGTATCTATGATGCAAAATAATTTTAAATCCATCCCATATTCAATCTAGAACAAACCATATTAAAAACAAAAGAAAGAAAAGTAGAGGAACAGGGGCGAATTTTATGATAGGTGGAAATTTTTTGCTCTACATACCTCTAGGAATTGGACTTTGCTTAAATATGTGGTCTGATAAAAATGCAGATTACTATGAAATTTCTTGAGATTGTGAGATTATTTTAAGTAGTAAACTTCATGGCTCAATTGGTTTAGAAACTGGCTGATGTATTTACTCCTTTCATTGCACCAACCCCCGATGATGATGCAGCAAAAGGTGTAAATTTCTTTTTTAGTTTTTGCATTTTTTCATATAGTTGTTGTCATACAGTTTGCTGCTGTGTGTGTGTGGTTTTTTTTTTTTTTTTTTTTTTTTCATATGGTTCATTTTTAATTGAATATGGGATGTATTTTAAACATATTATTTTAATTTATTTTGCATTATTACCACCACTTGTTCCTGCTTTTAGTGTGTAACTGGATTCAGTCTTAAACTCCTTTTTTCTTTGTATTTATTCATTTAAATATATATCATATATATAAGAAAAAATATGGAAATCAGCTTTATAATTTAATTACAGCTTTTAGTTCAATCCTCTCTATTCTAAAAATCATAATAACTTTTCTGAACTGCATCATTTCTAGATCAGTCTATGTAACATGGCTTGCGTAATGCTGAAGATGTAGCTAATTTGGAACTTCAACTCAACATTTTGAGGTCTGAAACTTTTCTAACATAAACCAAAACCTTCTTTTGGTGAGCTTCCATATTGGATAATTGCACACTTTTGCTTCTATATCTGTGCTGCTTGGATGCTATTTAATTATGCTCTGTTTCTATTGCAACAGTATCAAAAATGGAAATAGGCACAATTAGAGTGCTAAGTAAGTTGTGGCCACAAATGTCAATTGAAATAAAAATGAATATTTAGTCTTACTTGGCTGCCAAGTTTCCTATTCATTATGGATTCAACATTTTAGCATTCTACGCAACCAGAATTCTTCCTCTTTAACGTGGATCTAAGTTCTATGCTATTTACAGGCTGCACCATCAATTTATCTGCATTCCTACATCAAGTGCTTCTGAATTTGTTTCTATTAGACACACACACACACACACACACACATATATATATATAATAATATAACACATATATATATACACATATATAGATATATATATATATATATATATATACGGTACAAAGTCTTTAATCCAGACTCGTCGCGACTTCGGCAATTCCGGATTAGGGGTTTTTCTGGATTATAAATCATCAATTTAAATCTGGTAAGATGGCATGCAGAAATTATAAAATTAAAAATATGAAACCGTAATTTATGAAATAAAGAGATCTAAAAGGTATCAAAATTTACAAAAAAAAAACTTAATATTTATTTGTTTACTTTATTAAACATTTCTTTCAATGTAAGTTGTTTAAGTTTCTTCGTTTTATGTGCTAATACTTTCTCTTTTATTCTATAAACAGACATAATTTCTTGTTCAGTTACAAAGTTCCGCTGTTTAAGTCCCGTAATTGCTGTGCCAAGAATATCGACTAACTTGTTAATCGAAATTTTTTCGTTTTCACTAACCACTCTGTCACCTTCTTCATGTCTTTATCCATTTTTTGAAGCAATTCCACTTTTTGTTTGATGGACATCAAAACATACTTTCGTTTTGTAGATCCTTTGGGAGCTCCAGCATCGGAAATTCTATTTGACATAATCGAAAGTTCAAGTTTACTTTTATAAAATTGCTCTTACAGTCTGCAAAAAATAATAAGCGGGATCCAATTCGAAGATTAAGGAACAACGCAATCATTAACATTAACTGAAATAGATAATTTTAGCTTACACCGTCCATTATACATTAAACGTGCAGGCGAAAACGTATTCTGCACTGGCGCATGCGCAGAAAGTTTTTAGCTTTGAGGGCCGGATTATAGATCATTTCGGATTATGGGTGTCCGAATTAACGACTTTTGACTGTATAATGTGTAATATTTTGGGAGGCAGGAACAGGAATGACAAAGCTCAAGAACACGAAAAATGGGGCATACTCAATTTATAGTGCAGTTATATAACACGCCAAAATGTTCTCAAAAGTACTGGTCTAGGGAAAGATCCTAAAATTGCGGAAATTTAATTATAGGTTGCCTATTCATGCAGAGCAAAGTCATCATATTTTCTTATATTTTACATATATATCATATCACAGTTTGTCTATAAAACCCTTTGGAACATGAACTACAATAAAAAAATGTATATGAAAATGGTGATGCTGCTTATTAAAGATTGAATAATTGTATGCACATGGTTTCTAGTGTTTTGTATATTCTGAAAATTTGGTTAGTCTTACTAAGGTAGTTGGGATTATACATCAGTTCTAACCAGAACCATGCTTTCATCAAATATTCACCTGTTTGTTTCTATTTCTTAAAATTTGTCCTGAAATTTAAATGATATCTTATTTTTGAGTAAATATGGTATTATATATAATTGCATTTGGAAAAAGAAGAGAAAATTCTTACTGTCAAAATTTTTAGTTGTTAGGATGCATACTGATTAACAGTTAAAATAGATTTATTAAAGGTAAATATTAAATACTTTTTGCAAATGTAGAAAAATTATTTTTGAAAGTTTTATGTTTTTGTTGTATACTAAATATTTTTTAATGTAGAAAAATTTTTATATCTTAAAAAAAGGAAAACTGTATTTATATTTTTAATTTCTTGGCAGAAATTTGTTTCATAACCAATTATGTACAGAAAAGCAAATAAGTGCATTTTGCTGCTTAGAGGGATTTTTTATATGCCTGATATATTGATATTTAATTTTGAAATTTTAAAAGTAATTCACATTAAAAATTTTCTGTCCTTCATAAATTCCATTACAATTTACATGGCTAGTGTTTATAGGAAGTTTAGCATTTCATGTCTATGATAATTATAATAGGATATATTTTATTTTAAGTAGATAGTCCAGAGGACAAAGACTCCTCAAGAAATCAGAGAAGAATATGAGCAGCTACTCAAAGAAAGAGAAGAAAGAAGACTACAACAAAGAACAAATCCGAAAGTAATTTTCTTTCATTTTATTTTGGCTTAGTTTGGTTATTTAGCAGATAACGTAGTCTTGAAAAGAAAATTCATAAATTTATTAGAAGAAAATATCCAAATGTAATGTAATACAAAATCATTGTGGAATATTTAACGCTCTGAGGAATTCTGATTTTGGGATCTGTCAAGAAGATGTGTATTTAAACAGCATTTATTACCTAAATTTGTATAATTACTTATTTCAATCTCTTTTCATAAACGTATTGTTAAGATGACATTTTCATTATTAGAGGAAGTAAGGAAGCAAAATATCTTAAATTATAAACTAATATAATACCAAATGACAAAAATTCTCATGACTGAATAAAGCTAGTCATGCCACTCAGAGGTTTAAAAAATCAGTTTGCTTTTCCACAAATACATGAGTTCAAGAACAGATGTTAATTCAGATTGGTTTCATGTGTGATTTGAACAGAGCTTAAATTGTGGCGAAGCCCACCAGAGCCGGGCTGCGGTATTTATTAGTTTTTAGGATAAATTCTAATTCTAGCCGGAGCGCATCGGAGCCCTAACTAAGAAGGTTTCTGTACTTCTTTTATGGAATTGAACAATAATTTCGGTAGAGATTTGATCTCAAAAATTTTATTTTTAGCAATAAAATTATGTTAAAAATTGCTTATTAGATTTATTAAAATTAGAGATAAATTAAAAAAAGACAAAAAAGAAAATCTGAAAGGTTTCAGATTTTAAAAACGCCCCTTTGGACGTCCAAAGGGGCATTTTTTAAACATTTTGTGTGTTACCTTCACTTAGTTAATATCCTGTTCTTTGCACTTAAACCATAAAATTCAGTTCAAGATCAATATCGCAAAATAATTTTAAATTGAACATATCTTTAGTATTTCGATACACAGTCTCACGTGCTGGAGATAAAAATGTCTTTTCTGTACAACATTGCCATTGAAATCGCAGAGTTTGTTAATCAAAAATTCGTTAAAGCTTTACAAAATATGAAATCAATAATGAAACAAATTTCAAATTTGGGCTTTCAGATGCCCATATTCGCAGTAGGATTATGTCATTAAAAATCTGATGTGCACACCACATGACCTCTTTGTATGGAGTATTAAATTATACGCATTTTTTCTTGCATTTCATTTAAACTTATTGGATTGAATTAAATCTACCTCGTCAACAACGCATAAACCACAATAGAATAAATGCATTCTTTGAAATTCACTCTATTTGTTTAGCTAAGCAACTCTGTGGCGCTAGGTTCACTTAACAGTATTATATTTCGTTCATATTATAACTCAGAATGCACAAAATGTATATCATTTAAAGAATTATCTAATCGTTGCCACATGGTCTATTCAAATACTATAATAAAGCTAGAACGATATATAAAAGAAATTAAGCAAACAAAACAAAACAGAAACAGTTTTTCACAGGCGATTGAGTATTTCTCATTCAATTAATTCAGTTCTCATTTCGCGACAAGGCAAAAATACATAAAAACTCAAAATATCTGTATTACAAATTACGAAGTAAATCTTAAATGCTTATTTCCTCGAAAAAATTCCAGAAAGGATTAAGCATGATTTAAAAAATAAATGAAGGCGTTATCTTTGTTGTTGCGAAGCTAAGTTTCTCTAGACTGGCAACAAATCCGCTACTCAGCTGTTTCAAATGTAAACAAGAGCAATGGCCGCCATCAAATTAGGCTAAGCGGCACTTAAACAATTTTAAAATTGTTGATAATTCTAAAAATATTGCATACAGATTTACTAAAGGCATAAAAACCTCAACCAGAAGATAAGAACAACATAATTCAATCATTTTTAAAGCAAAAAATGTACAATTTACAAATATATAAGAGCAAAGAAACTGAGCCAAGTAACAGAGTGGATATATATATAAATATATTTATATACGTTTGGTACAGCCGATTGCAACCAATATAACATCTACATGTTATAACAGTGCTATATGCAAAATTTCAGTGTTCTGAGGCTACTCGTTTTTGAGTTATGCGAGATACATACATATGTACGTACGTACATATGTTCGTACAGACGCCATTAAAAATTCTCTTCAGAATTCATTTTAAAGCAGTTTTATAATTTTTTTGGAGGAAAAGAGTATTTTATTCTGTCTTTACGTACAGATATCACGCAAAAACATCGTTAAATTGCATTTGATAGCGGTCAAAATGGATATTTTCGTTGAAATATGCTACCTGAAACTTTTCGCGATTACAATACTTCCTTTTTACTTCGTACAAGGAAGTAAAAATTGGATGGCTCTAGGTACCGTTGTTTTATCAAAATGCGAAAAACACATAGACGTTTATGCAGATTCTTCATTATTTAATTTCTTCAAATATAATACAGGGCGATAATATTCGGTGGCAACAGTTTGAAAAGTGAAATGGACATTCAGAGTGATTTGACACAAAATCACAAAATGAAAACAAATCCCTCAGGGACTTTGGACTAATGGCCTCCGGCCCAGGTACCCTGGTGTACCGAAGCACTGTTCTACCAGGAGACGATTTGGACTAATAATCTACTATTTAAAATCACCAAAGAAATAAATTTTAATAGATTTCTTTAATTATTAAGCACTTTAATCATTAATTATTTTAATAATTAATTATTTTATTTATTTATTTATTCTTGCTCCTCTTTCCTGAGGGTCTACGGTAGGGCTACGGCTCTTGTAATTTTAGAAATTAAGACCTGGATTAGAATCATTTTAAGTCAATAGAGTCCTCTAAACTTCCAAGAACCATAACCTGGATAACAGGTTAATAAATATTTCATTGTATGTTTAGGTTTTTAGTTTTGAATAGAAAATATTCTTTATTTTTATAAAGAATATTTTCTATTTGATATTATTGATATGGATCAGTTTTGGTACATTTCAGTTTTTCCTAAACTACTCTCATTATGTAAATTTCTTTTATTTATGGGGCACTTTTTTTATTTTTAAACTCATAGTCAGACGTTAACAAAAGTTTAATCAAGTTCCAAAATTTGAGATCCTGTGCCCTCAGAATAGTTTTAATAAATTTTGGAGGATGATGTACTTCTTTTGAAATACCAACATTTCACTATCAATCGATCTGTAGTTTTGCAGAAGTGATATTGATGCATATGCATAATAAGAGTTGCATGATAATCTGTGATTAAATAGAAATATCGGATTTGAAGACCCAGAGGGAAAAACCATTTATGTTCATAAACTTTTAATGATGAAGAAAATATTATTATAAATTCATCAAAAAATCTGTAATAAACTTTCAAGTTTATTTAATGAAATTTGCATTATAAATGAATCCAGTTTTTTAGGAAGCATGTCATTCTTTGCTTTTTCTTTCTTGAATAATCAAATTTGAAGTTTAAAATAAAAATATCTCTGAATTTATCATACAAATCTAGAATGTTCGTTTTGTACATGTGATGTCATTTCGCAGTGTTCTGTTCTTCTGGCATGTATATTGTCTTACTCTGTTTTAAGGAATAATTCTCCTCTTGAGAAAGTTGATAAACTCATTTATTTTAGAGATAATTTCTTCAGGAATTGTATGTTTTCATCTGTGATCTACTGGTTCTTTTTCATCAATAAACAACTCAACATTCTCTTTTTGAATGGTGTGTAAGACACCTGGGTAAACCCTACTCCGAATCGAAAAATACAAAGCTTCAAAATAGTATCTCAACTAACTTAAGACTGATTACAATAAAATTACATATCAACTACAGCTCATGGGAGTGTACCTAAACAGAATAGTCAAATTCATGTTAAGATGTAGAATAGTAGCCAAAAAATGCAGAGCTAAATAGTTCCAACTTATCAAACTGGCAGGAACTAAATGTAGTTTGCACACACAGACCAGAAACACGCTTTGTTTTACTATCCAAAAACTTCAGTTTAAATACTAGCTAACCTCACTTACAATCTGGTGAGAAAATGGGAAGGAGAAGTTACGGTGAAGGCTGTAAATATGAACAACTTGTTAATTTAAATAATAACCTTAAAACATAAGACCTAAAAATGAGTATCTTATACTTAATAACTGCTATACTATCTAGAGAAAAGCAACTGGAGTAATGAAAAAACTTCTAGAATGTCATCAATGATTTTGCAAGCAGAAAAACGAACAAAGTAAATAACACTTAAGAATGTTGGTATTAAAGTGTTATTTCAAAAATTAATGCAGATCTTTTATCTATTTCTTTTATGTTATTTTGCTATGTTACAGGTCTAATTTTCTCATGCATTTAGGGGGGTTGCAGGTGGACCATGCTGGGCAGCAAAAGCTGTAACTGCACCACTGCTAACTGAATATTTTAATCAAAATTTTAACTCAGTATTTTAAATCGAAAACTGAATTACTTTTGACTTACTACATTTAAAAAGTTTCCTGCAAACTAGCATGTAAAACAGCACTGCTAATGATATAACGTGAATTACTACAACAATGAATTGGAATTTTATATTATCTAAAATTATTAGCATAAATGCTTCATTATTAAATTTAAATAAAGTATTAGTAACTATTCTTGTATTACCTTAATAAAAATTATATTGTAAAATGAATTATTAAATGACTTACTATATGAATTTTAGTTTATTGTTAAAATTACATTTTGTTCCATTTGGAAATACATCAGTTTTGTACTAATGAAAATTTTTTTCAAACCATAAATTATTGACACAGCAGTATAATGGATAACTGTACACTTTTTTAGGGTACCATAAGTGTAGGTGTTAATGCAACAGATCTGTTTGAAACCTATGATATAGATACTGGGTAAGAAGAAATTTTTATTTTTAATAGAAAGCATTTTTCAATTTTGAGCATATAATTACTGTTAAACTGCATCTTGTTGGATTCTTTAAATTATATTGAAACTTAATCCTTGTTTTTTTTTTTTTTTTTTTTTGTTTGTTTTCTGCCTTTGTAAATTGCAATAGCGTTTTAACTCAGGGTTGCCATGCTATTAGGAAAAGCAACTTAATTCAAAAATTGACCAAAAAAGTCAGGGAAAAGTTATTAAATATTTTAATAAAAATTTAAATATTTTAGTCAGGGAGTTTCATACTGTGATCCCCAAAAAAGCGATTTTCATGTAAATAATTTTATTAATACTTATGTTTTGACCAACTGCACCAACAAGATGGAATTTTTGAATGATCAATGTTTACTCTAGTAACTGTTTGAATTATTTAGAACTATTTCTCAGAAAATGTTTATATATATAAATGCTGCAGAAATTCAAAGTTTTGGACAGCTTATTAGTATTTTACATAGCATAGCAAGAGTCATACATAGCATAGCTTTTAACATTTAAAAGTATCATCATAATTATATATATTCTGAATTATTACTTAATATTATAAACAAGAAGCTTCTTTCTCTTCTTTTCTTTTTTTTTTTTTTTACTTACTTTATGTAATGAAGAATATTATAAAAATGAAATATTGAATGAAATAGCAGAATTTAAAACATTTTTTATGAACATAATATCTAATTTTTATAACCCGTTTACTAGAATAAAAGTATTGGGGAATTATGCATTTTCTAATATTAAATTCATTAAACTTTTCATATTCATTGATATTTTTCTATGTAATATATTTGTCTTATCATTTGTATAAAATTTAGCCTTGTGATATGTGAATACATTTAATCTCTTGCTATGCTATGGCTGCCTCTTTTTTGTATGGAATTAATGTCTCTGTTATAAATAACATTAGGTTTTTTTAAATCTATTAAACATTTTTTAATATAAAAAAAGTATTTTAAACTTTTAAGCATTATAATATCTTGAATGCTTGGCTATCATACACTGAGCTCGACGTTAGAAGACTGTTTAGTGAATAATTTATAAGTCTTTAAAGTACAAAATCAGGAGAAGGGTATAAAGAACCTTTTATTAACCCTTTGCGACACGCATATTTAAAATATATTTTAATCTTTAAAAAAATGCCTTAGAATAAGTCAGATGGACTTACTTAAGTGCCTTTAAGGCTTGAAAAAAATTCTGCGCTTTTATTTTTTACGGTGGAAGGTGGGATACCGTTTGTCCCACCATGCAACTAGCACATGTCTTATAGCATATTGGTGTATAGCAGGAAAAAAAATCATATGTGGAATGAATAAACAAAATAAAGCGTTCATTCTAAAATATTCATAATAAACACACTAAAATGCATTTTGTACTTATTGCATATATGCATGACTTGTAAAATTTTGCATATGCATATTTTGCATATAGTATATATTTAATATTTTTAAATTTTAGGAACAAAAGAAAATATTTTCTTGAATATTATTTTAAGATTAAAATTTGATACTCATACATATGATACTAAATAAAATATTGAAATTGGCACTTGATTCAAAAACATTTATATATGATTAAAATTGAAAAAAAATCATTTTTTATGAAACTTTGAAAAACATGCTGTTTCATTCTTTTGTAAGCATAGAGGCACTTCACATATTTCACACATCCAAAATGTTCGTCGTTCTTCTTTCGATATGCTGCAATATGCACATCTTCTCCTGCTCGTTCTCTTTGGCGTTTTGCTTACATTTTTTAGTCTCTTTTCTGGTTGTACGAACGGGTTTTTATTTGAACTGGGGATTTCAATTTTCTTTTCAGCTCTTTCTTGCCTGCAAGTGCCATTAGACCTTCTATAACTGAGAGAAGAAAATCTTTCATTGTTTTTACATCATGATCAGGTTCGCAAACAAACTTGAATAAATGTGTTTACTATACTCGCATCTAAAAAGTAAAAAAAAATCATGTGCCACCATTTCTTGCTTTTGCGGTCTATTTCATATAGCCCTGTCAGTTGATCAATCAGTCGACATATCCCATATTCTTATTGTATGGAATAATGCTGTTTGGGCACAGTACTTTTTTTTTTTTTGTCTTTCCATCTCACTCTTTTCTATTAATTTCTTTCATTTCAGTTGCCTTTTCCAAGCAAGACAGGATAGATACGGATCTTTTATCCTTCCATTTTATGCAATAAATTGAATCATCGCTAACTGTAAAGTCTATATATTCTCTTGACATAAATTTGTCTTTTAAAATTTGGGTAGATACTTCCGATCCACATTTACAGTGCCACATGCATAGATGAGTCTGTGTCTTTAAAAAGCGAAATTATAACTGCTTCCCTTTCTTCTTCAGCAATAACTTCAACCTCAGTTATTCTCTCTTGGATTTCACTTTCATCTGAATCAGAACTGACATCTGAAGCATTTGAGTCGCAATCGGATGGCAATTCAGCAAAAAGATTCAAAGCTTCCCGAGTTGTTAATTTTTTTCTAGACATTTTAGCACATCAGAGCATACAACGGATGTAAAAGCGCGCACAATCACGAAAAAAGTAGATGCAAAAAAGAAAAGAAAAAATAATCGTGAGTGCTGCCATCTATTGAGCGGAAATTCAAGTGTGTGGTGGGACAAATTTTAACCCACTTATTTCAACTGCAAAATTAATGTTATAAAATATTGAATCCAATTAAGATTTTTGAAAATAAAATACCTTTGAATATTAAAAAGAATCATACGTATCATAAATTGTATACCAAAATTTTTAAAATATTAAAAAATGCGAGATACATGGATATCACTCTTGTGATCCTATTTTGAATATTTTTTGCTTATAAACTTAAGCCCTGGTATAGTAGTAACATATACTGAGAAAAATAATAACTAAAATAGATTATTTTTAAAAGATTAGAAAATTTCTAACGGAAATTGCTAACTGAGAAAATAAATATTAATTAGGTAGGACATATATTGACCACCATGCCGCAAAGATTTAACTCAGTTCGCAGATGGCATCAACTCATGTTTAAAAAGCCAACTTTTTTTACTTAATTTAAAAGGTAATGAAAGACTGAGAAGTAATGAAATTATAGCCTAATGGCTTCACAGGTTAACTATCATGTGAGCTGACTCTGCCTTGAAAGTTGGCATAAACAAGCCTAATTAGGCTAACTATAAATTAATTAGAAAACTAGAAAAAATAACTTAATCCTATAAGACACAATGCTGGTATAAAATGATAGGATTCAGATGTGTAAGAAAGGATCAAAAGGTCCCTTCAGAAAACTAAAAATAAGGAGGAAAGTTTGAGCAGCTTTGTAGGTGACATAGCTCAGTAGCTTTCCAGATTTCTGCTGAATTGCGCATGCCATGCGACGCTAAGTTGCTCCATTTTTCCAGGCTGGATCCCATAATTTTCGACAGTTGTGCATGTAGTCAAATATGCAGCAGTCTGAAAATCACCCTGCATGTCATATTAAAATTGTTTTAAAAGCATTTTATAAAAGTCTTTTAATAATATTTTGTATTATTCATTAAAACTAAAAAACCATTATTTCAGCGGTAACCGCTGAAGAGCATGTAGTCTGAATTATAAAAATTTATAAATATTTTAAACTGATTTTATAATTTTTCTAAATTTTTAGTGTGTGCATACAGTTTGTAATAGATTGAATGCACAAGTCCGATATTAGATAATAAAATTTATTTTTATCAAAAGAAATATTTCAGAACTCTAGAATGTTCCACTGAAATATTTATACAGGTGTTCACAGTATCACACAGTGTAATCAGTAGTTACAACTCAAACTACTTTACACAATGCAATTCAAAGCGCATCTAAAGAGAAAGCTAATCCAATCTCACGCTGAACTCACAACAATAACAACGACAGCTAACTAAACAACTGAGAGCAGATGCCCTCTCTTTGGGCGTAAATAGGTTTCAACCGGCCGTGAGATATTTCTAGTACTTTCTGCTTCTCCAAATTACTGGAAAGCAATACGAGGGTGGAATAACTGTTACAGCTAACATAGTGGTCAATTACATTTATTCAATCTTAATACAAATTACTGAGATAACATTGAGATTTATCAATGTTAAATGCATATGCCCCTGTATTCTTACTTTTCTGGTATAGCCTTCCCTTTTTATAATATTATTTTATCCTTTATAAAATTTATCTCACGCTACAGTCTTATGCTATCAGATTTTTTTTCTAACTTCTCATTGTATTATATTTACAAATTATAGTATTGTATTCTCAATAATTTTCACATGAATTGTTATTGAAAAAATTTTGCACTAATCATAATTTTCAGTTGGAATAATAATGATAAAATTATCATTTAACATATGAATTTGTTCCAGTTTTCCAGCTGTTGAAATTAGTTCTATGTCAATATCTCAGTCTGTTGAAGCTCCCATAAGTGTTAAAGACACTTTATCTTTGAGTGGTAATCTTAATACACAGAATGGTACAGGCAGTGGAAATATAGCTTGTTCTTGGAAAAATGTTTTTTCAGCTAGTAGCTGGATGGAGGTAAATAATTTTTTTGTATAAATATATAAATCCTATTGTCTAGTAGGATGAATGCTTAAATAATAACTAACTTGTGTAAATAAGTTTTTAGCTGAAAGAATTATATTTGGAGATTAAGAAGTGAAAGAGTATGACTAAAGGTCTAGTGTGGGCAAAGAGCTATATGGCTGTATTAATATAGAATAAGAATTATTGAATATATCAATACTTAAAATATAATTGATGAATTGCTAGAAAAAAAATTAAAAACCTTTTTCTTAGTGGTCATCTAATTTAATGAAAAATTATTTTAATTTTAAAATATTCCATATAATGTTTCAGCAGTCTGATGTTCTACTTTTCTCTCCCAATGAATATTTTTTAATATAATTTTAATTTTAAATATTTTGCTTTTGAAATGCAGAGGAAATGATGTAAAATTCACAGATTTATTAAAATATTAATAATTTTAAATTGTTATGTTTGTTTAGTTATTTATTGCACTTCAGTACTAAGTGTGATTCAGACATTACAGGTATGTAAATACTTTCTTAGTGGCCCTAACTGAAAAAAATCACATTATCATCACTAGAAAATTGAACGAGAGTCTTGAATGAAGACCATGCTGTCTAGTTTTTTCTAATTTTTATTGACATCACCCGCAGAAAGCCTATTATACTGAAAAATCTAACCATAATTAATCTGAGAACAGTAATTAATCCAAAATTAACAATAATGCGTAATTAATCCTAGAACAGGAAATAAAACTAGCCTAGTAAGCAAGAAAATCTGCTACACCCAAAATCTAAAGTCCATTTTTCCATAAACGTTTGCCACAAGGCCTGCTGGGAAAAGAATTCAGACGACGATTGATCACGGCGTCTGATCACATGATCATTTTATTTTTAACAACTTGCCCCCCCATGAACCACAGGGGGTTCATCAAACTTGTATATAAACAGTATAAATTCATACTACAAAAAACATTCGAGTTCTAGACACAAGAAAAAAATATATATCATCTAAATAACTGAAAATTCAAATGAAACATTAAGTAATTTAAATATAACATTATCAAATTCAAAAAAGCAATATTCACTTTTTTAGAAGATTATTCAATGGCCCCCTATAAGAGCATACCATGACTCTGTGAACTTAAGTATACTTTAAATTATTAAATTTGTGCTTGGAAATTATTAGAATTACAAATTTTAACAGAATAATTCAAAAAATAATAAACAGCCATAAAAAGATATACTCACAATACATATTTGTAAATTAACACTGACGATTAACACTTTAGCTCTGAGGTTCTAAATTGTACAAAAGTTGTACAGGGCGTCTGATAACCGATGACTCGGTTTTTACCTTGCAAGCCTTCACCTTGCCATCTCTTCCAGGAAATAACTCGAGGATTCTCCCTAATCTCCAGAAATTTCGGGGTAAATGATCCTCCTTAACTAAAACTATTACTAAAACTAAAACTGAAGTCTCCCTGAACAATGATATTCTTTTCCCTAAAAGGAAATTAGCATGTGGAGTTAAAGCATGTGGTTCATCCAAGTCACTTCCAACACAGGAAATTGGCTGAGAGTTAATCATACCTTCAATTTCGATAAGAACAGTTTGCAATTGCTCAGTGGTTAGAGATGACTTTCCAAAGATTTTCCGTAGAGCGACTTTCACGGAACGCACCATGCATTCACAAAAACCTTCCCAGTAGGCCACTCTTTCCACAATATACTTCCATTTAATTCCGTTGGCAGCATAAAATGTTTTTACTTCGGGATGATTCATTACTGACCAAATTTATTTCAGCTCAAGTTCAGCACGTTTGAAAGTACGTGCTTTGTCAGAAAAGATCACAGAACACACGCCTCTTCGAGATACAAAATATCGGAAGGCAAGCAAAAATGCATCTGCCGTCATATTACTGACTAGTTCCAGAGGAACACTTCTTGTAACAGCACAGGTTATCAATAGAATATATTGTTTGTTTTTACTATCTTTCACAAATAACAGAGACCAGTATGATCAATCCCAATTACTGTAAATGGGGCTGATTGTTCCACTCGAAGAGCTGGTAATAGAGCAACCATCTGGTCTCCTGGAGAAATGCTGAATCTTTTGCAAATAACACATTTACCTAGAAGAGATTTTATAACTTGTCTGGCCTTTAGTCTCCAGTATTTTTCTATCACCTGCACCAACATATGAGATACGCCGGAGTGAAATGCTTTATTATGGGATTTCCAAATCAGTAATTGAGTTTAGATTTTGACGGTAGTATAAAAAGGTGGTTTTCATCCCTAGATAAATGAGTTTTCTCAAGCCTTTCTATCACTCGCAATACACCTTCCTATTCCAAAAATGGGTTTAAGCACAACAACATAGAGTCTTGGTAAAGGCTTGCCATTCTTCAAACAATTAATTTCTTCAGAGAAAAAGTCCCTTTGCTTTGACCCAGAACTGTTCAGCACGATTATATTCTTCAGTAGTAAGAGCACTCATTGTACTAGTTTTCCTCTTAAGAACATCAACAAACCGCAATACCCAAGAAATCACCTTCAGTAGTTTGTGTAAGCAATTAAACTTATTAACATCAATTATCTGTTTGTAAACAATTGCAGAACTAATTATAGCAGAAGATTTATATTCAGCTTCAATCTCCTGGTCTATTGAGTCATATTCAAATCTCTTCAGCTGGGGCCAAGTATTCTCTGGGTACAATAACCATTTTGGGCTCTGCCACCATTTTTTTGAAGTTAGCAAATCTTTACTAGTTAATCCTCTTGTTAACAAGTCAGCGGGATTTTCTTTACCTGTTCACAGTCTCCATGCACTGGGATCTGTAGTTTTATGAATTTCTAATACAGTCAAAAGTCGTTAATTCGGACACCCATAATCCGGAATGATCTACGATCCGGACCTCAAAGCTAAAAACTTTCTGCGCATGCACCGCGTTGGCACATGCGCACAGGCGTTTTACGCGTGCGCGTAAGACCTTGACTACTGCGCATATGCGTGTGCGCAAGTGCAGAATACGTTTTCGCCAGCTCGTTTAATGTATAACGGACAGTGTAAGCTAAAATTATCTAATTATCTATTTCAGTTAATGTTGCAGATTGCGTTGTTCCTTAATCTTGGAATTGGATCAGGCTTATCATTTTTTGCAGACTGTAAGAGAAATTTTATAAAAGTAAACTTGAACTTTCGATTATGTCAAATAGAATTTCCGATGCTGGAACTTCCAAAGGATCTACAAAACGAAAGTATGTTTCGATGTCCAACAAACAAAAAGTGGAATTGCTGCAAAAAATGGATAAAGACATGAAGAATGTGACAGCAAGGTTAGTGAAAACGAAAAAATTTCGATTGACAAGTTAGTCGGTATTCTCGGCACAGCAATTAACGGGACTTGAACAGCGGAACTTAGTAACTGAACAAGAAATTATGTCTTTTTATAGAATTAAAGAGAGAGTATTATCACATAAAATGAAGCAACTTAAACAACTTACATTGACAGAAATGTTTACTAAAGTAAACAAATAAATATTAAGCTTTTTTTTTTTTTTTTTTTTTTTTTTGTAAATTTTGATACCTTTTAGATTATAATTGTTCTTTATTTCATAAATTACGGTTTCATATTTTTAATTTTAGAATTTCTGCATGCCATCTTACGAGATTTAAACTGATGATCTATAATCCGGAAAAATCGATAATCCGGAATCGCCGAAGTCCCGACGAGTCCAGATTAACGACTTTTGACTGTACTCTGTTTGAAACAAATTGCTTCCACTTAGATGCTGTGCCTTTTATCCAGTGTAACACAATTGTTGAATCACTCCATAGAATGATATTTTCTAAAATTTTAAAAGGATTTTTACAATATTTGGCTAATCTTGCTGCAATTACTGCACCCATCAATTCTAGTCGGGGTAACGTCACCTTTTTAATTGGCGCAACTCGTGATTTGGAAGGTATGAAGCTAGTTTTAAAAGTGCCATACGATGTCTTGTACCTAAAGTATGCAACTGCTCCAAAAGCTTTTAATGAAGCATCAGAGAATATATGGATGTGTAAATCTTCTTCCCTCTTCAGATTTGTGCCAGGAAAATAATGTCGAGGAATTTTCAAATTTTGAAGTTCTTTAATTTCATTACACCATGCATGCATGCCATTTTTCTTTAATTTCTCCGAAAAACATCTCATCCCATTCTACCCCTAACTGCCACAGCTCTTGTAATATGACATACACTTCACTCGAACATGTATAACATACACTTCACTCGAACTAGAAATGGAGAGATAAGTCCAGATGGATCGAATATTTTTATGGCTATGTGTAGTACGTTTTAATACATTCATTACCATCCAACGTGGATAAGAATGACCTTAAGTCTAGACTTAATGTGTCTTCAATATTATTCCAACTGAGTCCTAATACTTTTAAATCAGAATCAGAATATTCATTTATTTTGATTATTGAATTAGAATTCTTCTATAAATCTTTCATTTCTTTAGAGTTAGTGCCAAATTTTCTCATTTCATGTTTGCATCCTTTAAAATCAAAACAGCATCACAAGATAACTCATAAGCTTCTTGAACAGTGGAACTTCCATGAAAAAGATCATCCACATAAAGAGAACTATTCAACATTTCATATGCAAGAGGTTTCGTTATTCTTGTAAGTATTAATATGAGTTTTAAATGTTGCAGCCAAAATGTAAGAACTAGTGACACCAAAACAATGTCTATTAAAATGATACATGGTTATCGGTTGGGTTTTGTCGTAGTTTTTACAATACAGGAAACATAAATAATTCTGGTCATCTCTCGTGACTTGAATTTGAAGGAATGCCCTCACAATGTATCCACAGAATCCAATTTTATGTTCTCTAAACTTCAAAATAATATCTAAAAATTAGCATTTAAATTCTTTCCAGCAAGGAGACATTCATTAAGACTATTACAACTTCCTTGTTTACTACTGGCATCATAAACTACCCTAGTTTTAGTACTAGAAGAATATTCCGTGAAAATTTCTTTATGAGGCATTACATATCCAGTGAAACAACTATTGTTACACATTTCAATAACTCCTTCATTTAGTTGTTCCTTCAATATTATTATTATAATTGATGAGCATTATATCTCTCAAATAATAACTCATCAGCCTTAAACTTCTTTTCTAATGCAGCAAATCTTTTAGTCGTAATTTCTAAATTACTAGACAGATTTTCTCGTAAAGCCTCAGACTTCCATAAAAGTGGTGACTTGTACCTTCCATTTATAAACCATAACTGCATTTCGAATTCTGTAATATCATCCGAGATTTTCTCTTTTCCATTCTCAAGAAAATAGGATTCAGAACTCCACAAACATTCCAAATCATTTTCTACCGAAGTACATGCAATCTTCAAACAGGAAGTAGAATTATGCAGATGATTTTCCGGAATCTGCCTTGTGATATTATCACAGAATAATGTCTATTGAAAATATAAGTTTTTATTTATTTTTTAACTTCCCCGATTATTGTCGAAAACGTAAAATCGGTGCCTAAGAGTACCTGGACTGGTTTGTTATCTTGTAATGCTTCAGAAATTTCAAAGCCACATGGAGTTAAATCTTTTAATAATTCACGTTTGATATTAGAATACATATGAACTCCACTGATTTCATCAGATACTAAAGTGTGAATATCTATGCTAGAATAAGGAGGATATTTGCTTCTAAGAGTTATATTATTGACTTCAAAATCCTTTTCATAAGGGTTATGTTTTGCGAAAGTATAAAATAAAAGCCTTTCTTTCTTTAAGGGAATTGAAAGCCCTTTCTAAATCTTTTCGAATAAATGATTTCTGCGAGCCCGAATCAAATAACATCAATGAACCGTTTAAAATTATTTTCAATTATTATCAAGTTCTTAACCGCTTAAAATTATTTTCCACTTGTACGCAAGCAGTCTGAAGTAAAGTAGTGTAATTTTGTACATAGTTTTGTGACTTAAATACAGAAGACATAACAGCTTGTTTATTAGAACTTTGAATAAGTTCAGCCTTTACTGACGGTTTAATTTCTGATGTATGTTTATTCCTTGTTATGGGGCAGAATAATGAATTATGCTATAAACTCTGACAAATTTCACAAGGTTCTATTTTTACTTTACATTGCGAAATTAAATGTTTGTTAACCAAACATCTATAACAGCATCCCTCTTTTTTTAGTTTGTATCACTTTTATTCATCAGTAAACGTTTTATACTTTAATCTGGAATGAGAATTAGAATTACAAAAGTTGCATGTTTTCACTACCGTATTTAATGCAGCTGGTGTTGGAATATTGGTTTTAAATCTAGCCTGAGGTTGAAAGTGATCCTTTCCTTTTAAAGGTTCCCATGTCTTTACAGAAAGCCCAGAATCAGTTCTTGCAGCTTACCTACATTCAGTTTCATGTTTGATAAAATTCATTAGCTGATTTATATCACTAGAATTTTTAGGATCTTTTTTGTGATAAAATTCTATTACTAAATCGTGAGGTAATTGTTTTAATAAAATTAGTATAAGCAAATGAGTGTAATTTCCGGATGCAACTCCCATAGAATTTAAATTTCTTATACTAATTTCACTTTCTTTATACAATTTTCGAAGCGCAAGGAGATTTTGAAAAAAACTTAACTGGCTCAATTTCGAATAATTTATTCATGAAACAACTAATCAAATGTTCTTGATTACCGTATCGCTCCTGTAACAAATTCAAACAGGATTTATAATTTTTGTCTGTGAGCGCAAATCCCGAAACAATTTTGTAAGCTTCACCTGAAAGAAAAGATTTTAGATATATGAACTTCTCAACATTACTTAATGAATCATTAGAGTCAATTGCACTTGAAAAACTATTGAAGAATTCTTGAAATAAACTAGAATCGTCATTAAAAGTGGGAATATGAAATTTAGGCAAATTTATAGAAGATGATGTATTGCAAATATTCGTGTTACAAATGTTAACATTTTGAGAAGATTTAAATTGTTCACTTTCATACCTTTTTAAGTTTGTTTTAATTTTGAATTTAATATTACTTATAGATTCATTATACTCGAGTGAACTTCCATTTCGAACATTATACTATCTTGAATTAGGTCTTTGATTTTCAAGTTTAAAGTTAGAAGTTCATTCTGTTTTTCTTCAAAACTTAACAAAAATTCCGACAAATTCTCCTGAATGTTTTCATCTTTATGAATATCCAGACTAAGAGTCAATTCAAGATTCAAAATAAGAGTCAATTCTAGTAATTAATTTCGTGCAAGCACTTCTGATAACCTTCCTCTTGTATTTCAACTTATCAAGAGTTTCCATTTTATACATGAAACCAAATTAAAAATAATAACAATTCAAGTGATAAAAAAACTATTAAATTACAAAGTTATAATACTTGCAATCCAAGTGTTCAAATTTTAGCCTAGTGCAATCCGAAAGAAATAAGCCTTCTCGGGTTTTGGCACCATGAAAAAAATCACATTATCATCACTAGAAAATTGAACGAGATTCTTGAATGAAGACCATGTTGTCTAGTTTTTTCTGATTTTGATTGACATCACACACAGCATATTATACTGAAAAATCCAAGCGTAATTAATCTGAGATTAACAATAATGTGTAATTAATCTGAGAACAAGAAATAAAACTAGCCTAGTAAGCAAGAAAATATGTTACACCCAAAATCTAAAGTCTATTTTTCCATAAACGTTTGCTGCAAGGTCTGCTGGAAAAAGAATTCAGACGACCGTTTATCACGGCGTCTGATCACATGATAATTTTATTTTTAACAATAACTAACTTAACCCACCGGATATTAACAATGCAAATATATTTATTCTTATAAATAAAGAGAAGTTTAGAAAAATTACTTAAATTTTGAGATATTTGAGCATTTCTATGGTTTTATGGTGTTTTTTAATTGAAATTAGGCAAACTCGCCCAATTATTGTGTATACATATAGTTTAAAAAAAGTATTATACGAGGGCTATCCAGAAAGTAGATTACGTTTTGGAATAAAAAAATAAACAAAGTATAGGAAACAAATTTTATTATATACAGATGAAAGCCACACTCAAATACTACTTTTCTACATAGTCACCATACAAATTAAGGCATTTATCGTAGCGTTGTACGAGCTTGGAAATTCCTTCGTCGAAAAATTCGGCCGCCTGCGCCTTCAACCACTTCGTTACCTCTTCTTGCCTTCCATCTTGCACAAAACTTGTGGTAACCAAGCTTTTCGCTGATGATTTCGTGCAACAAACTTCGCGAAATTTGTGGAAAACTCAAAGAAAGTTCCGTTATTGTGAAATTTCGATTTTCACGGACTTTAGCATCGACTTTTTCGAGAAGTTCGGCGGTCACTATGCTGGGTCTCCCACTTCGATCTTCGTCGTGAACATTGGTTCGGCCATTTTGAAATCTTATGACCCACTGACGCGCTCCACCTTCAGTGATAATGTTGTCCCCATACACTTCACGAAGCTGCCGATAGATTTCTATCGGTTTACAGTTTTTTGCAGTCAGAAACCTTATTACTGAGCGCACCTCGCGGGATTTTCAATTAACGCAGACATTTCAAACCGTCACAGTATCTGAACAGAGCACAGCACGAACCTCTCACTAGCACGGCTAGATGCAGACTGAGCTGCGCAACGCTCTGACCCCAAGATGGCCGCGCTAGCCCCGCACCTAGCGGACACAGACGGAAACGTAATCTACTTCCTGGATGGCCCTCGTAATTCATCATTCTTGTTTACCAAATGAAATAATGAAAATTTTAAGAATTTGTCTTCTGTATTTGATAGATTATGATCTAACTGAAGTAGATAATTAGATAATTTTAGCTTAGCTTGCACCGTTATACATTAAACGCGCATGCATAAATGCATATGCACATGCATAAAGGTATTATGTGCATGCGTTAACGCATGCGCAGAAAGTTTGTAGCTTTGAGGTCCGGATTATAGATCATTCCGGATTATGGACATCCAGATTAAAGACTTTTGACTGTATATATTTTTATTTTTTTGCTTATTATTTCTATTTGACAATTAAGTAACTTGAATTATTGAGTATTTTAATGGTCAGTTTATAAGAATTTTATAAAATATATAAAAGAATTTTGTACTGAAAAAAGAGTAAAATTGTTCAGTAAACTGTAAAGATTAATTTAGATGTCAAGCTACAAAAATCAGCGTTATATTTGCAAAAGATTTCAGATTATTATATATTAGTTTAATACTTTTGTGTTATGACAAGTATCTAAAAATTATTTGCATGCCATTTGTAATATTTTATGCAGCACCAAATAAGTTAGCATTGTAATCTGTAAGTAATTCTGCTTGAAAATGTGTGATTGCTTAGGAAAATCATCCTGCACATCAGTGATAAAATATTAGAAATATCCATGCACATGGTATAACACCAGTTTTTATATAACTATTTATATAAATTAATTTTTTATGCAAATTGATTTTGATAGATAATGTTTCTTTACAGTGTGGAATTGGTGCTGGTAATGGTCTTCTACTTTCAGTCAAAGGTTACCGCACTTTTACAAAATTATGGTAAGATGAAAGTTGATGTATTAAATATTTTTATAACTATATTAATCATATTGTAATTGATTGTATATGTAGTATGTTTTTTTTTATTCATGTGAAAATATTAGAAATATATAATAATAATATGGCTTTGTATCTTGCTATTTTAAAATTAAAGTGCATAATTTTGCTAGAAATTCTTTATTTTCAAGTCTGTAAGCAGCTTAGAATTTATATACCTTTCTGCTTATATTTTCATTTTTGGTACTATATGGTTTTGAGGGCTGTAAAAAATCGCCAAACTATTGTTGATACCAAAATAAGTGCTGCCAAAAATAATTGTGGCAACCCTAACGCAAGAAAGAAAGTATAATAGTAAATAACTATCTAAGATTGATGTTTTAATTTAGATGAAAGGTTAATTTCACATAATACTTTTTATTATTATTATTTATATAAATAAGGCTAAACATGACTGAATGGAAGCATAAGAGTAAATAACTATTTTAAATTATTATTATAATTTATATGAAAATTGCTAAACATAACTGAATGGATGCCTGCATCGCTATTTTGCTACCGAGTTATTGCTAAAGCATAGTTTCATCTCATTGGTTGTTCAAACATAATTTTCTATAATGAATGATGCCTTTTCTTTGAAAAAAAATTCTTGGTAAAGTGCAGAATCGCCCACTTATTTGTTTGCCACTTTTTACAAGGGTTAAAAACAATTGGATTTTTGTCAATTTTCTTTTACTTTTTAAATGAAAATAGGTCGATGTGTACATAGCTAAAGTCAAGAAGGTGCGCAGTGCCATTTTTGTGCAATTTGGGAATTTTTTTTAAGTGAAAATAGGTCGATGTGTACATGGATACCGAATATGTGCAATTCTTAAAAACGTGTCAAGCAGTGGGTGATTCTACACTTTACCCAAAATTCTATTGCACGCTTTTCATCATGGGCAATTCCCAAATTGTTAAATCCATAGGATATCAAAAAAAGAATCTAAAATCAAAAAAGGATTTAAAAATTAAACTAGTATTTCAGCAGCGTCTTAAGAAATATTGAACTATATAAACTTATGCAATCTGAAATCAGCACGTAGGTTAGATTTGGCACGCTGTTAAATGGGCGCGTTTGCTAGTTTTGGTGCTTTTGCGCGTATATTTTCGCTGCAATTTTTTTACGGCCCTCAAAAGGGAATAGTACCTCATTTTTTTTATATATTATCATTATAAGTTTATATGCAGGTGCTGCAAGTAAAACCACAAATTTATATATTATATGTCATTGAGAAGAAGTAAAATATGTTATGCTCCATTCAGTCAGAATTCCATATGAAAAGGGATGTATGTATTGGTCAAAATTACTATACTGATCAGAAATTTTCTCTGTTTCTATAGTTATATTTCAAGTTTAAAGATTGTCCATGCTTTTCCTGCGGCCCATTGTTTTTTATAATCTGCTGATTAAATTATAATCTGAAAATAGAAAATACTAGGGTTGTTCAGAAAGTAAGTTGCATTACAAACATTACACTACTTTTCAACATAATTACTTAGCGCATTAAAGCATTTATCATATCAAGAAACAATGATTTTATGCTAGCATTATGAAAGGTGGCCACCTATCAGGTTAGACAGGATGTTGCAGCATCTTTCACTTCTTCATTGTCATTAAAATGCTGGCCGCTCAAATATCGATTCAAGTGTAAGAATAAGAAAAAGTCATTTAGTTCCAGATCAGGGCTATATGGTGTATGATTCATTTGTTCCCAGTCAAAGGACTCAATGAAACCTTGATTTACATCAGTGGAATGTGATCAGGCATTGTCAGGAAATAAAATGACACCGTCATTCAGCAAACCACGTCTCTTATTTCCAATGTTGCACCATAAGTAGCAGCATTGACAGTTTTGTCTCTGGGTATAAAATCCACCAATATGGCAACTTTTTTGTTCCAGAAAACAGTACATATGATTTTGCCATGTTAAAATGGTCTATCTGAACATCTGCCAGTTTGGCAAGGCAGGTTGCTTCCATTCCATTTATTCTCTTTTCAATGATGGCATGACATGAGAAATCAGAGTCTCATTTCCATTGATAATGTGGTTCAACAGTTCATTCCCCTCAACATCATATAAGCTCAGAAAGATCAAAGCATTTACCTTTATGCTCTTGTGTAAACATTTTCGGTGCCCTCTTTGCTCACACTTTTTGTAACCTTAGCATTCAGTAAAATTTCATGCAGAGCAATACACAAAATTTCAAGAATCACCACTGAAGGATTGGAGATCAGGAAATGTTTGTTGGCATAAATTTTTGCATGAGTTTCATGAACCTTTTCATTATTTTCAGCAAATGGCTGTACGCTTCTCGCTTCATTATGGACATTCATTCTGCCTGAACTGAATGACTGACCCATCTTCTCTACATTCCCCCACATAGATGCAGTTTTACATGGTTGCATATTTCTTGCATTCAAAAAATAAATTATGGAACGAATTTAGCAGTTGATCTGACCTTGTGTAGTCTTAAACATCTTCTATGCAAGATTTACACTTGTCAGCATTTCAAAATATGAACTTTTATATATGACACATTCTTTAGTCATTGAAGATGTAGTGTATCCATCTGTCAAGTACAGGAATTATTGTATTTGGAAACTTACTTTTTGTATAATCTTCATATATTTATTACATCAACTTTTAGTTAGTGTAAAATTTACTGATATTCCATGATATATGTGTGTGTGCTCCATAAGCGCTTGCCCAATCTTGGTTCAGATCTTAAACAAACGATTTCAACTCTGTATAGATATGTACCCTTTTGCTGAAATGTACAGTCACTTTTTCTGCTAGCTCATGCCTTGCTAGTGCATCTCATTGCTTTCGTGTATGTCTGTTGTCTTGAAATATGGTAAGTTGTATGTAAAATGTGGGGCACTTGTTACCTCCATAGTAATGTGTAAATCAAGAATATACGTTCTAAGAGATTATTCATCAAGGAATAAATCTTATGTGGTAAATATCCAGCTATTTGTAGTTTCCCAAATTCCCTAAAGTTATTATGTATTCCTATTTGTATGCCAGCAACATCTATAACCATCTTGGCTATGACTAAAAAACAATTGATGCTTTCTCTTAATTCATCTCTAACAGAATTATGATGTGTGTGTGTAACAACTGTATGTAAATCCAGGTACTAGCTTTAACTTAATTTGCAATAATCCCTTAATTCTCTAATTTAATCTAAATATTTCTCTCTTCCATACTTTATTATATAATGCTGGTTTTGAAATGAGAAGTATCCAGCGATCAGATGTGAATAAAGAATAAACTGGTTCACCAAATTGATCCAAAAATGTGACATCCAACCGATGTTTCCCAATCATCTAATTCTGAAAAATTTATTAGGCTGTACAAAAGTAGTTACAGAAGTAGGACAAAATGGCAATTACGAGTGATTAATTAATAAGGTTATGTAGAAATTTATTATTTATTTTTCATAAGTATTTTGTCATATTGCCAAGTATGATCTGTGAACCAAGACGCTGGTAATGAGACGTTTCAATTTTTGGAATAATTTTTCTTCATTTTTCTGAACATAAGAGAAAGTTATGACACTAGAAAAGAAAGAGGTGAGTTTACAACACTGTGAAAGAATTATTACATCAAATTAGAATTATTACATTAGAAAATTTACTACACCATTAAAATATCTTTCTATTTTGGTGGGAAGGAGATTTGGTGTTTATAGCAGAATTTATGGACTTTTCCTTTTAAAGTGTACAGTTAGAATTTTTTCAAGTATCTCAGTGTAAACTCTAAATTGTTTATTAGTGTTGCATGCCATGAGATTATGCTGTTTACTTTTCATAGGAAATTATATTAAGAACAATAATAATATAAATATTCCCTAAAAATATTTCACAAGAAAACTGCTTTGCATTGGAAAAAAAAGAAAAAAAAAATTGTTTTCCTGTTTTGTCTGTTCAATCCAGCTTCTGTTAAAAGCCACAAGTAGGTTCTGTTGAAAATACTAATGCAGAGTAACTGACTCTCCCAATTTCCAACCATTCTTCCATCAACCCGATTTACAACATATTTCTCCCGACTTTCTCTAATTTTTAAAATTTCTCGCAATTTTTATGTAGCTTGGCTTAATACTTTGTTATTTGCCCCCTCCCCCCAAAAATGTGATTTGGGGCATCTGAAAGCCCTCGGTTTTTCTTTAGAGTACATACAAAAGAAAACAAAGTCATTTTATGTGAGAAATTATGGCATGCTTCTTCTTTGTGAGTGAGAGCATATGTCCGAAAACCTCGTGTTCCAGTTCTCCAATGAGCATCGAGCACCACTGCCTGTCATCTGGCATTGTATTAGCCAATGAGCACAGAAGTAAGATCAAGGCTGTTATTTCATTCATCGTGTCACTGAGTGGTGTGAGTGCATATATTTTCAAAAAATAGTTTAAGAAATTGAGATCTTTTGTTTATGTCTGCAAAAAAGGTAAAATACTCATGTACTTTTCAAAAATCATACACAGATGATTTCTGTTATTTCTTCAAGGAAATGTAATATATTTGCAATGTGTAACATGTGTCGCTGCAATTTTTTGATTTCACACAGTGGAAGGGCCTATGTTCTCAAACATGTGCATACACAAGGACAACATGAGTTCTGTTGAAAAACTGAAAAATTAAATTCCTTGGAAACAAAAGACCAAAAATTTTTTAATGCAGGATGCCTGTTCTCAGCCTTTTTACTGGTGCACAACCTGCCACTGAATGCATTAGATCATACTGCAGCTTTATTAAAAAAATATTTTCCCGATTGCGAAATTACTAAGAATTTCTCAATTTCAAGGACCAAAATGGCTGCAGTTGTTAAAGAAATAGCTATCAAAAATAAATCTTCAGTTACTGATTCCATTAAAACAGTTCCATTTTGCTTCTCTATGGATGGAACCAATAATGCCAGTTCAAAGTTCTTTTCTTTTTTTTTTGTTTTCTTTTTTTTTAAATCCAGTGTCTTTAGAAACTGAGTGTAATTTATTTTCTGTCCACACTTCAGGAGGACATTTGACAGGCTTTAATATAGCTCAGCTAATTATTAAAACTTTAAAAGAAAATGCAATTGCTGAGGATAATTGTTTAGGACTTGATGCCAATAATGCATCAGTAATGGTAGGCTTGAAGACTGTTGCTGTAGGCATTTTAAAAAAAGAAAATTAAGATTTGCAGATTATAAGGTGCACCTGCCACCTCTTAAATTTAGCAGTTGTAGAAAGAGCAGCTTCATTATCAATAAGTGTAGATGAACGCTTGTCGATATTTATTATTGAAAACTCTAAAAGGAAAGAAAAATTGAAACAATTCCAACAGCTGCATAATACTGAAATAAGAAAAATTTTGAAGCATGTATGTACATGCTGGCTATCTTTAAAGAAATGTTTATCTAGAACCTTCGACCAATGGAGCCCATTTCTTGCATTTTTTAAAGAAATAAATGCTAGTAGAGTTAAGTTGAAAGACTTCAAAAGTTATACAATAACTAAAGTAAATGGAAATATAGTTACTACTTCCACTGTTAAAAGTAGGTTTGAGAAAAATTAAGTAATTTCTGCACTAGTGAGCAATTTAATTAACAATTCTTAAAGTAATACTGCAAAATATTAGATTGAAGCTGATACAAATTTTTCTTGAATAAAATTTTTTAAAAAAATGCTCAACTTGGGAAACATTTTTCAATTACTGTAAGTTTATCTTGGGAAGAAAGAACATTTATGTTTTTGTCTTCGAACCTAAATAATAAAGTTTTTGCTTTTTTTTAAAATTCATTTTGCCATCACCTGATGTTCTTAACACAGCTCTACAAAGCAGAATTCCATTAATTCATGTTTTGCAACCAGTAATTTATGCATCTGTTTAAAGACATTTTATCAAAGTTTGCAAAACCAATATTTGTCTTCCAATTAATTCTGTATATAATGTGATTTATGATGAAAGAGAAAATTAGAAGAAAGATGAAGATTTGGTAATAGGAGCTGCAACTGACAAAGTAGGGGAAGTACTTTTCAGAGTAAGCTAAAAATAAGTTTTATATTCTACATTAGAAGCTACTTCTGCCAGATATGTGATTACATATTGCATAAATTTCCAATCAACGATGAAGTGATTTCATATGTGAAAGTTGCAGATGTTTCTGCTGTAGCAAATGCATCTTTTCCTAATATATTTTTTAATAGTTTTCAGTTTTGCTCCATTCAGTCATGAAAGACAATGATATTAATATTGCAACTGATAAATTGCAGTAGCAGTTTTGCAGGTTACAGTTAGAAAACTTGAGTAAAATTTTAAAAACCAGCTAGGATTGACCCCAGTGGAGTTTAATTGGAAAACTGTTGGAGTTTTAAAGTATAATGAAAAGGTGTTGATGGAGTTTTAAAGTATAATGAACTGTCTAGAATATTATTGGCCATCCTGACAATTCCCCATAGTATTGCAGAGTTCAAGAGGATTTTCAGTGTTGTTGCAAAAGCAAGGGCTGAGTTTAGACCTAATATGAGTGATGACACGTTAGAAAAACTTTTATTAGTAAAAGCAGGCCTGTGTAGCAGTTGCTATGAACAAAATTATGAAGTTTTTTCTTAATGAAAGCAAAGTCTGCCACTGTTCAGAGCATTTGTACGAAAACTGATTAAAGCATTATTGTTCTTTAAAAAGATGCAAATAATAAAAATGTTTTTTACATGTGAGTATTTTTGTACTGTTTGCATATAAGAATTAGTTACTCAGCTTTCAGATATTAATAACTCTACAAAGTTAATTTGTTATTAAAAAATACATTTTTATTGTTTAAAAAATCTCCTGATTTGTTTAGTGTTGTAGTTTGGCAAGTATGCTAATGTAATATTTTAATACACACTTGTGTCCTCAAAAGCCCTAACCCAGCCTTTATTTTTGTGACCAAGCTTCAATTTTTTATCCAGCCTTTATTTTTATTGTAGAGATGTACTTCTGATTACAGAAATGTTTTAAATCTTGCAAAGATTCATAGTTTTGTATTTTTGAATAAAAAAAGTGATTTTGCTTAAAATATGAAATCCTCTGATGCATAATATATTTACAGTATGTAAATATAAATTATAATATATAGTATTATAACTATAATAACCATATATTATAATATTATATTCAACAATTAATAATTCAAAATTAACATGAAATTAATTTTAAAATTTTTGTAAATGCATGTTAAGTGTCCTTCATTTATTGATTTGTATGCAGTAATGAGTAGCTAAATAATGTCATTTTCTCTGTCCCCCCCCTCACAAAAAAATATTAACGATGGGTGGTGGAATGGAAATGGTTTTAATTATATTATTCTAAAAAGTTTATATATTATAACTTCGTTATTATTCTTTTTGAACACATGTTATAGCAACTTTTTAATTTGATACTATTAAAAATAATCATCTAGAATGCTGTCAGTTACATGCAATGTGTTCACCAAGCTGCTAGGATAACAGTTAAATGTTTCCCAGTGAGATGCTATTTTATTCATGAGAACAAATGAAAAGCTTAGTGTGCACATTATTTCTTTAACAATGATAATCAGATTGCATGTTAATTTCATCAATTAATTTTTTCGTAAAGTCTTTCATTGGTTTGAATTGTGTATCACCAGTTTTGATAAGCCAAATGATCTGATAGCAATTTCAGATATAGCTTGGTGAATTCTTTCTATATTTCCATCTTGTCTACATGACGAAAGGTGACTGAGATGCACATAACCTTCAATTGATATTTGGCCCCCTTTGAAAACAATAAATGTCTCAAATATATTTCATTCATAGCACTGTCCTTTGAAATTTCACCCTGTTACTGATCAAGTGGTTAAGACTGCTAAATTCTGGGAGTCTGAATAGGTGAACTAGCTGTTTTTTGATCCTGGGTGAACTAGCTGAATGTACGGTTGGTTTTTGTGGTTTGTGGTTTCTCTGTATATAACATGAATATGAGCCAGTTTCTTATAGAAAGTCTCTCATGAAGGCATCCTTCCCCTCATTCATATAATCTTAGGTTGCTTTGCCATATTCTAATAAGCTAACCTAACCTTACAAATTTCTGTGAGTATTGTGGCTGTTTCAGCCAAAATTATTTCTAAAAAAAAGCAGTATTTCCACCATTATCTTATTTAATATCCTTCAGTTTAATCCATGGAAGGAAAACTTTAAAAACAAAAGAAATGTTAAACACTTTTGTAAACAAATTGAAAACAAAATCTGAGATATTTTAGAACATATTAAGATTTAGTGTAATGTTACTACAGACTGTTAAGTCATTAGGTTTTGTGTAGAGCAAGAAATCTTGAAATCAACTGTACCCCCTCCAAAAATTAAAGTCTTATATTGCAAGCTGGATATGCTGACTATGATACGAGAAGGACTTAGTTGGGCTAATCAATTTCTGACGAAGTATCATCTATGACATTTTAGTTTTGTTATTACTGGCTGTATGATCTTTTTTACCAGGAAGTCTTAAAAAGTTAGGTTTGTCCTTAATAACAACAGAATGCTAATCCTTTAGCTATGTATGTTGGCCTCGGTGTTAGTAGAACATATGAAAAAAAATATTAATAATCCCTTACAGACTTAATTCATCCTAAGCGTATAATGTCTGAAAATAAAACCTTGAGCTGCATCCATTCCATATATGCCATTCGCATTTTGAGAAATTTTTATCTTCCCAGTATTGTAGTGCACCTCATACACAGTCTCTGTAATTGATGAATATTATGCTATACATTTTATTCAGTATAAAATAAATTGCTTATAATAAAATAATATAAATAAATAACAAAATTATTCATCTTTGTGTATTAAAAATGCTTTTTAGATAGTTTTTTTCCCTGAAATCTTTTATTTTATTTTTTTAAAGTTTTGGTACTCTTCAGACAACTTTCCAGTTTACAAGTTTAGGGATAGCTCCTGGCCTAGAATTAAGTATGTTCTGTTTTATTATATAATAACTATTAATCTAATTTACATAAACTTGTTTTTGCATTAATTATCTCCTGAAATTAATTTTAGTGATGGCTCGTCAGCTGGACAAACATACTGCTGGCTATTTAACATGGAAAGCTGGAACTGCTTCCTCTGTAAATACAATGATTGTGCATGATTCTGAAAAAGGCCATTTTGTTGGTGGATTACAGGTGTAGTTTCTTTTAGTAACTTTTAATTTATTTTTAAATCTGTTGAATTATGATGCATAGTATTTGTTAAAAAATTCAAGTATTTTAAATGAGGTTCATGTATGCTGAGCTATCTGTTATCTCTCTTTTGTACTAATGACAAAGTAAAAAAGGTACTTATTTATTACTATCGCCTCTATTATTTAGATGGGGCCAAGATTATCACAATGTTCATGTTTAATTCTTGCACACAGTTTATGGCTGCCATATTTTTGCAATTTCTTTTTAATATGGCATCAAAAACATTTTCTTAGCCCAAGGACTTTCACCCCATGAATTCTGCATGGTAGAACTCATGATAATGCCAATCCATGCCTTTTATTCTAACACTTAACACAGATGTGTATGAGCAGCCATTGTTGGATCATTGAAATCAAATATCTGGTTCACAGTGTAATAATTGTAGCCTGCTTTTTCCACTTCCTTTGTTTTGTATTCTCACCAGTAGTCTGATTTAATCATCAATCCCTCTTATACATAGTCCAAAATGTTTGCTGTAAGTATACTTGCCTGTCCATTTGGAATCTGAATAAGAAAGCATTTCCCAGTTTCTCAACATAATCCACCAAATATCCACTACTGTAGAAGAACCTTGCCAGCATTGGTTTCTTTTCTGCTGCCAGTTGAACACAATTTCATCTATTTCCATAATCTTTTCAGAGCCAGCTATTTGCTTATTTAGTTGTCAGGTCAAATACAGAGAACATATTTCCCTCATAAAACTATTTTAGTATTTTGACGAAGGTCGAGTTACTCTTCACACTTCCTCTGTTCAACAGGGCCCAACTTCGGCTGAGCAGTAAACTCGCTAAACACTGGTAATTCGATCTTAGTTTGATTCCAGGTGAACGGGTTGGCTTTATGGTTGTTCTTGTGATTTTCCCCATGTTAACATGAATGCGAACTAATTTCTTTCGGAATGTCCTCTGCAGAGGCAACTCAACCTCTAGGCAAATAGTGTGCTTTGCCATAATCAAATGAACCAAACCTCTGCCCAACAGTAAAAAAATTGCGAGTGTTACAAACTGTATTCTTAAACCACTTATCTATTTGCCAAAAAGTATGGTTTTATTTAAATACTACTTTTATGTTGCATCTGCGATCCTTATGCGTGTGTAACAGTTTAGAAATGTGTTTGAAAACAGGTGATGCAGCATACTATAAAAATACTAAGTCATGATATGTTGTAAATTCAGAATGAAGAAGTTGAAGTCATAGCCCAGTTTAAATATTTCCTTTGTTTATTTAAAACTGACACTAATTTTTCAAGTCAACACAAAATAACAGTGTCTTAACAATCTTTGTAATGTTATATTGCAAAATGTAAAGAGTGTTTATGATATTTTTCTGGTTGTAACGAAAGTTTTTCACCAAAAATTGTTCTGAATAAAGTTGCAAGAAAACATGAAAGCAGTACCTTTAGTATGGGTAATAATCACCACCCAGATCTATGATTTTCTGCCAATGTTTTGGTAGTTTTTCAAAGCCTTCAGCCCAGAAACTTGGTGGCTGCAACTCCAAAAACAGCTCAACCTCATTTTGGGCATGCTGTGCAGAATGGAAGATAGCACCAGCGAGATGTAGCTACAGGTGAGGAAAAAAAAGCAGAAGTCTGAAGTAGTTATATTGGGGCTATATGGTGGGTATGGCAAAAGAACCAATCAAGTCCGCACAGAGTACAGCCAGGGAATCCAGGCACACATGATCTTGCATTATCTTGATGGAACATTATCTTTTTGCACCAAAACTCAGTTCGACATTTTTCTGTGATAGCAGCATCAGCATGGACTAGCATCCTTCTGTACACACTACTGATGAGGGTTTTACCTTTTTCCAGATACTTTTTATGGTTAATACCGTGGCAATCTCACCAGATGCAAAGAATGATCTTTTTGTTAGTCAAATTGCACTTTGCGACGCTGCTGACAGACTCACCGGACTCAGAGCAATCCCCTTTTCGTTGTGTTGTTCAAGTAGCTCCACTTTTCATCAGAAGTGACGATTCGTCCAGAATTTTGTCCTTGCGTAGATATTTAAGCAGATTAGGGTAGGCCCAAACCTGTCTGTCCTTATCTGCTTGAGTCAGCTCATGTGGCACTCAGCGATTGAACTTGTACATCAATTTTATGCAATGCATAGCATGACTAATGGCATGACACTGATGTCTAAATCCTTAGCAAGCTCTCGAGTGGTTGCATATGTTCTTTCATAAGTTCTCACATGCGGGCCTCGTCAATCTCAGTAGGCCAACCAGCTCTGCTTCCAAACCTTCACAGTGTCATATGATGCACCATTAGTTCCTAAAGCTATACACAAGATTTGGTGACATTCTGTATTTGACTTTTTGCAACAGAACTGGAAGTAAATGATGGTTCTAATCTGGTAGCATGATAGTTCCATTTCAGCCATCTTTTACTTAATGAAAGTGATATTATTTTACAAATTTTTGCAATGCAATGTTCTAAAGCAAGTCTCTTTCTTTCAAATGCCAAAAATCGTTTGACAAAATATGATTAAACATGACAATGCAGAAATGCAGACTGTTTGTACAGAAGATATTTGCGGTGGTGGGAAATTTTCGTTAAAACTCGATATTTCTTTTACAATATGTAGAGGATATTTACAATATTTATTTATTTTACGATATGTAGAAGGTATTTACCTATTTTTAGAATGATTTTGATAGAGAATTAAACAAAAGCAAATGTTTGGAATAAAAAATTCTATGAACAGCTTATTATTTGAAATGAAAAATATCATCTGCTACTTTTAAATTTATTGGCCTGTCAAAATGTTGTATATTAACAAGCTGTGGATTGAATGATATGTTTTTGTATTTTCCAAAGAGAAATATTTCTGTTCCATAATTTAAAAAATTGTTATGAAATGCAGGATATTAAAGTTTCTAAGCCAAAATAAGCGGCATTATTAATTAGAAAGAAAAAAACTATAATTGTCACTTCTACATAGAAAGAAGCCTTCCCGAAATTGCATGTGAATTCTTGAAAAAGATACCTACTGTTTTTAAAGTTAAATCATTGGTAACAACAGAAAATCTGCTGATGCAGAAATCAATTGCAAACATTTTAAATAAATTTGTTGCAACAATAAATAAAATAATAAATCAAGTTTTAGAACTTTAAAAAGCTAAAAAAACATAATGTTCACCAAATTTTGCTGAGGCATGTAGTTCAATACAGAGTAATTTGTAGAATGATATATGAAAATTGTTTAGCAGGAGATAATGGAAATATATTGCGACCCTTAGTGAAGCATGGCTATACCTAAATGACTGCAACAAGAAGAGGTCTATTTATTGTGGAAAACAAAGAGAAAAAAAAAAGGTATAAGTTGTTCTGTCACTGCAAAGAAAGTTTCTGCAATGGGTTTATTATTGTCACATAATTCTCTTACAGTGGGAAATTAAAAATAAATGCGTGGGGGGGGGGGAATGTTAACATCTACTCAATGTACTATAAAAAGAAAGTTTTGTGTCTGATATTTGCAGAAGAAATTTCACTTCTTTGTACACTTTCAGAGAATCAAACTTCATCAAGACAAAGTACCACTTCATTCCTTGGAAAAATGAAGACTGATACAGGAATTGCATATATGCCTATAAAATGAATTCCTGTTGACGTTTCACCTATTGGCAATTGTGGTTTTTGAAGTTTTTTTAAAGAGCTCTTTCTAAGCACAAGACCACTTGATTGTTGGACTCAGGAAAGTAGTGGGAGAGGAATGGAAATCAGTCCCAGGAAATTTTACAAAAAGCCCATCATCAAATCATGGGAATCATGATGCAGGCTTATAATTGAGAAAAGAGGCTATCAGGTTGAACATTTAAAAAATACTCTTTACATTTTAAACATTAATTAAATAACTCTGAAATCATATTGAAAATGTTTAAACATCCTATGTATATCATTTCGAAGAGAGATGAAGCATCATGCTGGCTAGGCCAAAGGGCAAAAAGCAAGGGTGATGTATTTCAGTTGGAAGATCAGTTGAAAGGAAAGTTGTCGACTTCTTTATTATCTATGTCCATTGCTTAAATTATGCCGGAGACCGGCTTCAGTACTTCTCAATTTTTAAGATAAAGTACAATTCTAGCCGGAGTGCACCGGAGCCCTAAATAAGATGAGCTCCGGTACTTCTTTTTATAAAATTGCGCCACAATTTCATAAGGAAAAAAAAAAAAAATAGAATTCTTAACGTTTTAGTTTAACAGTAAGCAGACTTTGCAATACTCTATTTCCCTAGAAATACGAACTCATGAGACGTTCAGATAAAGTCCCCTCACTCATATGTGGAAACCTTTCCCTTTAAGAAGGGCATTTTGGGGGAATTTGTTTAGGAACGCGTAAATTTCTTGCCATGCTATCGTACCTAGTATATTGTTATCGATGGTTACAGTTAGGTATCCTCGCAGGAAGGAAAATTTGTGTTCTTAAATGTAATTTAAAAAGTGTAACCAGCAATTTTACATTCATCCTTAGGAGTCAGATTCAGGACTCATTTTGCCAATGACATACATCCGCTTGATGGCTATAATTATATCAGCAGAGAGCTGCGGTCAAAGAGAACATTCTCTCTCACGAAGAATCCTCTTACTTTTTGCTTCCATCCACTCATACCATCATTCTGTTTCGCCCTGTTTTTAGCATTATCTGAATTTTCATCAGCTATATTTTAAGTATATTTAATTTTTGGGATGATAAAAGAACTTTTTCCCCCTACGATCAAATCTTAAATTGGGCCGGAGCCCACCGGATCCCAGCTCCGGTGCTTCTTAGTTTTTGTAATAAATCATAATTCTAGGCGGAACGCACTGGAGCCCTAAATAAGAGTCCTGTGGCACTTCTTTTATGTAATTAAATAACAATTTCAGTAGAAATTTTATCTCGAAAAATTTTTTAGCAATAAAATTATATTAAAATTGTTTATTAAATTTTAATTTATCTCTTTACATTTAATTTAATTTTAATTATTTAATTACTTTAATCTTTAATTATTTCAATAAATAATAATTTTCAATTAAATTAGAATTAATTATATAATAATTATTGATTAAATAATAATTTATAAACCTTAATTAAATAGCTAGTAATTAATTTGTTGAAAATTAACTATTTAATTTTTAAATTATTAATGAGTTTTAATAGTCATTTTATTTATTTAGTTAGTTACTCTAGTTCCTCTTTGCTGACGGTCTTCCATAGGGCTCCAGCACTTCTTATTTTAGAAATAAAATATGTCTATGTCATATAAAAGATGGAAAAGGGAAATGTCTAGATTAGAATAAGGATTAAAGGACTGTTACAAATTAATATTAAAATTTTGATTTACATACTTTTACCTTGCACAGACATGCATACCTACACATGCACATGTATACATAGTTTCACTTTACGGTCATTTTCATAGATGATTGATGTAGCATCTTCCTCACTTATCAGAGGTTCGAATCCCGTGAACGGGCTGACTGCATGGGCGTTTTCATGGTTTTCCCCATGTGTAACGTGTATACGAGCCAGTTCCCCTTAGAAAATCCTCCACGAAGGCATCCCTCCCCTTAGACAGATAGCCCTAGTCTGCTTTGCCATATTCTCAATACACCACCATCCTCACTTATCAGTAAATAAAAAATTGGGAAAAAAAGTTTTGAAAATGAAAGTACATTAACTCATTGCCTACATGTAGCTCTTGTGATGAGCAAACTCTTTAAGTGATCATGAATTGTTAACATTTTTATTTAAAAAATATTATGACACATGGCCTAGTATTATAAACTATATGTTTTTTCTAGGTTGGAAAGCGAGGAAGTTTCATTACACTCAGCTATTCAAGAAAACTTGAAGATGAAAGTAGAGCAAAATGTGCTATTAAGTAAGCCTTTAAATTTTTATTTATTTTTAAAATAAATTTCTGTAATTTATTTATTTCCTATGAATATATCATATAATGCATGTATTGGTATTGAAATAGTCTTGATTGTTAGTGTATTTGTTAAAATTTTGATGAAGTAATCTGTAAGTCATTAAAATATATTTTCTTTTGTATTTAAAGATTTGGAGTTTTTGGTGCTATTTTAGAATATGGTTGTGATAAAAAAATCTCACAGCGTAGCACTGTAGGTGCTGCAGTGGTGGTAGGTGTGCCTTCAGGTGTCAGCCTAAAGTTAAAGTAAGCATCTTTCTGTATTTTTTTTTTTTTTTTTAATTTGTATTCTAAAAATGAACATCAATTTGATCTGGTTAAAAGGCAGCTCTCAATTTTTATATTTATTTATTTATTGCATTTAAAATTTTTTCAAGGTTATATTATTTTCCTCACGCTGTTTTATAAAGAAAAATCATTCCAAATATCTTTTAAAATCTTATTTAATTTTTTCATATTAAAATAAAGTAAAAAAGCAAAATTGAATTATCATGAAATGCTTTTCATTACTGTAAATAAATATCCAAATTACCATTTTGACAATTTTTAAGTTTGCATTTCATGCATTTTTAAGTTTGCATTCTATGTTATGTTAAGAAAATCTAGAAGTAAATTTATATAATTATTAAAATTTGAATTGCATTCATTCCCTTGTAAAATGTATCAGGAAAAGAAAAATAAAGAATTGCAAATAATACACTGTAAGTAAATTTCATAAACAATTTTTTACTTAATATAATTATTAAATTTATTTTAGTCAGTGCAAAATAAGCTGAAGGTTACTGTAGAAAGTTTATGGTATTGGCAGTAATGTCATTTATCAGGTAAGCAGTCACAATAATATATAGAATAGGGTTTGTATAGTCCTTAAGAGTCCTTTGGTTTGAGTATGAATTAGCATTTGGAAGGAAAATGTTTGGCGATTCATGATAAATATGGTTATCTTTTGAATGGGTTATAATTTTTTCCTGTTTTTAATATAAATGTTGGAATACTCGAATTTCTGAGCAAGAACTGAAACATAAGCATTTCAAAATAACTTCATTTTTTTCTAATGAAGAGCTCTTGAACGCCATTTTGCTTTTGGGGATGGGAATTCTTATATTAAATGGTTCTATATTTGGTAACTTATCAATATTTAGTCATATTTAAGATAAGCTTCTATAGAAATTTTTAATTCCCAGATCTAGGAATTTGTGGACGATTTTTTTAAAACGTAACATTGATAAATTTCATTAAAATAATGGTAATATATTGAAATTATGCTTAAAAAATAATTTAAAATTGAAACATTTTTATTTTTTGCTGTCATATTATAAAGTTTCATTTTGGCTACTAATTATATAATATTTTGAATCTGAAAAATAAACATAGTATAATGCTATAAAGCACAATTTACAAAACAGTTCTTAGCAAAAGCAAAATAGATGTAATTAATTTTTAAAAATGTCTTCTGTTTAGTTTTTATGTTAAGAGTTTTTCCCATGTAATTGTCTCAGAATATTCAGAATTCTCAGAATATGCATTTCATTTTCTCCATAAAATTCTTCTGATTGTTAATCTAAACACTTGAAACAAAGATATGCAAAAAATTTCAAACTTCTTAAAAACTAGAAACTTATTACAAACATAATAGCAAAAATATTTGTCTTATGTCACAAATAATTACAAAACTATGGCCAAAAATCAAATTTACTTACATTTTTCATTAAACTCCAGCAATGGCACTCTAAAGTTAGTCATTTTTCTTTAAAAAAATTATGTTCATTTATAACACTGCCCTTAGGTTGCAAACTTTTAAAGGCTGTAATACTAAATGATGGGGGAAAGTTTTATATGGCCCTCTATTAGTGGTTTCAGATTTGATGAGATGATTTTTAAAGGGAAGAGTTCTGATTGGCTGCTAACAAAGATTAATCAATTGCTGTGGAGTGAGGTGAAACTGGTGGGAATAATTTTTACTAAGAAACATGAGGTAGTGAGTTTGCAAATGACAGAACAAGTATTGGAGTTAAACAAAACTATTAATAAATTTTTTCTGCCAAAGTAAAGGAAACACAAAATAAGAATTGGTACAGTTGAAAATCGTCACTCAGTATTAGCTACTATTGAGACTAAAATGGATAAGTTAGTAACAGGAAGTATATAAATAGAATGTTCCTGCCAGAAGTGTATAAATTGTTGTCAAAAGTATAAGAATGCTGCAAGAAGTATATATAAATAGAATGTTTAAACTAAATTACAAAATATAGAAATCTCCCAATACCAATAAATACATCTTGCATTACCCTCTTTTGTATAGGTAATGCGATCATTCATACAAATACTATATATACATAGTACAGCCCTTTGGAAAATTCAATAATGTATTAATAATTATTTTAATTATTAGAATTATTTTAATTAATAATAATTATTGTAGTTATGGGGTTTGTTGTTTCAAATGCCCTGTATTTTTTATGACAATTTAAAAAGAGTGCTTTTTTAGAATATGCTAGTTATTTATAAGTTTTGTTATTATACTGGAAAAATTATATTTCTTGATACTTTTATATTTAAAAATTAACTGATAGAAATTTAAGTTTTTTCCATCTATTTAATCACCTAAACATAAATAATATTTGTTCAAGAATTGATTTTAATTTGTTTACTGTCTTTCAGATTAGTTAGAGCAAACCAAACGTACCTTTTCCCTATCTTATTGTCTGAAGATATAGTTCCAAGTGCTGTATTTTATGCTACAGTAACTCCAGTTTTAGGCTGGTTTGTTATGAAAAAATTTGTAATTGATCCATACCATGAGAGGCAAAAGAAAAAGTATGCAATAAGAATTCATAAATTCTTCCTCCAGTTTTATTATTTGTGTGCAGTTTTTTTAAACATATATATATATACTAAATTATTAAAAAAGCCAGTATGCTAAACAAGATTTCTATTATCTAAATGATAATTAGTCCAAAGGGGCAATTTGCCCAAAAGGACTATCAATTTCATTTTGGTATTTTGTGTGTAAAACTATAAACGGCAAATCACTTTTCAAATTGTTGCCACCAAATAGTAGAGCCCTGTATTATGTTTAAAGAAATTAAATTATGAAGAATCTTATATATGTATAAATAAATGAATAAATATATGTATGTTTCTCGCATTGTTATAAAGCAACGGTACCTAGAGCCATCAAATTTTGAATAACATAATCCTCCTGCAAATATGGGCATTTGGAAGCCCATATTTGAAATTTGCAATTTGTTTTATTATCGATTTCATTTGTTGTAAAACTTTAATGAAATTTTGATTAACAAACTCAAGGATTTCAAAGTGAGCAATGGCAATGTTGTACAGAAAAAACATTTTATCTCCAGCGTGAAAGACTGTGTATCAGAAATCCTAAAGATATGCTCATTTTAAAATTATTTTGCAATATTGCTCTTGAACTGAATTCTCCTCTGGTTTAAGTGCGAAGAACATGATATTTAATAAGTAAAGGTAACACACAAAATGTTAAAAAAATGCCCCTTTGAACGTAATTTAAAATCTGAATTTTTTTTAGTTTGTTTTTAAGACTGGTTGATTATTATGCATTTAATTTTAAAATAATGCTCATACTGTCATTTATTTATAATAAGAATTATGTATAACTTTGTAGTTCTGAATAGTTAAAACCTAAATTTTTGAAACATATTTTATATAACTAAAGATTTTCTTAAAATATTCAAATTTATTTATATTTATGCAGCACATTTCTGAAATAAGTTTAAAAAATAAGTTAAGTCAAAACAAATGTTACTACAATTATGCAAACTCTGTTTATTGAATGAAGTAATTGATGTTGTATGAACTCAGTAGAATTATCATAGGTGTCCTTGGCAATCTTTTTCAGAAAACTTATTATATAATGAAACTTGTTTTGGATTAGTGAAAGATGTATGAAGTCACCATTCTAATTTTTCAGAGTTGAAATGAAATCTAATATTTTCAAATAACATTAATTCTTCTTATCTAAATATCTCACAATTTCCCCCAAAATATTTAAATGATTGCATTCTCTTGTATGAATTGAAATTAAAAGTTATATATTATAAATTAAGAACTAATAACATTTTCATTCAATTAATTATTTTTTTTCCAAAATAATTGGGTAATAAAATTATATTATTGAAAAGTTAATAAGTGTAATTAAAGCAGCCAGCCAAAAACTCAAATCACCTTTCAAAGTGATACTGCACCATGAAAATTGCTAAAATTAAGCTATAATAGCTTACAGATATTATGTCATCATTTATAGCATTTCCAAGTGTACTTATGGGATGAGTAGAACTCATGCATTTGATGTGACCAAAAAAAAGAGAGAATTGCTTCTGAATTGAAGGTTACTCATAATATATAAAGTTTAACAAAAGCATAGCTGCCCAGACATTACATAGTTATGGTAGTGTAGTGCAGTTTTGGAGGGCTCAGGCTAGAATCCCAGAGAAGGCATGGATGTTTGTAAATGTATAGTGCCTTCGCGGCATGGGGGCATTCAAAATATAATGGTGAGCTGAAAGGCCTCTCGTGTAGCTTGGTGGTAGGGGAGAAGAGTGGGAGACCCTTGGCCTAAGAGTGGGAATGGGAAGTAGAAGTCAACCTCCTTGAGGCTCTGGCAACCATTCTGCCATGAAATACATGGACAAGACAAAAATAACAAAGGTATATATAAAGTAAATTACAATATTTTCCAATATTCCATTTGTCTGAAGTATATCAGAATGCCCAGAAATATGATAATCTCTTTACATGAAATAATTAAAATATTTTTTAACATATTGCTATTATACATGGAAATGTATAATTACAGTATTATATTGATATAGATTTGTTGCGCGTTATTTACCCACAAGAAAATGTTCTTATTATATTTAATAAATATTTTAAATTAACAAAAAAATTAATTTCAATAGAATTATTTGCATAAATAAAATTAAATATAAATTCAGTATTACACATTTTATAAATAAGTCTATGAATGCACTTTTATCAAGATGGTTCCTCAATAGAATGATAATAAATGTAAACTTCAAGAAGTATCATTTGCATCTGTTGTTAAATTTTGAGCAAGTTTCACAAGTTATCTGTGTGTGTATATATATATATATATATCCATTGCAGCGTGAGATAAAATTATAATTGTAAAATTGTAAATCCTAATAATGTATGAAAGGATTAGTGTGTAGAAAAGAAGCAGTTAGAATTTTTTATGTAATCATGAGTAAATATTTCCCACAGTTATGTCCACCTAATAATCTTCATCTTAACGTTTAATTACGTAATCCATGTAAAATCTTGTGATCTAGTTAAATTGTGAGTAACCGTAAATTTCAAATTTTATGTTGTCAGTTTAAACACCTAGCAGGCACCAGACTATATTATGCATCTGCTAAGTGAACTGGTACTTTTCCTGTCCAATTGCTCATCAAAATATTACCAATTTACTAACTGTAGAATGCAATAAATTAACAAACAAATGAAAAAAAAAAGTGTGTCTAATGTCTTTGCTATTTTCCACAAGAAATGGCACTATATTTGATTTCGTTTTCTTTAGTCATTTTAGTTATCAGTCATTTTTACAGGAAAAAGTTTTTTTGTTTCTGAAGAAGAGAAACGTGTCTTTGCACCTTTGAAACTGATAGAGTTTGTTGCTTTTTTGCTTTAAAAATGCTGAAAGCCAGTTTATAGATCATATGTCTACTGTGCAGCATTAAAAAATGCTTTTTGAAAGAAAGTGTTTCATCCATCATTATAATACTAAGTTCAATAACATACAGCTTATTTTCAGAGCACTCAGAGGTGGCATAATTGTTAATTCAAAATCGTAGTTAATCCAAGGGCAGTTAAAAGAAAATTAGGAAAGAAAAATAACCCATATTAAGAAAAAAGAGTGTTCATAATTTACCTAGATTTTTAAGCAATTTAATTTGGAGAATAAGTATGTTTGATCACATAAATTAAATCTGCATACAAAACAAAAAGAAGCCATTGGAAAATGAACAAACACTATTAGAAAAGAAGAAATTAAGTTACAAACAATCTTAAACCGAACTCAAAAAAACGTCTATTAAAAGTTTTTTGGGGGGTAGCAGAATTCCCCCTTTACATTTTCATTTTTCTTTTTCCTTTTTTTAGATTAATTTTTTAGGTGATTTTTATTTCAAAGTTAATCTGCTGTTCCCCCCAGCAAAACAGGAGTTGATCATAATTTTCGACTTAATACTGTGGTCAGATTCACATGAATTACAAATTTCAAATGTAATCATCATTAATTTAAGGAATTGGCATATTATAGATTGCAATAAAGTTTGGATATAGAGAAATGTATTAAAAATAATTTATTGATGCAAAATACTGGCTTTTTCTCTGTATGTTGATTTACACATATATTTTTTTCATTTAGAGAGGCAGAAAAGTCAAAGGAAGCTAATGCACAGAAAATGGAAGAGAGGAAGAGAGAAGCAGAAATAGCAGTAAGTTTTTACATATGACCTTGCTAATTTTGTTGCATCATAATTATCTTTTATTGAAGTAGCCTTTTTACTATTTAAATTTGAACTTAAATTTTTAGTAAAAGATTAAATTAATTTTTATTTAACCCTTCAACATTTGTGAGATTAAGCAAATTTTTCCAAATATGCAAAATGTCTATCAGTTGTAAATTTATAATGTGATCTGTATTCGTTTGCCTCCTCTTCAGTGTGTAACTGGAATGCAAGCTGAGCTCATTGATGACCATCAAAAATGAAATAAATTTCTTCATTTCTAACTATGTTTATTCTTCTGATATTTGCAGTGTAAGAAGAGAAACATGTCTTTGCACCTTTGAAAATGATAGAGTTTGATAGTTATTTGCTTAATTAAAAAAGCTGAAAGCTAGTTTATAGATCATATGTTCACTGTGCTGCATTAAAAAAAAAATGCCTTATGGTTATTTATTGTTGCTGATTTAGTTTATGTGCTAAATAAATTTAATTAAATTTTTTTAATTTGATGGAAAACAGAAATCTGTATATCAAATAGAATTTGTGCCATTATAACAATTTTTATTAGCCCAAACGGGTGTAAGGCAGTAGTAGTTTTTACTTTCTTAAAGTATGTGTGTAGCATCAGAGCTATAAATATTTGTCTTATTAAAAAAAAAAAAAAAAAAAAAAAAAAAATTTAACCAGTGAAAACTCTTTTACATATTAGAGTATAATATTTTTACATCATTTTCCATTTCTCCAAATTTTGCACTTGAAGATATGGAACTTCTTAACTCATAAATGCATGGTAAATATTTTAATAATTGGAACCATTGCTCCTCAAGGACCACTTAAAAAATTGCATTTTATTGTAAAGGAATCATTTGAAGTTTCTTTGTAGGTTTTGAACAAGATAACCATTATGTCTGTAATATTTTCAGCTCTTTGCTTTTAAGTTTGCTCATAAAAGTAAAATGCTGGATTTTGCCAAAAGCAGTTCAGATTTCTGGAAATCACATAATTCTGTGTTGAGTTTTGGAGTGAAATTTTAGTGGCATTTAGATTTGTTGAGCTGAAATATAATTGGTGTCCTGGTTTTAAATATAGTTGTCTTGTATTGAAATTATTTTCATAAAATTCTCTGTATTGTTTTTAGAAACTTTATAATACAAACCACTTAAATAATTTTTTATGTATTTTGTCATATTTTATCTCATCTCATATCTTAAAATGTAATGACATCTAAATTATCTTTAAAATTCTAAGCAGTTTCATTCATTTTTATTTTTATCAGACCTTTTAAGAATAAGTTTTTTTATCTATTATTTATGTATTAATTTTTCATAGTTTATTTCAGCTCTTATCTAAAATGTAAGGATGTCTAAATTATCTTTCAAATTCTAAATATTTTCATTCCTTTTTTTAACTAGTCTTTTGTAAGAATAAGTTTATTTATTATTTATATATTTATTTAAGGCTTTTAACAAAATCTTCATGTAAAATTCCCATATGTTGTCGTGACTGTCGTGTACTGAAATCAGTATTTTAACTGGAAATATTTACTCAAACTTGTGTTTTTAGGTATCACTTATGGAAGAAACCTATAAAAGAATCAGAGCTCAAGAAGAAGCTAAAAATGGTTTAATTATTTTACAAGCTATTTATGGAAATAGTGAAGAAATATCAAATCTTGAACCAGAGTATGTTTTTAATTTAATTACTTACTTTAATATTTATACTTTTTACCCTATTTAAAAGGTTCCTGTTAATAGTATATATGTAAAGTATCCGTTTATGCTGTGTATTCAGCTTCCATGTTCTGTTAAGCTACTATTCTTTGCTTTCTTAATATTTCTTCATATTTTGCTTTTCTAAGAGCTCTTGTTTTTTTAGAAAGTTGATAGAATAATTTTAGTTTATACATATATAGTTTATACATTTTTTACACATAAAAATTATCAAATGACACTAAAAATTTTTAAATAATGCATATTTTATGCAGAATTCTGGTACTAAAAATATGTAATAATCAAAACATTTATCTGTTTTCAAATCTCATTTATCACCATTCATTTATCCATTCACCAATCTCATTTTCCATCATTATATTTTCCATTTTTAATATCATCATCAGAAATCTTTTGTAATATATTTTTTGCAAGAAGAATTCATTTTCTTGTCATTAATGTCTAATTTTGCTATGACTGAATCACCGTATTTCATTGCAATTTTTTCAAGGATATCAAGCCTTATCTACCTGATTATAGATCTTTTAGCTTTTGAATTTCTTGGTATGATCTGATATTTATTTATTGGTAAATATTTTCATAAACATTTTTTCAAAATCATTTTACTAATTTTTTACATCATATTTTATTATTGAATAATAATTAATAAATTATTTTTATTTACTTCAGAAAAATCCTTATAAAAATGTTTTCTAATAAATGAGTGTCAGATCATACTAAGAAATTCAAAAGCTAAAAGACCTATGGCTTGATATCTGTGGGGCTACCTCCCCCACCCCCCATTTCTTCAGCACCTTGAGTTCTATATATTTATTGAAAGTAAATATATTTATTGAATGTGCATGTGTGTAATAAATAATTGTTTGCAATGATAAATCATCATATTTTTGTTCTCTAAAGAATATCACTGTACTAAGGTGGTTGCATTAATATGTACTTAGTACAAAAATTTTTATTTGAAAAAAGAGCAAAATTAAATCTGTGGTCTCTTCCTCATGGAGAGCAAATAAAGAAATTATCCCATGATTTTACAGCAAGATAAAGTGATAATAGCATAAGAAGTAGTTTAAAAATAATAAGTAATTAAGAAAGCATCAACCAATGCATAAATTAAAATAGCTTTTATGGCTGCTTTCCTTACAGATGGCAGCAAAGGCTGATAAATTTCCATTCTGTGATTTTATTTTTTCAATAATATTTCAACCTAATATTTATTCCTGCTTAATTTTTCACTCATTAAAAGCTAATTTGTTTAAGTTTAATTCAGTAATTCATTGCTTTATTGTTTACTTCTTTAGTAAAAACTGCTTCTTTGATATTATCATTTTTATTCTGATGTGTTAAATTTTAGTTCAAATAAAATTTTATATAGATTTATAGTAAATAGCCACAAATTAAACCTCAGTAATATCAATTTTAATTAAAATAATATTTTTGTTATTTATTCCTCTGCTGCTTAAAGTATTTTCAGGCTTTTGCAATTTTTATTTCTACATTTTTTCAAAATTTTATATTTGGCTATGTCAAAATTTATTTTGACTTTTAAGAAATCTCTCTGGGTTTTTATTTTCTATCATTTTATCATTTTATTGATTTATTGATATCATTTTATTGATCATTTTATTGATTTATTAAATCATTTTATTGATGAATCAAAGTTATATTAATTTGATTGATCTTTTTCCTCTCTTTTAGTCATATAGAATCAAAAAAGAATATTTTAGATGCTACAGTCCAGTTACAGTGTTTAGTTAAAGACTCTAGGTTAACTCTTCCAGACAGATCTAAGGTATCAAAAATTACTTTTTCTTTTTATTAAAGTTTAGTTTCTGTTGCTTAAATTTTGAATGTGAAGAATTACATAATTCTTTATAAGCTAAATGTTACTACTTATATGATTTCTGCAATCAAATTTTAAATGTAAATGTTATTTTAAATGTAGATTTTGTTTTTAAAGGAATGAGATAGATGTAATAAAGGGAGTAAAGCTGTTTACACATTATTTATTGTATGAAAATACATAAATATTATTAATTAAAACAAAAGAGAATCCTTCTTCTGCATATGTTAGACTCTTCCCAATTGGTGTCATACCTCTTATTAATCCACTTCAAATGCAGGTTAATCATAATTTTACCTTACAAGATATGTTTCAATAAAGTCACTTCAATATGTGGAAATCACATACGAACTAAAACTATATACAAAATTTTAACTATTCTAAATTACTCTCAAATGAGAGTTCAAATCATTGTTCACTACTCAATCGGTTCTTGCTACAATTCTCTAGAACAGAATTTTAGCGGCAGTAGAAGATAAATAGTACGCCTCTTCATCTGAGTTTGAACCGGAAATTAAATCATCAACATACAGGCATGTATATCACATTTCGTAAACTTTATGATGTTCCTTCTTATATTTCTGTATATGATATTTGATAGTAGCAGCTAAAATAAAGGGGCTACAAGTAACACCAAATGGTACATGCATAAATCTAAGAATTTTGAATGAATCAACTGACATATTATCAAACCACAAAAATTTCAGATAATTTTGGTCTTCTGGTGTTAAGCCAATTTGGGGAAAAGCCTTCTCTAGATCTGCACAAAATGCGACTTCATGTTTTCAAAAATTGATATCTAAAATGTTTTGGTTTATATTTGGCCCTGGCCATAAACAATCATTTAAAGATTTAAACTGATTTTCTTTTGAAGAAGCATCAAAGACCATCCTCACTTTAGTGGTGGATGTGTCATCCCTCATAACGGGTCTATGTGGCATAAAATAACCATTCTCAACGTCATTATCTGAACATTCTTCAAGTACCTTATTTCCCTTTTATTCAGTAACAGTATCTTTATACTGTTGGAGAAGATCGTCATTTTTCGCGAGCTTACGATTTAATTTGGAAAACGATTATTCGCTATTTTGAAATTAGTTTCTAACCCTTCCTTACTGTCCTTCCACAATAATTTCTCTTCGTATCTGTTATTAACAAATTTTAAATCGTTTTCAAATTTATTAATGATTTCTTTTTCTATTTTCAAAAATTCATCGTCACTAATTCCAATTTCTGCAAGGTCCCATAATTTCTTTAAATCTACCTCTTTTGCATTTTCAACAGCTAACTTGAAAACGGAAGCATTTTTATTTTTTCGCTATTCATCATTAGTTACAGAACCACTAAGCGACCATCCAAATAAGCTTTCACACACGAAGAGCGACTTTGTTATTTTTTCTACTGTGCCTGGATTGTTGATTTGGCAGGGATAATCGGTGCCTATCAATAAATGTACAGGAGAGCCACATGACGTATTCCAATTAGACAGCTTGTATTTCTTTAATTTGCTTTTGACATCTGTGTTTAGTCTAGGTGGATAAATCAAAGCGGTAGAAATTGTATCTGTAACCAATGCCTCAATCCCTATATTTCGCTTGGGAATTTTCATGTTTTTGACGACGTCATAAATTTTTTGCTTAGCTTTAATCACGTCGAAAGAGTATACTAGCAATTTTTCCTTTCTTATAACTGGGGGTTTTAAATATGATACTAATTCTTTTGTAATAAATGTCCGTTGACTACCACTGTAAAAAAGACATAAAGCAATTTTTGACATTAAATCGGATGATATTTTTACGGAACATGTTTGCAATACAACTTCATTAAATGAATCTGAGTTTTTCTCACATTGAGAAATGGAAGTTACTATGGTATCACTTTCATTTTTAGGAACTTCAGGGGGCCTTTCTTTTGGTTTCATGCATATCGAAATATTCTAAAACTTACCACCACATATTTTACTCATTTAGAAATTTACACTTTGCAGCAATATGGAATTTTCTAAAACATACAAAACACTTCCCTTTGTTCTTTAGTTTTTTATGCTTCTCAGGAATCAAAAGCAATTTACATAAATTAGTATTATGTTCTGAACTGCTGCCCCCCCCCAAAAAAAAACAGTTATTCTTAACACTAGTTGAAAAAGCAGATGCTGTAGGAATATTACGTTTAAAATTTTGGTTTCTATATTTTTCTGGTTTATCATGAGATATCTTTACGGAACTATTCAAATGCATCGTAACTTCACGTGATTCTACTTCTTCTTTAATAAAGGATATTAGTTCATTAATGTCCCAGTCCGAACTTTTGGCACGTTTTCGATTAAATTCCAAAGCAATATCTGACGGAATCAAGTAAAATTTTGCATAATAATAAATGACCATAACTTCCAGATGCAATCCCTAAAGAGTTTAAATTATGAATCTGAATTTCACAGTTGTCATAGAGCTCTCTCAAAGCTTTTAAGTCAGCAGAATTTTTTACCGGATTCAAATTTAAAAACTTATTCATATGGGCGTTAATCATGATATCGGTTCTACCAACTGTTCTTTCAAAAGGGCAATAGCAGAACTATAATTTTCATTAGTTAATGAAAACCCAGATACAGCATTAGCTGCACTTCCACCTAGCAATGATTTTAAATAGCAAAATTTATCAAATGGAGTCAAATGCTCATTACTACACTGACTACCAATAAGTATTCAGACACCTGTGATAGAAAAGAAAAACTAACTTTATTCAAAATCAATAGTTGGTAGAGCCTCCACGAGAGGTAATTACAGCATGGAACCTCCGGGGCATACTTTCCACAAGTCTTTGTATGACAGCTAGTGGTATTTTCTTCCACTCGGCTTGGAGAAGACATAAAAGTTCTTTCACCGATTTTGCACGGGTAGTGCAGCCCTGAATTCGGCGATGCAACTCGTCCCAAAGCTTCTCGATAGGGTTCAGGTCTAGACTCTGGGCAGGCCAGTCCATTCGATGAACTCCATTGGCACCTTACCAAGCCATGGTTAGCGTCGAAGCATGACAACTGGCATTGTCGTTCCGAAAGTAACAGGCATCCAACCCGTAAAACTGCCACAACGTAGGAAGCACATTGTCATCCAAAATAGTGCAGTAGGCATCGGAGTTGAGCTTACCATGAATGGGGACCAAGGGTCCCAGCCGATACCAGGAGAAACACCCCCAGACCATAATTCCACCTCCGCCGAACTTGACTGTTGGCACAATGCATTCTGGCAGGAGACGTTCTCCAGGTAGACGCCAGACCCAAACCCTGCCATCTGAACGGTAAAGGGTGAACCTTGATTCGTCCCTCCAAAGAACCCGTTTCCACTGATATACGATCCAATTTCGATGTGCTTTGCACCACATTAACCAAGCAGCGCGGTTGCACTTTGTGATCAAAGGCTTATGGGCAGCAGCACGACCATGAAAACAAAGCATATGTGCTTCCTTACGGATGGTATTCATTGAAACAATACTCCTGGATGCCTGTTGAAACTCCTCGCAGATGAGGGCCATTGGTTGGGTGTGGTTCTTCCGAATTTCTCTGGATTGCACTCGTTGGTCTCTATCTCCCAGTTTCATTGGCCTGCCGACTCAGGGCACATTCCGACAATCACCGCTCACTTTCCACTTGTTAATCACATAGGCCACTGTCGATTTTGGGTACTTCAGATCGCTAGATATGTCCCTTATGGATCGGCCATATTTGTGATACCCGATAATTACACCTTTCTCGAAATCAGAGAGCTCCGAACTTCGAGGCATCTTGCATGCGACTAAAGCCGATGCTGTTTCCTACACGATATATACTGGCGGAGTCTGTGACATACCTTAGGACCGCAGATATCGTCATTTGCATAGGTGTCCAAATACTTATTGGTAGTCAGTGTATCTATAGCATTTGAAAACTGGATTCAAAACTCAAGTCATAAGCAAAAATCACCATAATATTTTTCAATCGTAAGTTTTGGAAGCTTTAAAATTAGGTCAAGTATTATTACTAGGAACATTATTTTCAGTACTTAAAATTTACGAATTTCTCTGGATTGCACTCGTTGGTCTCTATCTCCCAGTTTCATTGGCCTGCCGACTCAGGGCACATTCCGACAATCACCGCTCACTTTCCACTTGTTAATCACATAGGCCACTGTCGATTTTGGGTACTTCAGATCGCTAGATATGTCCCTTATGGATCGGCCATATTTGTGATACCCGATAATTACACCTTTCTCGAAATCAGAGAGCTCCGAACTTCGAGGCATCTTGCATGCGACTAAAGCCGATGCTGTTTCCTACACGATATATACTGGCGGAGTCTGTGACATACCTTAGGACCGCAGATATCGTCATTTGCATAGGTGTCCAAATACTTATTGGTAGTCAGTGTATCTATAGCATTTGAAAACTGGATTCAAAACTCAAGTCATAAGCAAAAATCACCATAATATTTTTCAATCGTAAGTTTTGGAAGCTTTAAAATTAGGTAAAGTATTATTACTAGGAACATTATTTTCAGTACTTAAAACACTAAAATCATGAGAATTAATTTGAGGGTAGAGTTAAAATTTTTATCTAAATACCGAGTAATTCTATTTTCTATTCAATAATTTTTTCATTGTAATCCTCAACAACTTCAATTTCGAATTCAATATATTTAAGAGTTAAACCATTTTCAATTTCAGAATTAAGTTGTTTAAGACCATCATACATTTCAATTAACTGGTCTTTGAGAAAACGTAACTGATCAATTTTTTGTGCATGATTCAATTCCGACGTTTTCATTAAAATGGCTTTTTTGTGAACAGTTTTGTAGTAGCGGTACGCAAAACTGCGCGTTTCCGCTTCAATTTATCAAGATTTCCCACTACCTTAAACTATATCAAAATATATCAAGTTATAAATAAACATGGCCCAATAGTGGCCGAGCGGTAAAGATGCTGAACACTGGTAGTTCGGTCCGAGGTTCGAATCCCGCGAACGAGCTGGCTGCATGGGTGTTTTCATGGTTTTCCCCATGTGTAACATGTATACGAGCCAGTTCTCCTTAGAAAGTCCTCCACGAAGGCATCCCTTCCCTTAGGTAGATAGCCCTTGAGGCTTTGCTGTAATTAAATAACCTAACCTATAAATAAGCATGCGCTTACCTGCTAAAGTTTTTCAGTCCTGTCGCGTAGGACCCATACTAATCCATTTCAAATGCAGGTTAGTCATAATTTTACCTCACAAGATACGTTTCAATAAAGTCACTTCAGTATGTGAAAATCACACATGAACTAAAACTATATACAAAATTTATTTACAAAATTTTAAATTTTTTAATTTACTCTCAAACGAGAGTTCAGATCATTGTTACCGACTCAGTCGGTTCTTGCTACAATTCTCTAGAACAGAGCGCAACTACAGGGTTGCCACAAATGTACAAAGTCTAGTTATGCGCTTCAGAGCTACCTAACAGCAGTCACAATACCTGTAGTAAACTGACCTAATATTAAAGAAATAGGATGAACATTGGAAACAGCTTAATAACAGTTGAGCATGCTGCATCATATATGATGCTTAGCATGATGTAATGAATTTCTCTGGTATAACAGAAATAAATACCCATTCCATTGTTAAATGCCTAGCAGATATTCTTAATGATAAATCCAAGATTTTAAGTTTGCCTAAAAGATGCTTATGTTTAAAAAGTGCCATGTATAGACATTTTGCCATCTAGTACAATCTCTGTGAATCCTAAATTCTGTTGCCTGATGCTTCACTAAATTCTAAAAATTTTGCAGTAATTTTAATAAGCAGCAGGTATTGTACTAACATATCTTTAAATTTACTTCAGTTGGTGCATGTATATGTGGGTTCTTGTCTTGGGCAATCACAATTCATTTTGAAACAAAGCACATTTAACGAAACATTAATACATATATGACATCATTCATCTATTAACACATATATAACATCGTTCATCTCACTTTCGTGAAAGTAGCGAGAGTTCCATCAATTTCACTTGTGCAGTAAACAGTTAAAATCAAAGTACCTCACGAGAAAAATATTAGGCTACGGAGTTAGAATCCCATATATATATATATATGAATTTAACAAATATTCGCTATTATATAAAGCTAATTTAAATTTTAAACTAAAAATATGTAATTGTATACAAATGCATAAAATTTTTTTAAAACTTCTTACTGGTAAACTTGTAGTGGCCCAGTTATTGCATGAGAAATAATTATTTTTTATTTCATATATTTGTTCTTGTGTTTAATTATTTTATAAAATTAACTTTCATATTTTGTTAATATTCATATTTATATTTCTTTTATGCTGAATGGCAATAAGTAGTTCATATTCATATTTAAATTTCTTTATGCTGAATGACAACTAGTTCTAGTTCTGATTAATGATTGCTAAGGTTTTGGTTTCAAAACGTTGCTAGTAGCGTCGCATTTCAATAGCTGGAAAATAAAATGCAATAAACTTAGCTATTTGTTTATAATTCATGCTGTTCCTAAATTAATTTTAAACATTAGTAGCCAAGGCTACAAACTAAAGAAATTAAACTAAACCAAATTAAGTTTTAGTGCTAATTACCTAGATTGATATTTCTCATTTTAAATAGTAACTACATATTTCATGTTCTAATAGTTTGGTTTACTTTAATTTCTTTAGTGGTAAAAAGTTTTAAAAAAATTTTATGCATTTGTATACAATTAAATTTTCATAGTTCAAAATTTAAATTAGCTTTATATAATAGAGAATATTTGGTAAATTCAAATTTCATTCCTTGCAGCAATGCTGTAAGAGAATTCTTTAATTATTTATTTAACTTTATTATTAGTTTCTTATAAAACAATATATACAAAGTCCGGCTATTAATTTCCAGGACTGACGTAACTGTAGAAGAACAAAAAGTTAGAAGATGGCTCTAATGATTGCATATTGAAGAGCGTTTTCTTGCGCATGTGCAGTGCAGTCGGCGCCGTTCTGAAGTAAGTGGTTCTCGTGGAAAGGCGCATTAAAATGTAGCTCTTAAATTCCTATTGTCGAAGGGAAAATGGAGCAAAGAATTAACATTAAATTTTGCTTCAAATTGGACAAGACAGCTGCAGAAACCTACGAAATGTTAAAACAATTTTACGACAAAGAAGCATTATCCCATTTAAGAACTTTTGAATGGTTTAAACGCTTTTGGGATGGGCGCGAAAGCGTCGAACATGATTCACACAAAGGTCGGCCGCAGTCTGTAAGCACGCCGAAAGCAATTGAAAAAGTTCACAATATGGTGAAATGTGATCGTCGATTGACTATTCGAGTACTTGGCAATGAATTGAACATGGACGAAGAGACTGTTTGGCAAATTTTTTACGCAAGACCTAGGCAAACACAAGATTTGTTCCAGATTCGTTCCTCACCATTTAAGGGACGAAGAAAAGTAATTGAGACTGGACGCATGTGGCGAATTTATTGAAAGCGCTGATGCTGATCCTGTGTTGCTGGATAGGATAGTCACGGGAGACGAGTCTTGGTGTTATTAATATGACCCTGAAACCAAGCGTCAAAGCTTCGAATGGCGGTCTCCAAGTTCACCAAGACAGAAAAAATTTTGATTTGAAAAGTCTAAAATCAAGGTCATGTTAATCGCTTTCTTTGATTGCGATGGACTCGTTCATGATAAATTTCTTCCTCCTATAACATGACTATCAATGGACAGTTCTACACAGAAGTTCTTGACTGACTTCGAAAATGAATTTGTAGAGTGAGGCCTCACGAAATGATTATTTTCCCGTTAAATGTTATAAACAATTGACGCACAAGCACATAGATAAAAAAAGACCGAATGATCTGACAAGGGAATTCCCGAGTCGAGCCGGATCAGAAATGGCACCACGCATACCAACAACCTGGCTCGTTGCTCGTTACTCGAGTAAATGCTCATATTTAACCTTTTCGCGACGGCGCACCTTTGTTTAAGATGCTCATGCAGGACGGAAGGGAATCAAAGGCATTTACCATACAGGACGGAGGTTTTGCATCGCTAAGCCTAATTTTATATTTAAAAAAAAAAATCAGAAAAAAAAAAAAAAATTTCACTTCTAGCATCGTAATTTTTTGGTATCATTTTAGATTATTACTTGAGCTCTTATATATGTTAAAATTAACACTTAATAACGTTTTTTTTTTTTTTTTCTTTATTTTACATGATAATATACTTAAAAATTTCCTTATCTTGTAAAATAATTTTCGGAAGCGCTATTCAAATTATTCCAAAGTTTTAATTGATAAAATCCATCAATAAAGTTTAAAAATAAAACAACACAATAAAGACTATTTACAGTAAGAAGTAACAAAATTTAAAATGAAGACTGAGTGAGTTAAATCTCGAAGCATGGAGAAGTATCACTTTCTAACTCTTTAGAAAATGAATCATCACTCTCATCTGTGTTAGTAAATGATCCATTAACCATACGAGGGTATTCTTCCTCTGATAAATAGTGGCTTCCCGCCATAATAGACTGGAGGTGAGACTTTCCGAAATAAAAAGAGAAAAAACGGAAATATATCTGAAGGCAATGCAAAACTGATCGGGCTATCTAGTAACCCTAAAAGACCATATATAGTAGAGGAAAAAATAGAATAAAAAAAGGAATTGGATATAAAACAGACATATTTATATTAGCACATGGCGAATAAAGAGCCCACCTCTGTTTATACTTTCCCTCCCTCCCCACCCTCGCAACAGTTGATAAATAAAATACCAAAGTCAGACAGAATATATCAAACTCAAGGTCAGGAACCTAAAACTGTGTTCATTTCAAAAGTAATGGACATAGAATGCCATCTAGTGGCCTTCAGAAAAATGTTCCAGCTTAAAATGCATATGCGCATCACCTGTCCTCTGAATACAATCTCTAGTGATGTGTGGATGGGATGCCCGGCTGTAAGAGACGTTCTTAAGGAATGCGTATATGGGACGCCTGTCCTGAAAGGGTTAAAGACAAAATTTTCGCTTATGCTTTCCTTGTTTCTTGAATTTCTCGTATATAGAGGTACTCGTATCTCGAGGTTCCACTGTATATGTCAGGGTTGGCCAAACTTCATGTCATTAAGAGCCGCACGTTTGGATTTAGGAATGTTCGAGAGCCTCATCTAGATTTTCTAAAAGCCACAAGTTCATATTTACATCATTATAGAAGCAGTGGAGAAGGTTTTAAATAGAAAGAAATCGCTGATAACTTTGTAAAAAAGAGTCTAAACTAATTAATTTCTTCCTTTGGGACTCTGAATAGTTTTAGTTTACCATATTTCATACATATATTTTATATGCATAAGCCACACAAATCGCCTACGAGAGCCGTACTTTGGCCATCCCTGGTATATGTGATAGTTTATATATGCAGTGGCCAGTTTCATATGATACATTTTTACCTCAATTTCATGGGAATACTATTGGCCATGATGAATGACAATGTGTGTCATTCATTATTAAGGCTTGGAATGTATCACTGGCAGATTTGAGGCATTATTGTATGTAAATAAATTGATTAAATATTAAGTATTCGTATGATTACAGATGCATTTCAATGAATTACTAATGCCTATTCATATAATACATAAAAGTACTGAAAATTGTTTATTCATATAAATATAAATATGTATATATTTATCTCTTAGAGTAATCTGCCTGGATTTTATGACCCTTGCTTGGGTGAAGAGAAATGCTTACGTGTGGATTATATGTACAGAAAACTAACTCATTCCATAACTATAGGAGATAATGAAATGCTTAGGATACCAAGAAATTGTAAGTAGCAAGATTTTGGATTTCATCCTTTGATATAATAGCTTTTATATGAATAACAAATTATCTATTAAAAGATGTTTAATTATTTTTTACCATGCCATTACATTTTCATTATTCTCCTTTTTACTCTTTGTTATTAAAATTATCTAATTAATAGATATTAGGTGAATGATTTGATAAAAAAAAACTGTATGAGTAATACTTTATGCTCAGATTTGAAGACCTTTCAAGGATCAAATTATTTCATGTGCGTTATTCAGAATGCGAAAATGCATATTACTGCCTTTTTCCAAGAATGTTATTAACAAAAGAGAATAGGGAGCATCTTGTGTCTTATTTTATATCTTTTATTATTCATAATCTAATTACCTTTTGTAAAAAATGCTATTTGAAATATGTTCTTTGATGTTAGATATTAGCCTTACTTCATAGTTTGGCAACCTTTTGTAATATACGAGGGTAAGTTGAAAAATAAGTTTCCCCTGTCGACTGTGGTCAGAGTTGTGTATGAAAGTCAAAAAATAGAATGAGACATTAAAGATATGACATACCTTTATTTTATTATTATTAAGAAGCGTTGAAAGGCGACACAGTAGGAAAACGCGCGAGTCACCGATACACCATTGGGTAGAGGTCGCTGCAAATCAAGCAGATGGTGCTGTTGCAGTGCCTGCGCAAAGCAGAGACCAGCCTCTCATTTGAGCCCCGGTAGGTATGGAGAGAAGGTGCGTTTTGAATTCATGGTCAAAGGAGGAAGTGAGAGCGGTTATCTGCTATGAATGGGCACGTAGAGTATCAGGAACAGAAATTCATAACCGCCTCGTGGAAGTCTATGGGCCAGGTGTGATGTCGAAGCAAATGGTGCAGAGATGGTGTCGTACATTCAGTGATGGATGTCAGCAAGTGGAGGACATACCGAGAGCTGGACGGACGCGCACGGCCACTACAGATGCAAATGTCAGGAAGGTGGATGACATCATTAGAGCAAACCGGCATATCACTATCGATGAAGTAGCGGAAGAACTTGGAATCTCACATGAGCTCAAAACATCATCCACGACATTCTTCGATACAAAAAAGTGTCAGCACGATGGGTGCCCCAACAATTGACCTTGACACACAAGCAAAAACGCATGGGGGTCTAGCCTGGAGCATCTCGTGCGTTACCATGAAGATGGCAATGACTTTCTGTTTCGGATTGTGACGGGGTATGAAACGTGGGTCCCTCATTTCACACCAGAATCAAAGACCGCATCTATGGAGTGGAAACATCCGTCATCACCTGTCCGAAAGAAGTTCAAGACAACTCCCTCTGCAGGTAAAGTGCTCCTCACAGTTTTCTGGGACGCCCAAGGACTTTTGTTGCTGGACTTTTTGGAGGTTGGAACCATCAATGCTACACGCTACTGTGACACCCTGTCGAAATTTAAAGAGGCGATTCGGAAAAAGCAGCCTGGCCTTCTCACATCTGGCGTTCTGCTGTTGGATGACAATGCCAGACCACATTTGGCGACGGCAACGCAAAACCATATTGCAACTCTTGGTTGGGAGCGCCTACACCACCCGCCATACAGTCCTGATCTCGCACCAAGCGACTTCCATCTGTTTCCGGCTTTGAAGAAAAATCTCGGGGGAAGGTGCTTTGGAAGCAATACTGAAGTGAAACAAGCCGTTCAATGCTTCTTCCATATGCAAAGCCCTGATTTTTTTCCTGGAAGGCTTTTTGAAGCTTATCAAGTGATATGACAAATGTCTCAATGTACTTGGTACCTATGTGGAAAAATAATGGTATGTCATATCTTTAATGTCTCATTCTATTTTTTGATTTTCATACACAACTCTGACCACAGTCGACAGGGGAAACTTATTTTTCAACTTACCCTCGTATGTCTTTTCATATTTTTATTTTAATCAACCTTTCTAGAGAATGTAAGAACAACCATTGTGCAGCAAACACATATTGTATTTTAGAGGGAAAAAATTGCTTTATGTTTTTTGTCCTTTTTATAGGAGATAGATGTACTTTTAGATATTTCTCATATATGGCTATTTGAGAAATTTTTGTCTGTACATGCTTAAAGAGTATTTTGTCACAGTATCCCAGACTAATATGTCACTGAATGCAGTTGTTGCTTATATGCCATACAGTGGTACACTAATATGTGTTTATTATTTTTACATAGTGACTCAACTTTGACAAGCCATGAAGGTAAAATGCTGTTGACAAATTCAGCAGAACAGTGTTGTTGCTTTTGCGCAACAGTGCTGAAGCACACAAAGCTTAAATTCCGAGGCTGTTATTCAGCAACACAAATTTCATCTTCCATCCAGTGTTTAGACCTAGGTCCAAGTGACTTCATTTGATTTCAAAAATCGAACAACACTTATGCAGTTCACATTACAGAACAATGTTTTTAAGGATGCCATTTAGGAATGGTTTGAAGGCTATGACAGTTTTTTTTCCCCCTTGCTGGAATCTGATGCTTAATAATTCATTGTGCTAAATGCATTTCAGTCAAGATTAACTACATAGAAAACTTAAAAAGTAATTTTAGACATTTATGTTGTACAAATATATTAAAGTTAAAACTTATTGAATACATCTTGTACTTAATAGTGTTTGTGTTAAACCACTGGTATTCAAACTGTGGGTCATAAATTCCATGCAGAGTCATGAAAATTCTAAAATTCCTAAAACATCTGAACTGATGGTATATAACTAAGGCTCGATGCTCCGATTGGAGTCGTAAAATTGTTTTTGAATTCATTTGCATTTTTATGGGGTCGCATTTCCATGAAGTTTGAATACCACTTTATTTAACTATTAGGCAATGAGGAATTGAAAAACATTCTGATGCCAGGTTTTTCATGAAGAATATTTCTAATAGTTGGCAATTTAATATCTGTAATGCCTTGAATTTGATCATAAATTATATTCTTATTATATTGTCTTCTAACATCTGCTTGACAGGCATGATGTTTTAATCAGTTCAAGTGGTGGCCAGTCAATACAACCAATCTTCATTTTACAAAGAATATTACCCCCTCTTGAACTCACCATCACCTGGATACTTTGGTTTGAGAAGGAGAATTTTTCTGAAAAACACCATGCAAATTTTTTACATCTTTCATTATTCATATAGTTCAACTTTATCAAGTTATAAAAAGTCATGTCTAAGCATTTGCTCAGATTTAAGCTCCGTTGTATTTTAGAATTAGTGTCAATTATACAAAGATAAAATGGTGTTAATGGTGTTCTTACCAAATGGCAGCTAGTAATAAATGATATTGCTTATGGCACTATGGAATGTTCCCTTTGCATTCATTGACTGTATGACAAATATTTCATGTATGAAATTCTGCAAACATTTCAATGGGACCTAGGAAATGGAAATTTATAAACAAATATACGTCTGCACTAAGTAAACATTTAGCAACAAGATGGGATTGTTAATCGGAATGAAAAATTAAAGAATTTTTGCATTGTTGTCCTGTAATACTTTTATTATAATTAAGAACTTTTTTGTTTCTTATTTCAGAGTTTTAGAAATTGGAATATTTAAAGCCTGAAAATTGTCAGAGTTTTAAATATATCTAAAGAAAGAAAACTGAGTGAACACTACTTTGTGTAGATTTCTATCTAGTGGCATCATTTTCACATGCTATAAATAGATCATAATAAATTTTGTTTTATTGTAATGTTTCATAAAAAATATACATTATTTTCTTCTGAAATTGTGTTTGTTTTATTTCCTGTGAAATTATTTAATGCTTTCCTGACTTACATTTTATGAGATACCTCAATATTTGTATTAATTACTTCATTTTCTTTTGTGTAGTTGAAATTATAAGTGAATTATAATCAGCATTGTCCCAAATCAGTAAATATCATTGATTTTCAGTTCTATTAAAATTGTGGAATAAGTGTAGAGAATAAGGCACATTTAGCTCTGACAAACAGCAAAAGTCAATTTTATATTGTTAAGTTCAATTCATTAATAATTTTTTTTTAATGTTGATACTTATGTTGATTTTGATTTTTGCTGTTTTGAAGTATCTTAATGAAAAGAACTTGTACCTAGATGAATTAAATTTGTTTATTGCAGAATGATGGAAAACTTATCACAAACCATTAGAACAAACATGGCCAAACTGTGGCTTTCTCTGTCCACTTAGATATTTCTTGTGAGTTTCATATATCCCTTTGGCCTCTTAAATTCCACTTCATTGTAAAAAATTGATACAAATTTAACCTTCCAGCACACGCGGTTGGTAATTTTACATGAGTATGCGCACATCGTATTTTTTATGACATCTGTTATTTTACCTTTTCTGGCACAAAAAACGACATAAATGGGCGAATATTGGTAATAAATTTGTTAAGAAATAAAATATTAACCTTATTATTCCAAAATACAAATGATGTCACATTCAAATGAAAGTAAATTATTTTTAAATGCTTATATTAGTTATGTATTTCATTATTGATAATTTTAAATTTATTCTTTAATAACTGTATTTTAAAGTCCAAGCTATTTTTAATATTCATCTGTCCTGTATTGTTGATTATCGTCAAATCTAAGACAACTTGTCAGGAATAAAAATCTCTTGTAGCTCATCGCTTCTTTTGTTTTTTCAGTTCCAGTACCATCACTTGAGAACAATTCTTTTACATTTACTTGCTGTCCTTTTTTTATTCCTATCATAAATAACAATCTAAAATGTGCCTGCATTTCCATTATTGAGGTAACAGTGCAGTCTTTGTCTCTTGAATATTTGGCTTTTATCAAACAAATATGTTTATTTATACATTCCAAAATTTCATCAAGCATTATTTATATCAATTATTTTCAAAAATGATCATATTTCATCCTCTATATCCTTGGCATGGTGTTTTAGGCCAGGTAGCACTTTCACAATATTCATCTTATTCGACTTTGAGCAGTTTACATACTTTTGTTTTCGCCACTTAGAAGAGTTATCCTTACAAACAAAGAACATATCATAATCATTCCTTTTTTCTATATCATTATTATCATCATCATCCAAAATTTATAGTTCAGATTCACGACAGATATTATTTATCTCTATACTCTCTTCACTCAAACCGCTATTGTTCTCACATCTAAAGGTTTTCTTGTCTTCTCTTTCAGATAATTTTTGAAGAATGCGAGCAAAATCAGCTGGTTGCTCATATTTTTTGTTATGAAAACCAATATAAAATTATAGAGTCAAATTTATACAAATTAAAATAATACACACCAATTAATAACACAAAATTACAAACTATTTGAGGAAAAAAAAAGCATTTTCAAATTTTCACCCACAACCATGTGCGCATCGTAATTTTTACGAAGAAGCTGCCACGTAGCACAAAAGCCCAATAAAAGAAAAAAAAGAGAGGTATATGACTTCTTATTGGCTTATTCCATGATGTAAGAAAGGGTTGAAAAGAGGAATAGAAATGACTTTTAGATGTCTCGGCTGCGATATGCGGAAAATGTTCATTAAAAACCGAATTTGTCGTAAACTTTGTGCATGATGCGCGGGCTGGAAGGTTAAGATTTGTTTGCAAAATAACTTTATTTTTGAAATGCAATGATATTGAAATAGAAATTGGGGTATCTGTGTCAATCGACAGTTTAATTTTCAAAATTACATTTTTGTGTGCAATAATGTAATTGATTTCAAGCTGTTTACCATGCACTAACCAACAGAGTAACAAACACAATGGCAAATATATTTATTTCTGTGAATTACTAACATGGTCATGTTACTTTTAAATCAGGTAATGACAAACAGAGTGTCACAAACTACAAAATCAAGATCCTTTGAAATATAATGCATTCTGATTTTATTGTGTCAGGTTTATTTTACTTGAGGCAGATTATCGTTATTGTCCTGTGTAATGCTCTTGCTTTCCAATAGCCATAGTCTATGTCTCGGAAGATTAGCATTCCTCATACAGTCTAATCTTCATGTAGCATAGATAACCATTGAACGATCATCTTTCAGGGCAATGCTGCCTGTGTAGGGGCTTTTGCAATTTTGAAAAATATTTGGTGCCTGGCAGATTCATATGCAGTTTCTGTGATGAGTGAAGTAAAATTTTCCATTCATATTTCATCAGCAGATCTGTCACAAATTCCCCTATTAGGTGTGCATTAGCATTCAAAATGAACTGCTGATCATTAAAAATGTCAGGCCTTTTTTCTGTGCAATTTTTGCTGTCATTCACAGTTTTCTACATGCAAATGTCTCTTTCATGATGATATATTGGCAATCTTAGGCAGATGCCATCATTTACTGTAGAGAATGTGCATGTCAAAATTTGAGTCATGGAAAGGATGATATTCTTCACTGGAATTCACAATGATTCACAAAACTCCTTCTTTCATCTATTGTGATCAGAACTGTCATTTCAACAATGTCTTATCAAATAATGAGCGACTCATTGAACACAAATCATTTTTTTTTATGAAGGTTTTGTGAAAACGGTTTACCAATGCTGATTAAATTGTGACATTTCCTCTCTGGCTGATTGATGATTTTCTGCCTTTTTTAAGCCCAGTACAAATAATAATCTTCTTTTGTCTGTTGATGTTTCTTGTCTTCATAACCAACAGTCATCTTTTATGACTGACAAGTCCTTAGGGGAAATGGGTAACCCAATAGAATACTGTGCTAATATTCACTGCATACTTCATGCAAATGCATTGGGAAATTCTATTGGAGTTTTCCTCATAAACTTTCAGTTTCGAAGCTCATTTTATTTTCTACATTTACAGTATCTCAGATGCCTGCAGACTCCAAATCAGATAGTCACCACTTCAAAATGCCATATTCTGCAAAACTCAAGTGGACACTTGGTTTTAACTCAAATCTTCAACTGCATTTACCCCATCATTAAAGTTTACCAGATATGAATACGGGTTTTTTTTATTGAAAACAGGAAATGCATCTTTCAAAACTGATAAAAAGATTTGTGGTCATGTTTGATTTCCAATCCAGTTGGTTTATCATCAAACACACTTTTACTGAAAATTCATGTACTTCATGGTAAATTGACTGATGTAATGGATTTCCATCAACATTTGTTTCATGTTGGACCAGTTGACATAACTTATGAATGCGTACTGTAAAAAAAAGTGAAAGTAAAGTGAGAATTTAGAAAAAAATTATATGCATTGCGCACTAACCTCACAATTCTGCCTTCTTCAACTAATACATAACATTCATTTACTGCAAAGCATTTAATTAACTTAAGCATTGTTCTTCTGTAGTTCACACTTAAAAATTTCTTGGGAATTTTGATTGATCTTAGGGCATGAAGATAGTGTCTTATATACTTTGAAATGTAGTGGAAGGATGTATTCTAGTATTTTATATTAAATTTTTCATAAAATGTCTATGATTAATAAAAGCTTGGCTCATATATCTATCTGAAATATATGATATCGTCTATGAGAATTTTTGCAAAAATCTGGGTGTGGATCTTTCATTCCATAACTGATCATCCCATCTAGTCTATCACTGACTTGCTCTTACCCACAAAATATTTTTATTGTTATAACTGGAGTTTTTATGAAAATAGTAAGGGTGTTAGAATACATGGAGATGGCATCTCTGCTATTGCAGTAGGAGGAGAGCTAGGAGATGCTAGGAGAAGTAAATAAGCCATGCCATGTGAGAGCAAGAAAATGCTATTCTTACTAAGTGAAGTAAGGTTAAACATCAGCCGGTTAAACATGCATAAATAAATAGAATATTTAAAGTATGTGTTTGAAAAGCTGTCAGCAAAGAGTGCGAGTATTTCCTTGGTGTAGCGTGCACGAAGAAATGTGTAATTCTTAGATTTTCTTTTCAGAATAATAATAAATGTGATATTCTTAACTGAGGTGTAAAAGCAACATGGATAGTAAAAAAGGGTATGGGGAGCGGCTACCTCTTTATGGAAAAGAAAGTAGTCTACTTTAAAGTGTGATCATGTTATATTACAAGTCTTATATTTTATGTAATTCACTTTATTTAATTTTCTGTTCAAGGAAATATTTAATAATAGGATTTGATTTGAAGATAGAGACTTTACGTTTTGTGTGAAAATATGTGATTTTTAGTCAGATTTGTTGTGCGAGTTTTAAAAATAATGCAGAATTTAAGTATTTTTTAATTATTGTTCATTCTAGTTACAATTTTTCCAAACATAAGTACTACAGGGAAACATTATTATAACATCAAAACATGGAAATAACTAAATAACAGGTTATAAATAATCCATGTTATAATAATGTAGAACAATTAAAGTATTAACAATGTATGGTTTGAGTACTAAGTTACTTTTTTGTTAACAATACTTTATGCTAGCACTTTTTAATGATAGCATACATATTTTTACATAATATATTTTTTATTTAACTCATTTCAATAGAATCAGTCTCTTTGTGTGTGTAATCCCCCCACTCTCATTTCAGAATAATTTAAATTGTAAACTATAATTTAGTTCATTTTATCTTTCCACTTTTGCTAAGAAGTTCAGCCTAGTTTATACATTTGTTTGATACATGTTTAAGTCATTATATTTATTGCACAGGAATTTTAATAGCACTTAGCCTATTATATTAAAATTTAAATCATATTTGTATGTTAAAAGATGGACTGATGCTTATTCATTAAAAGATCAAAAACTAATCATCAGTAAAACGTTTTTATTCACAAAAAATTCTTATATTTATTTAAGATATATGGTTACATAAGGAAAACATGAGTACATCAACGCATCAGGAGAGCATTTCCGACTTGCATTGCGATATTGTTCCGATTTACCGGGGTGCACCGTAATGATACTAGAAGTTCTGAACCATGGTACTCAGACACCCTGTATATAACTACTAGTTAGCTTATAACATATTATAATACCATTTTATAAAAAAATAATAATAATAACATGATATTACTGTGTAAGTTTTCAAGGAAGAAATATGTTTGTGTCATTGAAGCCACAGTAATTATAAAAATAATAAAATGTATTGCATAGAAGCTTCAAATTGCAAATGTAAATAAAACAGATAAAAGTTTGGTAGATTACATAATTAACTTCAGTTAATGTGCAATTCATTCAACATAACAAGCTTCATTTGGGAACCACAATGCACACAAATTCCATCTGACTATGAAAACAGTAAGTTACTCATTTCAGATTTAAAGATAGTGTGCCTACAATAAAAAATCTTACAAATGACAGGAAGGAAACTGGGTGTGGTTAGGTTCTGCCTCATTGGTTGAAGAGTGCATCAATCTTTCTAAGCCGCGACTACTAAGGGCGTGCTTCCCACCCCCTTTTTGGCCTCACTTGGATTGCATGGACGGCATCTCCATATAGTCTGACCTCTGCACAAATAGATATTGAAGGTACAAATTTCATATTGCAGTAACCTTTACCAAGTGGGGATTTGTGGAAGGTTATTTTGCACACATATATTATCTTTTTTTTTTTTTTTTTTTTTTTTTTTTCTGTTTAATTTGTTCAATGCTAGAATTTCTTTCATACTTCAAAGTGTTGGTCACATTACCATAGCAACATTCTCTTTACAAGAGACCATGCACATCATTTCAGTTATTCAGCTATTCACTCATTGTATAGGAAAAATAAATTCATCAACACTGAATGCTTGCTGGGATCAGCCGTGACTAGAAATTGTCAACAGTTGTAATGGATTTCCATCAATTGAAAATAAAGTGAAAAGAAATTGTACAAATTTCAAAAGCCATTGACTGTGAAGAATTTTGAGGTATGGAAGAAGGAGAAATCAAAGAATTAATTCTTATAACAGCAACCAATAGTGAAAAAGATAAAGACTTACAAGAACTTACTTACAAGAAATTAAACAAATTGTTAAAATTGGCATAGGAACTGTTTGATTTTGCAAAGAAGATTAACCCAAATTGAAAGAAGAGGACTGGTTGTAAGAGGCATTGAAAACCTCTGTACTACTTACTGTGAAACATTTTACAGATGCATCAGTCATTGTCTGCAGCAAATTTCTAGCTTTTTTTAAAAGTAATTGCATTGTTTACTTTCTTATTAAGCAGTAATAAAAATTTTATTTCAATTAACATTTTTATTAATTACAACAATATTTATACTTGTTTAAATTATAAACGATACCTAAAACATTGTTGTTGACTGATGCTCACTATAGTCTCACCTATAGTCAGCCCAAGCCCACAAAATACCTCATGGCAAAGAGCACAAGATTATGCCTGTTGTTGGCAACAGCCTTGAGCATCTTCCAGGTGACAGTGCAACTTAGTTCAGTTCCGCCCCGAATTTTGATGGAGAGTACCTCGGGACGGATCCGAGGATCTCTCTCCTCTCTAGAGGACTTTCGGCTCGCCACATATTTAGAGTGCTCCCATGCAGCATGGACATTATATATTTACAGAGCGCTAGTAAAGGAGCCTTCGCCTTGGAAGACACGGTATCTCTCATTCAAAGTTAAAACGCTCAATTGCCAGAGACTGCTCGAGGAGCGATTTTTTATTGAAAAGTGTAAAAATATTGACAAATTTTAGAGACCACTAAGTATTTTTCAGGGCTGGAAGCTCAAAAAATGGACTGTGTTTCCGATATCTGAATTATGGATCTTCCAGTTACAAGCTGGACGTATTGATCATTTACACTATGATATCACTCACGGAAACATGCTATAATTCTTTACAAGGCTCATTCTGAGGTAATTTCATCTTTTGAAATATCATTTTCTTCGCAATGCATGCTGTCGTGTATCTCTTATTTCATTCTTTCCAGAGGAGTGTGCGTATGAGTTAGAGAAAAATCACTGAATTTATTTTTTCAAATTACTGTTTTATTCTTCACTCAAGGGCAAAACCTTTTTACATTTTTGTAAAGATGATTATGTGTTCTTTCAATTCCATTTCATATAGAAAGTCTGAAAATGGACGTTGTGTTGTATCATGCAATAGTTTCAAATTTATATAACCTGCAGACATGTTGTTCTGAATATAAAGAAGGAAAAAATAAGAATTGTTTATTTATATTTATATTAATTATAAAACCATATTAATTATGAAAGAGTGGGAAAATCTCATTAATGTACTTCAAAAGTTTTTTTTTTTTTCCCCTTCTCTCAAAATTTGTTTAGTTAATTATGTTCAAACAGTGTCAGTAATAACATATTGACACCAACCACTCATCCGGTATAGTGGTTAGCGTCGTTGACTGCCATGTTGAAGGAATGGGTTCAAATCCCGGAGAATGTATGGATGTTTGTAAATGTATACGGTCCGTGCGGCATGGGGGCACTCTAAATATGCGGCTAACCAAAAGTCCTCTTGAGAGGTTGTGGTAAGGGAAGAGGGGATGAGAGACCCTTGGATCTGTTCCTCCCCAGGGTGCTTTTCATCAAAATTGGGGGCGGAAGTAAGCTAAATCGCAGGGCCATCTGTAAGGTGCTCAATGCTGTTGCCAACGGCAGGCGTAAACTTACACTACTTACCAAAAGTAATTTCATGGGCTTGGGCTGAATATAGGTCAGACAAGTGAGCATTGGTTTGTTTATTAGATTATGGCAAAGCACTCGATGGCTATCTTCCTTAAGGGAGGGATGCCTTCGTGGAGGACTTTTTAATACAAGTGAGCATTAGCAACAACAACAACGCATATAGACACGGCGTGAAACAGAGTTAAGTCTATATTTTATCTGTCAATTTGTTCTAAAGAGAAGATTTTAAAAGCGTTTAACCATGTTGCTTTTTTTTTTTTTTTTTCCTCCGAGATTTTGAAGAATTTCAGACATTCTTGTTTAACATTACTAAGCTACATTTAGATATGCCAGGTACAAATATTAAATTTTTATTCCCACTCACGGGCATGAAAAAATTGTATTTTTTTCTCTCCTCATATTGGTCTCTGTATGAGTTGCCATATCTTCGCATAGCTGTGAAAAGTCTTATGCCTTCATAAATTTCATGATTAGAAGCGGCTATTGCCTGCCAAAATTTTGCCACTAGATGTGGCTGTGACCTTGCTTTTGATTTACCATTCTCCAAAGTTATTTTGTTTGGTTTAAGTTTTTAACATTTTATCTCACCATAATTTTAAATGACGTCAGAAATTTGAAATGGCTTCAGTTTTTGCTCAAGCAACAAATTTTTCGAATCGTCTTTCTGATCAAATTTGAATAGCGCAAACAGCGGACTTGTCTCAAAGCTATTAGATTCTGAATCTCGTAATCTTGTCATGGCCTAAAATTATCTTGGAAATATTCTGGAGCATATAACTTTATTTTGGAAATTTATGAAATTTGTTCTTGAAAATTAAGACATCCCCATTTCTGATCCCTCCTTCCTCCATGAACTGCTGTCAAAATTTATTTGGTTATCCAAGAGATAGAATGCTAGTCAACACGCTTTTTACTTGACCTTTTCAAAACTTCATTATTTCATGTAATGTGTTCAAATGCAGGGTGACACAGAATAACGGGAATTTTTTAAATGTGTAGTGGCAGCAGTCGTGCGGGACAGTGACCTTGAGCAAGTAAACACTCCACCATTTTAGTAACCATGGATCAGTGGAACGGGCAGCAGACGCAAATCCTAATTAACCACAAATGCTTTAATTAAGTTCATAAGCACTCTTTACACGCTAGTAAGGGGCACTATGGTCACCTTACTGTTTCATTACATGGAATCACCGTACCTTATTTTTCTAAAAATGAACAGGGGATCACTGTAACTCTCAAGGCGGATCGTTGCGTGGATTTGTTACAATCTTTCGTTACATCTGAATTGAACAATTTTCCACACGTCGGCCGAGCGGTAAAGACGCTGAACACTGGTAGTTCGGTCCGAGGTTCGAATCCCGCGAACGGGCTGGCTGTTTGGGCGTTTTCGTGGTTTTCCCCATGTGTAACGTGTATACGAGCCAGTTTCCCTTAGAAAGTCCTCCACGAAAGGCATCCCTCACTTTAGGCAGATAGCCCTCGTGTGCTTTGCCATAATTAAATACACCACACCAAGAAACCTGGTTTCAACAAGATGAAGCGACATCACACACTGCACAGCAATCAATGGAAGCTGTGTGAGACTTGTTCGGTAACCGTGTGATCTCAAGATTCGGTAACGTTCCCTAGCCCCCTAGGTCGCCAGATTTTTTTCTTGTGGGGCTATCTCAAGAGTAAAAGTGTACATGACTGGACCAAGAACTCTGGATGAGTTAAAACAGAGAATTCGGAATGAAATCCCAGCTGAGATGTTGCAGCGGTCAATGAGGAATCTCAACAGCAGATTTCAAGAATGCGTTCGTACAGGAAGACGCCATCTAAAGGACGTAATTTTTTAAAAATATGATTAATTCCATTAATGTTTTTTAAATGGCAAGTTTTAAGGTTTCAATTACTATGAATAAAATGTTTTTCTTCCTTCACTCTTGGTTTTATTGGATTGTTAAAAAATTTTCGTTTCTTGTGTCACCCTGTATTTTCTGTTTTAAACAGACCGTTAGATCAGTGTTGTAAGAAAATCGTTCTGGCAAAGCCCATGGAAACAAGACCTCAGGTAGACCCCCTCCCCCCGGTGATATGGATCGAATGACCCGGTGATATGGACGGACTGAAAATCACCTAAACATTCTAAAAGTCAAAAACTGGAAAATTTTGACAAAAGCAGAAACTTCTGGAAAAGCCCAGGGCCCACCCGAGCCCTTGAGCCAATGAAGAAGAAGAAACAGACTGTTACTGGCTTAGCTTTGTCTGCTAAAATATAATGTGTAGCTAAATTCTGTTATTTATTATATTGTAAGGAATTATCTTATTCCCTTGTGCTTACTATCGTGGTGTAAGTGGCTAGAAAGTGGAAGATCCGTAGTTCAAATCCCGTTGGAGGCACTGTTGGTTTTTCAAGTTTCTAACATCGAAAAACCGAATGTGCATTATATTGGTGCCTGAACTAAAATATGTCGGACGGTTATTCGTAACCACCTGGATTTAGTCGACTGAGTCTCATGCCTCTTCCCAATCTCCTTAACATAGAGGATAATGTAAGAAATTATCGTATTCTCCTGTGCGTGCTGTTGTGTTATAAGTACTTAACCGGACCAACTAAGCAGATAATCCGTGGTGCGAAACCCAGCGAGAACACAATTAAATTTTCATGTTTCCTGGTTTCGAAAACTTTTTAATTAAACATGCCCACATCGTCTGTCGGAGAAATTTTCTCAGAGGCGTTAAACTGACTGCTACCTTTCAATTGTTATTCAGTTTCATTTAGTTAAAAAAAGTCTATATTTTAGGTTATTGCTTGTTTATTTTAAAATATGTTTGCTCCTTCTGCCAGGAGAACGTCTCCGAAGTAGCTCTTCGATTCAATCGACTGTATGTATAAATTAGATTGCATTTTATTATGTAGTGCAGAATATCTGATGCAGACTAACCTTTCGCTGTCTTTAACATAATACCAGCGAATGTTCTTATTTATACTCTAAATTACTTTCAGTATAAAGCAAAATAGGTTTTCTGAGTTTATTCGTGATTCGTTTATTTAAGTTTTATATATGGGCGTAAGCAAAATAAACCACCGTTCATTCTTTTTTGAACGCAAACTATTCACTTGCTTCTCAGAAAGCATAATGGGTGGAAAACGATCGAAGTCTTTTTTTTTTTCTTATTCCTGTTTTCTTTTCTGGAGAACCATTGGGTCAATAAATGGCAAATTAAAGAGTGGAGAGGTCGGATTGGAAAGCAGAGCACGCCAGTTCCAGCGCCAAATTATATACATTGGAATGGGAACTTGTTGAAGATGGACCACACGACTCCTCCTTAATGGTGATGCTGTAAATGGCGGTTTCTCGTCCACTAGCTATGGAATGGTGGTCGGTAGTAAATCTTCCAAAAGCCCGTTAACAAGGCGCTTTGTATGTCTGCATTTTTCTCTTGTTATGCTTATCTTCTGAGATAGTTTTTCAGAAGCAACTATTTTCGCCAGTTATAACATACGTTTAATTTAAAAATAGATGATTTAGACAGCTACTTTTGAACGAAGCGATGTGCTTGTGTAGGTAGAGTTTTGAAACTTTCATTCTAGACTAATACGTATGACAAATTAAACTATCACTCTAAGGAAATGAAGTACTGGCCAGCGATTTCTGCAGTGTAGTGGGCAAAATAACCATTTACATAAGAAATAAATTTCAGTCTAAGTCGGAGCAAAAAATCTTTCCCGCACCACTTAGTTAAAGAAGCTTTCTCATGGAGGTAGGAAGTAAGATGGAGTCGCGATAAACAAGTTTCTCCGTACCCTGCTCTGAAGCACCGGCGATCCCTACGTGGTGACCAAAACATTGGGTCATTTACCATTGAGTTCTATGGGATTTGACGCGTTCGGGTGTAAATATTTTGTAATTACGTCGCAAATATACATATAAATGTATATATTTTCTTTTTCTACAACACTTCAGAGTCCTAAGTATGTGAAAACAACATTTCATTCTGAACGGAATTAAATGCTATACTTTTCACAGGACAGTTTTCTCAGAATGGTTTAATTTGAACGAAATATTTTCACAAGTTTTCGTTAATTACATTAGAAAAAAAAAATTAAGGTAATTCGATTTTATTCGGTTAAGGTACAAAAATTAAGATCAAAGTTTATTGTATTATTAATATTAAAATTATGCATTATTTCTTTTCTATTTATAGAGCTTCTTCCTAAAATACTTTCTTAAATATGACATGATTTTTTGGCTTCTTTTAAATCGAAAAATGTAAGTCAATTTATAATTAATGCTCTATTCGGTTCATTTTAAATTAGAGAATTATTAGGAATTAGCGAAATACTTTAAATAAGTATTTCGCTAATTCCTAATAATTAAATAGGTATTAAATAGTACTTGACTTTCTCTGAACATTTCTGAAAGGGAATAAAATAAGTTTTTTTTTTTTTTTTTTTTTTTTTTTTTTTTTTTTTTTTTAAGTATTATTTAAAACTTGTAACTGAGTTATTATAAAATGTAAAGGGAATAATTCTTTTAATTATACTTATCAGATATTTTTTTTTTTACCCTTCATTTCAACAATACATATTCCAAAACTCTTTATTACGTTCTTAAGTGCGCATCTCATAGCATTTGCTTTACAAAACCTTTTAACAGATTGCATTCCAATACGAACAATTCTTGCTTAAATAGTTTTATAACGTATTTGTCAACAGGATTTCAATTTATGTTTACAAGTCAATATTAAGGTTATTATATACTTAGATAACATTTATAATCATTATAAATTAGATACATTTAATAATTAGATTTCTTCGCATTACTTTCACAGTTGTTTATAAGTGAATAAATTCATTTCAAATACATTTATAAATAATTTAATGAATATTTAAGTATTTTGTCAAAGCTTTTTGCAAGCACATGCATAAATACCCATACATATTTCCTATTTTTCATTTCCGGCATGTGGAAATCTTTAATTTCTGTGCATTCACTATATTTTTCGTGTAAAGTAATTTACACTAATTTAGCATACACCCGAAAGTTTTACATAAAAAATATATATGAATATAATTTGAATGAAAATTATAAGTATTATTTTTAATACCCACTCAAAGGTCAGTTTTTTTTCAAAATTCCTCCACGGTGGCATCTCTCTCTTTAGGCAGATATCCCTTGCATGCGTTACTCTATTTAATAAAAACTTAATCTGACCTATGTGCCTAATTACAAATATTTTAACATACATAATTTTATATTTACATTTAGCCATCAAGTTTCAAACTTTTCAAATGTTCTAGAAAATAAATTTTGGCAGATCTCTTTTAGCAATTTTCTTAAAATCTATATTTTTGTAGTGCAACAGCTTAGAATTTTATAAGACAAATTCATAATCAAAATCGCTGTTGTTAGTTATCGAAAAATAACCAAGATGTGATTTTTGCGTAAATGTCAGTAAACTATACAAATTGCTATTATCCATCACACTATGAATGTTTCTTTCATGCGAGAGTGTCCCTTTTTCGATTTCTATGGAACTGTCGTGTGTCGAAATACTATCAGAATCTTGTTAAGCGAGCTTCTGAATGTAAACAAAGAACACCCCGTCTGGTGACCCAAGCTTCAAAGCAGTGCTTCACTTCTAGCGCGGAATGGCCCCTCCTCCCTTTCCTACCTCCATGAGCTTTCTATTAGAGGGTAGCCAGGCTCTTCATTGGTATTGTTCGAGGAGGTTAGAATCAATGGAGTAAGCCCCCTCCGTATGACCCGCACAATGAAACGTCACGGTATGATATCACGACTTATCATAGCCGCTGCCCCAGGCGAACTTCTCGTGGGTTTTGTTTACATTCTAATCGGTTTTTTTCTACATGTTAGCTTTCATCAAGGAACGTTTGTAAGTCTCCTGTTCTAATTTTAGTACTTAACATAAATGGCTTTCTACTTAATACATAGAAAGATCTCAAGGATTCCAAGTAACTATTTCAAATTCATTAAAATCGAAGTACATAAAATGTGTAAATAGTAGTTATAAGGTGGCGCAGTGGCTACCGCAACGCATAGCAGCACCACAGGTTCGGGGTTTGATCCCCGGGCTGGTCAAGGTCGACTCAGCCTTTCATCCTTTGATTTCCATCTCGCGGGTCGATAAAATGAGTACCAAGTTCACTTGGGGACTAAACATTGGGGGTCCTGCGACAGGTGACGGAGGACGGGGACGCCTGGTGTTTAACAGAGATAAACAGGCATATGTCCCGCGCCCTCCCCTATCTACCGGGAGTTTATTGAGATCTTAAAAGAATTATTACTTTGCCATACAGGGGCAGATGAGAGATACATTGGCTGTTTATGTTCTATTACAGATTTTAGGTTTGCAAGGTATACATTACATAACATACTGGTTGCACATTAAAAAAACATTAACATAACACATACATGACACATAAACACTATTAATAAAGGAGGTACATGCACTTAGCAGAAGGAAGATACACATAATTAGCACATTAAGCACACATTTGTGTGTAGTTTAGTACTTATGCTGAGGATCAATTTTTGAATATGCATTCGATATACAGAATACATAATGCCAAATACACTTAATGTATGTTACTCATAATACTGAATGCACTGATAATACTGCTTACGACGACTATATACAGAATAAACTTGGGTTGACTATATACAGGATACATAATGCCAAGTACACTTAATGTAGATATGTTACTCATGATGCTGAATACATTGATAATACTACTTACATCCGCTAGAGGATTTTGGCTTCCCTGCTCCGGGAACTTAAGCCCACTACAGGTCTACTCCCCCTTTGGGCACATCGTGGAGATTCAACCTCCACTATTACCCTCCAGGAGAGCATCTCACCACCTGGAGATAGACCCCAGACAGCACCGGTCGTCTGATGCTCCTACCAGTCGCTTGGGCGAGCCCGTCGCAGCGGGACATTACCCAGCGACCCCGGGGGAGACCCCTGGGTTACTAGAACCACGCCGCGCTAGGACTTGCCAGACTCCGGGGCCGGCCAATAAGTGACCTTTCCCAGAGCCTTCAGAACCACCAAGTTTATAAATTTTATACCCCCGTGGCCGAGACTGCCTAGGTACAGATCCTAGCCAGTAGCTTCGCAGAGTTCTCTACGTCGACCCCCGGGGGGAGAACTTACACCCGCTGCAGATACCTGATACAGATACAGATCATTTACGATATGCTCGAGATTGAGCTGACCACTTGTTCAGGGCATATGCTTACGCACCCCAGGGCCCACGGTCAAGAAAGCAGATTTCGGGGCACTGCTAGCCTTGGCCCACTAGGGCTGTTGCCCCACTGTATGCTGCAACCCTCCTGGCTGATAATAATCGGTCTCATGGTTAACGCAGCACCCCCGACGCAGACAAACAAAAATACAGTTAAAAGATAAAAACAAAAGACTAAAATACAGATTAACACAGATTGTGTATCTTTAAAAATACACTCACACAAAACAAAATAAGGAAAATCATAAGCATAATCGGTTAGAAAACAAAAAAATAGTAAGACGACACATAACTCACTCACCCAACGCATAAACTCGTAAATAAAAGATAAACTAAAATATTTAATGTCCTATTCCTGTGATAGTCTTGTTTTCATTCACTATCCTCATAATTTTTGTTGCATAGCTATTCAAGAATCTTCTTTTTTTTTCAATTACATTCTGTTCATTTATTTTTCCAAATCTCGTCCTCAGACTCTCGGTCAGTTTACATTCTTCCATAAAATGAGCTGCATTTCCGTACTTCCCACAAGCCAAGCATTGATCATAGTGTAGTAGTTACAGTGGCGTAGCTAGGGTGGGGCAAGGGGGGACATCTGTCCCCGGGCGCCAAATTGATCCAAGGGGTGCCAAATTGATGCTACGAAATTTTTTAATGAAATGTTTTCCATTTTTGGCACACAGAAAGGGGCGCAAATTCATCAGTTGTCCCCGGGCGCTGGAAACTCTAGCTTCGCCCCTGAGTAGTTATAAGACAAGGTAAAATCTAGAATACCAATGAAAGTTTCAGTGGTATTTTACGCAAATTACGCTTAAAGACACTTTTCTCAGCCTCCGGACATAGATATTTGCTCTCAAAATCAGTGTAATTTTATTTAACAATATGTTTCGTGATCTCATCCGTACATTGTATAGCGTTACGTCACTCTGTTGACATTTCTTTCACGTCACTTTCGTGACGTCGTGCTTACTCCATATATTCTAACATCTAACCTCCTTGGTATTGTTACACGATCCACGACGTTTCCAATCTTTATCAGCAAAAGGAAATAGCATAAGAACATGCTTATATCATGAAACTGAAATAGAAGTTAAAGTGTGTTCGGTGTCTTCTATAATATAGTTATCATAAGATACATATAAAGTATAGTTCTCCAACACGGGCGCTGAGGAGGTATAAAGGAGCGTTACCGGCCCACAGGGCAGTTAGAGAGCATTGTGAAGCATATGGAAAATAGGATCACACTTTGGGAAAATGTAACCTGTTTAAAGATTCTGAAAAATTTGCCCTTTCAGTTGATAGACAATAAATAAATAAATAAATAAGATTGCCTTTGGATCCAACTCACGAATGATTAGTTTTTTGCGATCAATGAATGAGTAACGGGAGATACAGAGCTCAGCAAATGAACATTCGGATGATGTATAGAGGAAAAATTCCAATTCTAGGACATTCCTTCAATTCAGATTTGATTCCATCTACTTACTTCAACTATACCAATAGCTCGCAAACATGTTTGGACAAAGTGTGAACGCATGTCATCAGCTGTGAGACGTGCAATCGACCCGAAACAAACAGGATGATCACATCGAAGGATCGCTCAACCATTCGAAGATGCTAGCGGATACAAGTGGGGGGAACGCCAGAAGTTCATCATTGGTCGTATAGGTATAGTACCACCACACTGAACTGTGCAACTACGTTCCAATTTTGATGGGGAAACATCTCGGGGTCGGTCCAAGGATCCCACACATATCTTTCCCTACAACAAAACTACTCGAGAGACTTACGGCTCACTAATTTTAAGTACCCCCTATGCCGAATAGACTCTATACACTTGCAAACACCCATCCCTCTCCTGGATTCGAACCAGGACTTGAACCGCAGCTGCGTCAGAAGTCAGTGGTCAGGCTAGAAAGAGGACAAAGCGATTGTCAGCACTTCTCTTGCAGTAACTCATTCATCATCACCAACGATTCGACGTGTAATCGGGATACAAGTAGCCGCAGAGACCATTGATTGGTGACTCAGAGAACGAGGTTTGCACTCACGACGCCAGTTGCACCGACTACCCGGTTACAGCCGAAAACATCGCGGAGAAAACAACGCAAGGCAAAAACGAAAACATTGTGATACAAAACATCGTCGTCGAAAATAATGCGGTTCAAAAACTTCTCAGTTTAAAAACATCGTCGACAAAAATAAAGTACCTACAAATCCTCATATGACGATAATATCGCAAACATGGGTTTTTTGAAATCCCATACTGACATATTATGTAACTGACTTTCGTCATAACCAATAAATCGTCGCCATAACTAACAAATCTCGACGACAATCGACATAACTAACAAACGACCATTCGACTAATCTAAATGATGAACTAATCTATAACTAACTAATAACATTATAGATCATGACTAATCTATAATAGGAAATACAGAGAAAATAGAGAAATGCGTTGAAATCAGGGCAAAGAAAAAGCATTGTATTTATCCAAGCATTCGGAGGGGAGGGGGGAAAGAGAGAAGGATAGATTCTGGGAACTTTCGTAAATATACTTACTACGATTTTGCATGTGGTCAGGACTTCCGATTTGACTTTGAAAGAAACACGTCAAATTCGATTCCGTTATGTTTCAAAACAAAGTCAGGATATTAAATCTCAGTAGACAGTAATAAGATTTTTAAAAAAGAATGACATTTCGAGATAAAAAGTAACTTCAAATTTTGATAAGGATCTTGTGTGGGAAGTTTGGTTGGTTTATAGTGCGGCATTTTTGAAATAATTGCATATGCATAAATATGGATTTATGGCTAAAAGAAGCCTTTTATTCGCTGGTAAATTTCTAGAATTTTTTGAGAATCTCCTCTTTGGCAGCCTTTTTCAGCCTTAAAATATACACCATTTTTTTAACACATTGAAAGAAAACTTCTTCGAAATAGTACTCCATCCAGTTTGGATAAAATCACTTTCTCAATAAATAGATGTTGTTGCCAACTGATGATAGATAACATCTTTCATTTAATATTATAATAGTGTGTTGCTGAATGTATACGATAAACAATTTTCTCCGCGTCTTTGTGATATTATGCAACTGATATCATTTTATATACAATGAGTGTCATAAAGATGTAGAGACATTAGGTTTATTTTGGAAGAGTGATGAAAAGTTAGCAACGCCTTCGCCGGGAATCCAACCGCGGACTTCTCAATTACGCGCTGAGCGTGCAGACCACTACACCACGAAGGCTCACCAAGAAAGCGGGAGAAATACCTTGTATACTCCCCCTTTTAAAGGGCGACTAGGGTTTTTAGGGGACCCATTCGCCAACTCCTGGGTGAGGAGAATCATCATTCACCTTTTTTAGTTCGAGCGCCACTGTAGACATTAGGTTTATTTCGGAAGCAAGAGTGATGAAAAATTAGCTACGCTTTCGCCGGGAATCGAACCGCGGACCTTTTAATTACGCGCTAAGCGTGCAGACGACTGTACCACGAAGGCTCGCCAAGAAGGCATTAGAAATACCTTATAAAGAAAATGCATCTTTAATGATGTATAAAAGATCGATAGCAAAATTTCTAATTTGTGTCTGCTATCGTCTGTATCTAAATTAAAAAAAAAAAATTATGATGATGTTCTATAATAATATTTATAATGAAGCATTTCTTATTTTTCCTCATTATATCTTTTAAATTTTATTCCAAGAGTAATATATACTTTTAGTATTTTAATATTCCTCTATTGTATAAAATTTAAAGTTTTATAATATGAAAAGAAGAAAAAGAAATGCAGAGAAGAGAAATGCTTTTGAACAAAACTAAAATTTAATTCAAGAAATATTTCAATTTCAAAAGCTGCGGCGCGTTTAAAATTGAAATTGTTTTTGAGTTTTAGTTTTATTTTTTATTTAAGAATGCAGATTTAGTTTTATGATGTGACGACGGTAGGTATTATCTTTATATCAGAAGATAAGAGAAATTATTCGCAATTTTCATGTTTTTTATTTTATTTATTTATTTATTTTTCGAACGATAAACTCTTTCAAACTGGAAGTCTCCCCCACCCCAATTTTTTTCGAATTGTTCAGAAATCTGAAACTGTTTCCGAATATCAAAAACGACGAGAAGTTCTACAGCTAAAAGGAATGCTTATTAGAGAATAAATTAACTTACGAGAACCGGGAGGGGGACAATTGTTTATTAGTCATTTATTTATTATAATACTTTTTACTATTTATTTGTGTTTGTAGTTTTAATATATAGTTGACTATAAATGTTCTGAGATACTTTTTTACTTCCTCGTACGAAGTAAAGGAAGCATTATAATCGCGAAAAATTCCGGATATCATATTTCGGTGAAAATATCCATTTTGACCGCTCTCGAATCAATTTGAGCGATTTTTTTGCATGATATCTGTACCTATGGGCAGAACAAAGAACTCCTTTTCCCAAAACAGATTGAAAAAAGGATTTAAAATGGATTCAGAGGAGATATTTTCGTGACACGCACATACAGATGTACCTCGCATCGCATAGCTCAAAAACGAGTAATCGTAAAAGTTGAAACTTTATGTATGTTACTGCTATAATATGTAGTTGTGCATCTCCCTTTTTGGTTACAATCAGCCGCGCTAAAAGTATATAAAGAGATATATATATACCCACTCTGTTACCCGGTTCGGTGAGCTCAGTTTTTCTATTCTTATATGTTGATGAATTGTGCATTTTTTGCTTTGTAAGTTGTACGGATTATGTCAATTTTATTAACAGCTCAATTTTGAGTTAAACTTCCTTTCCTATCGCTTCTTAATTTCAACTTACCACTTCCGACCAGAACGTAGCTTTAGAATCACGTCTGAATACAAATTGAGGACGAGTGGTATTTAACCGCGAAGTTCTACTGTCTTAGACAGAGAGAACCAGAGATTCTAGCTAGCACGCGTCCGCCTTTTTAGGCTACCCTCTCTTAAGCTATTGTGACGCTCGGCCGTGCTTTAGATCCTTAATATCTTCGCAGTCAATTAGTGTTAAGGGGCCAACTCCGTTAGAATCTTGATAGCTTCGGCTATATCCTTTTAGTTAAGTTTTAATTCTTAGTTTCCTTAGTTGAAGCCCGAGTGTCGGCTTTATTGTACAACTCCAAGACGGAGCTCTGTTAAACTTTAGTTAGAATAATAAAGGGTTATTTCACCCCTCTTAGTTGTTGTTTTCTATCTCACGAACTCAAGCGATTATTCGCTTACTAGTTCTTAAGATTCTTCACATTCAACTGTAACTTAAGGTACACAGTGGAGAATCTTACAAAGTGATTAAATTATATTGTTCTTATGCTTCGGCTACGGTTCTTATGCTTTTAGTTAATCTGCATGCGATAGTTGTAGAATGATCAACAATTTAAAAATTGTTTAAGTGCTACTAAGCCTAAAAAAAAGTGAAGTAGAATTATTTGAAAGTGATGGTAGAGTAGTGAATTTCTGAAGTCAGTTTCTGCACCTTCAGTGTCTTTTTGCCGAGTGGGACTAAAAGTAAACTTTCAGTTTTGTGCACCGAAAAGTATGTCTTTCTGCCCCCTGGCCGAATTGCTTGTTTTTGCGAAGAAACTCTAATTTTAATTGTTTAAAAAAATTTAACTATTCTTGTATTTGGTGTTTTATGTTTTTCTGTATTTTACAATTTTTTCTGAAGATATTTTGAGTTTTATGTATTTTTGCCTTGCCGCGAAATGATAACTGAATTAACTGAATGAGAAATGTATCAATAATGAAATTCGAGGAAATAAGTTTACTTGAAATGCATCAAAAAATCTGTATAATTTAATATGCCCTACAAGTCATGCTGTGTCCACATCACAGATTTTTTAAAACAGAGGAACAGAGTTTAAAAAAAAAAAAAAAAAAAAAAAAAAAAAAACTTCATGTTTGTATAATTTAAAGTATGGCTTGTATGCGAAGTTGCTTCCATTTATAACCGTATTACTGAGAGAATTAGAACAGCCTAAATCCTTTTGTGGAAAAACGTACGTTCGAGAAACTTAACCACACTTCAGGAATAAAAGCAGCTTATACAGTAGGTGCATCAGAATAAGTAATGATGTGCAATCACGTTTGCATCAATTAAGAATGCTGATTAATGGGTTTGTGATCTCGAAGCCATTAATTATCTTTCATTTTTCACACGCAAATGATGTAATTAACACTGATTTTTTGTTTAACGAGTTTTTGTTAAACTATTCGTTTTTATGAGCCTCCGGATCTTACCTGTGTTATGAAGAATTTTATTTACGATTATTAATATGTGATCTTAATGAAATATGTTTTAAGTGTACGAGCTAGTATTATATTTATCATTAGATATGCTAGAGTCCTCCAGTAATTAATAAAAGTAAAAATTTGAGCGCTCCTAGCGAAATATTCCTTTACGAAGTAAAAGAAGTATTGTAATCGCGAAAATTTTCGGCTATCATATTTCAACGGAAATATCCATTTTGACTATTTTTTGCGTGACTTCTGTATGTACGGATTGAATGAAGGATTCTTGTTTACCCAAACGCACTGTGAAGTAGATTTAAAATAGGCTTTTTTCTTGACGTCTGTACGTACGTACGTACGCATCTCGCATAGCTCAAAAGCAATTAGACTTAGAGCGTTAAAACTTTGTATGTGGGACTGCTATAACATCTAGTTTTGCAACTCCATCGGCAATGCTAAAAACATATATATAAACGCACTCACCTTACCTGGCTTGAAAGTCTTTACTAGGCCTTTATTTTCACAATTGTTGGTCGTAGTTATATACTTAGAGTTACAGAAGTGTTTTAATTGACGAAAATATTCATGTCTTCGCAATGTTAAGTGAAAAAAAAAAAAATAAAATAAAAAGAAAGAAAAATTAAAATCTGAAATTTTTCTTTTAATAATCCTTCAAGGCAAATTTATTGGGCGTATAACGAATCTAACTGTTAGTGTGGCCTTCCCGGTTCCTATACTTATATTTGGGAAAGTTTCATTCTCGTTATGAAAATATAAAAATACAAGAAGTTTGTCTCTCTGACTACAAATTTGATGGAGATACTCAATTTCAACATTTGCAATTTTTTTATATCATTTTCAGCTTGCCGTGAGGAAGCGGTTAATTAAGTTAAAATAATTTGAGCAAATTACTCTCACTCATTAGCCCTAGTGAGCCACATGACTTCATTTCGCCTTTTACAGTTTCCTATTCATTTAATGATTATATTGCAAGTTTATATGATTTTCAAGTGTTTCAAAAGACATAGGACTCTTAAGGGGACTCATACACCTTAAAACCCATAAGATGTTCGAATAGGTGACTGTTGCAAGAATTGGGATAACTTATTTATTTTAAAAGCAATTACTACCAACTTTTTACAGCTGACTACATAATGTAGCTGCTTTCTGAAATAGTAATCAGAAAGTTTGTGTTGCCACAAATATTTTTATAATTAAATCCGCTTTGTGACAACATTTTTCGTCATGTTTCCAACTTGCGCGCACAGTTTAAAACATTCTGTTTCATAATTTAGTTCCATATTTAATATATAGCTTTTATAACATTTGGAAACTACTGTGAACCTAAAATTCTAAAAATTTCATGTTAAATTTTTATTTTATTTTGCGTTGAGTTTATAAAATGTATTTTGTTAAAAAAATTTGTAATGTTTTTGTCCATAAAATTTTTCAATATTAAAATATTCATTAGATTGTAGGTTCAGTTAGAAAATAGTGCCCACATAAAGAATTCCATTAAATTTCAAGAATGTACCATTAGCCATTTTTAAAATATCATGCGCGCAAAGTGGAAACATGGCGAAATATTTTGTCACAAAGAGGATTAAATTACAAAAATATTTGTGACAGCACAAACTTTCTGGTTACTAGTTTCCAAAGCAGCTATATTATGTAGTCAGTTGTAAAAAGTTGGAAGTAATTGCTTTTAAAATAAATAAAATATCCCAATTCTTGCAACACATATTCGAAGATCATGAGGGGTTTATGGTGTATGAGTCCCCTTAAATTCGCAGATAGATGTTGCTTTTACTATCTTCGAACTTTATTTATTTCCAAAAACTACAAAAAAAACTTCATTTTTCGAACTCTGACTCCTCGAACAATCTTAATGCCGGACGCTGATCACGTGTTTTTGCTCTTCTAGACTCACCCAGAAGCTTAGACGTTCATTTCGCCTCTCGCCGCCATTGATATAATCACCCATGATATGCCATGATATGCAATTTAGCAAAACTTATTTTATGAGTTCTCTCATTTATTGATCTTGCCTTCGGTCGCGGTGTATTTTTAAATACACCTCTTAAATTTTTAACTTTATGGCCTATGGTATAATGATAATATACTGGTAAGAGCTCCTAGTAGCTAAAGCCAGCAGTAAAGCTATGATCCAAGACCCAAACAAGCGTTTATTGTGTGTACATCTTCTGCCAAATTAGGCTTAATGCTGTTGCATAAAAAGTGACGTAAGAACTTCCCCTACATTACTAGCTAGAATGGCAATTCATGTGTAAAACTCGCATCATCTTTCTTTCTTAACATAAGTGCAAATCTTTCTCCTTGATAACCACTTTCAACAAAGAATATAGAGGAATGGATTGAGTAACAGGTCATCCGCATTCCACTTAATATTTAGTATTATGGTATCCATTTTCCTAAACAACGACCGGCTTAAGGTTAGGTCTCCCAATTGCAGGGTTCAGTTAGCTTCGAACTGAAGTGTGTCGAACGCGTGATTCGTAAAATACTTGCTCGTGACCTGGAACTGATGACACTAATTTGTTTGTTGAAAACGAAAGCTAAATGTTACGGCTTTCTCGGGGGTTGTGGCCTTGAAAATGTGACGTACAGCGATATAATGCCATTCCTTGTAAACTTCGATTACAGACAAAACTGGCTTGGTGCAAATGCACTGTACATGATTTACGTTAACATTTGCTGAAGTGCATTTATGCAGTGGTTGATGAAATATCTGTTCATTAAAATGTAAAACGATTTACAGATTTTAATTCTTGTTAATTCATAATGCTACTAAAACATGTGTGACAGCGTGGTACTAACAAGTAATATAAAAAAAATTAAATTCCTACTTAGGTCAACAAAGAAAAATATTTTTTAGTTACTTTTTATTAACATTTTTTCGTTTCTAATATATAAAGCTGATGGTGGTCTATAATTTCTCATTCTATCTATTTCTTGTAATACTTCATTATTGCAAGCAACCTTTCCAGTGAGTTTCGAGCAGTTCAGTTCTTCAATTAATATTCCATTTAATAATTTCACACGACTCAAGGCGACATATGTTTGACCTGCTGCTATTTTTCTTTCCCTAATCGTCGCTTGCGTTGTGTAGTTTCTTTTCGTTTCCTTTTCGCATTCTCCGTTTGTGAAGCAAGGGACATTTTAAAGGGTTATATTTAAACATATATTTTAAACATATATAGCGAAAATTCTCTCTATATTTTAACATAGAAATATAGGGAGAATTTTCGCTACATAATGGGACCTTACATCCGCGTCATCCAAATCTATAAAACTATAATTCTTTAATTCCATACACTTTAAAAATCTTTAGAACTTACTGTTGCCACTTATTTTTGTTAAATACTACAATCCCATTTATCACAGTCGTGTACCGTTATTTATAAGTTGTTTATTAACATCAGGTGTCATCCACTAACAGTTTTAAAAAGGTATTTAAACTTGAGTGGATGAATAAAAAGTATTTTATTAATGATTGAAAACTTGAACAAGATATAGGGAGAGTGTTAGCTAATAGTAGTAACAGTAGGAATTAAAAAAAAGAATGAGAAATAGTCCGGGATGCAACAAGTTATGATTTGTCAAGGATTCAAAAAGGGAAGAAGGAAAACTGATCAACGAAGGATTGCATTGAATTAAATGTATTAGATTTACTGCAAAAGTGGGATTTCCGGCCATCGACGAAAAAACCTAGAAACATTCTCTTATTGTTTGCTGCTGTATACATGCGTTAAATAAGTTTTAATTTTAAGACATCACTTGCAAAAATTTTAAGACATCACTTTTGAAAAGTTTTTGTAATGAACTGCGGGAAGCTCCTTCGACCCGAGACACAGATAAGAATAAGCTAAGTGTCTCACTAAAATGAAGAAAATTAATCATTGAAGAAACTCATTTTAGTGAAATATCATCTCACTAAAATGAGGAAATAATATACGTGCTAATTATGCCAAACGAAAAGTGCAAATATTTATATTAAAACATGTATTTTGTCACGAAATTATTTTTATTAGCGTACTTATATATAATTATATTAAAGGAAATATTTGTAAATAAATATTACATATATTAATATTATAGTGTTTTAAAAACTTAATCACAGGTTCACCCATTCAAATCTGACAGTTTATTTCAAGAATCGACAAAAAATTTTCGTCAGATAGTAATCGCTGAGCATGTGTGGATTAGCTATTTTCATCCCATTTATTTCGTTTATTTTGTCCATATTGAATGTAGTATAAGGCTGCTATCAGACATCCATTTGTTTTGGACGAACAACTGTTTCGAACAATTTTTTTACCTTCTTTACCACTGAAAGGAAGATGCACGATTTTTCTTCCTTCTTATCAGCATCGAACCTCGCATCATCAGTCATTGTTTGTAGTGGATACTAGTTTCTCCTTTGCATGGTAACCCTAAAGTGATCCGTTGTGATTGGCTTTTTTATATCACGTGACAAAGCAAAAAAAATTTTACTAAACAGCTGCTTTTCCGAAATGCTTTGACTGTGTAATATGTCCATAGGAAGACTTAACTGAAACTAATATGTTTGCATCTTACAATGCAAAAATATTTGAAAGAAAGATCTTAGCATTTGAATTTAAAATATGAAACAAAAAAAAATTACTCATGTTAAATAGAAAATGGTGTTTTATTATTTGTTGTGATATTATTCATGCTTGTGAGTTATCTATGAAGTGAAAATTGTTGACAAGTACTGCGACAGAAGTTTGTGATGTTTAGTTGTAAAAGTCCTACTTAAGCTACTCACTATTGCAGAATCAACTAGGTCAGAACAGAGTTAATCTTTTCAATAGAATTCAATTCGCAATACAGCACAAACTATGGCTTATCGTGTTCAAATAAATACTCAGCATTTTTCTGTAGAAACATCTGTGTTTCAGATCTGCGTTTAAAATCTGCGCATCAATATTATTCGAAAGAGATCGGTTTGTGGAGCGACTGGGTAATATCAGAGAACTTCCGGGTGACGTCTCTCGCAATCTTGGGCTTTGCCGGAATCGTTTTAAAATTCGAGAAAATATCCGCTTTTCGACAAGATACTAATATCTTTTCGCCTCAGCTTCGAACCGCTCCGTTTCACTCTCATCAAAATGCTAATTCGAGTCGAAGAGCAAGGCGCTTTGACAAATCGTCGGTGCCGTACGAAAGCTCAGATTTCTGGAGCGCAGACGATGTTTTGACACCGCGACGCTCTTTTCCTCAAGGGACGATTCTCACATTTCGTACTGTATTGATTGAAAATGTTTCTGTTCGAGGTTAATTTGCTTATGCTGTTTTGAGTTTTCATTCGCATAGAATGATCTATGTTCTATTTTGCTTATTTCCTTAAGATATTTGATACTTTTAGAAAATAAGTTATTATTATTATTATTTTTAATTAAGAAATCAATATTTTTTAAACATTCAAAAATATTCCTGTTTGGTGCATGGAAATAACTCAAAATTTTTCGTAAGTAATTTACAAAGATTGATATGCTTTTATTAAATTATTATTTATTAAAATTATTAATTATTATTATTATTATTATTATTAAATTATAAATTATTATTATTAAATTATGAATTAGTATTATTTATTAGTTTTGTTTATGCTTTTATTAAATTTATGTTCTGAAATCTAAACTAATATTAAAATTTTAACCTAGGCAATAAAATATTGTTTTTTAGTACTTATTAACCTAATAATTTTAGATAATTAATTAAAATTTCGAAAAATTTGATCTTTTTTATGCTTTGGAACACCCGTTAGAATTCTTACAATTATGTAAGTTTTTTAACAAAGCGTTAGAGTAATCTTATTAATTTATCCGTTAAAACTGGTAAAAAAGGATTTGAATTAAAACAAAAATCGTGTTTTAGTTTCTAACATATTAGTTATGGAACGATAAAAAAATGTCAGTGTCTCAAAACATAAATAAATAAATAAGTAGAACATTACAATTATTTAAGAAGAAGAGATTTCATTAATAAAATTAATAGGAAGTTGTTGATTTAATTTACTATATTTATTTGAAAATAACATCAACTGAATGGGTCTTAAGATAAGTGGTTTTTAAAATCTATTTATGCTGTTTTATCTGCTAGGCTTCCTTTGTTTTTTTTGCATCACATTGCGAAATTAATTTTAGTCTTCTTTCATCTACACAATTTTCCTGGAATTTTTCATACGTGGTTATTTGTATGGCAATGCAACATTCTTCGAAAAATTTTTCAACATTCGGTGCAGACGTTTTAAAAATTTAATTTTTTTAGCACATGTTTGTTAAACTATCAAACTGGCCATTTAATAATTTAGATCTTTACATTTTCGGATAGCTTGACAAATAACCTTACTTCTAAAATTCAATATGAAGAATCGAAATTTTTTAATAAATGATTTAGGGTGTACTGCAATGCGCGTGATTGCTTATTGTACGATAAATTTATTTTTTAATGGTACAAAGATACGCTCAACAGGGAACGAGTCGTAAAATATGCTGAATACTGGTAGTCCGGCCCAGGTTTCGATTTCCGATGAACGAGCTGGCTGCATAGGCGTTTTCGTGGTTTTCATCATTGTAACGTGTATACGAGCCAACTTTTCCTTAAAAAGTCCTCGACGAAGGCGTCCCTCTCATTAGGCAGATAGCCGTAGTGTGCTTTGTTCTTATCAACTAAACCAAACTAAAGCAACTCGGATAGTCCGTTTCCTTTTAAAACGCCCTTCACCGGATTATTCCTCTGTTTCCGTATAGTCCTAATGGCGGATCACGGGATAAATAAATAATTAATAATGATAAAAATACTTTCGATGAAAATATATGAAAAATTCTGATGTGTACACAACATGACTTCCTTGTACGGAATATTAAACTATACGCATTTTTTCTTGAATTTCATTTAAATTGATTGGATTGAATTAAATCTACTTCGTCGAGAGCGCATAAACCACAATAGAATAAATGCACTCTTTAAAATTCACTATATTTGTTTACTATAAGGACACTCTGAATGCACAAAATTTATATCATTTGAAGAATTATCGTTGCTACATGTTCTATTCAAATACTATAATAAAGCTAAAACGATGTATGAAAGAAATTAAGCAAACAAAGCAGAAAAGAAACAGTTTTTCACAGACGATTTAGTATTTCTCATTCAATTAATTCAGCTCTGACTTCGCGACAAGGCAAAAATACATAAAAACTCAAAATATCTGCATTAAAAATTACGAAGTAAATCTTAAACACTTATTTCCTCGAAAAAATTCCAAAAAGGATTAAGCACGATTTAATTCGCAATAATAAATGAAGGCGTTATTTTTGTGTTGCGAAGCTTAGTCTCTCTAGATTGGCAACAAATCCACTATTCTGCTGTTTCAAATGTAAACAAGCAATAGTTTCGATTAAACCAAAGAATTTTCGGCCCCCGAACAATAAAAAGCCCGATATTACATTAATTGCTCAGTGGGTTAAAGATGTTTGGAACGAAATACCCTCTGAAATGATTATAAAATCATTTAAAAAATGTTGTATTAGCAACGAACTAGACGGCACGGAAGATGATGCTGTTTTTGAAAGTGAAAATGACGACGAAGGCTCTAGTAGTGATTGTAACAATACAAAGTTCGAGACTGAAAATATGTATGATGACGAGCCAATGACGACAGATGAGTTCTATGAAATGTTTGGCGAATCTGACCATGAATCGGACGTTGAAGGATTTTGATTTTGTTTATTTACCAATTATATTTTTTATCGTATATTTACTTTTTTTCTCAGATGATTTTGAATAAATGTAGTACTTAAAAAAAATTTTTTTTTCTAAGTTTCTCGATCGATTTCGGAAGTGGGGGGTCGACTTATACGCGGGTATATACGGTAATTTGACTTGTTATTTGAAATTTATAATTTACTTTACGAGGGTACGAAGTATATACTAATCCAAATGCCTCTAAGGAGTAGTCTCATTTACTTACGTTCAGCTAAAAAAAAAAAAAAAGGGAACAGTACTATATACTTCCTGTTCTACTGAGCCGACAGACGAAATTTCATTTGCGTTTTTCATGTCTCGAAAGGGCGACTTAGGATATATATTAGATTTATATTTACCATTGTTCTAACATAGGTATTTTGCCACAAAAAATCGTACTTCTGCTATTATTTCGCTTCTACGACTCTATGCCTAAATGTTAAATTTTGTAAAATTTGGTGAGAAATTTTTCGAGAAATTAAAAGATTTATCTTGGCGCACTTTGTTCAGTTTGCGCCAAGAATAATCTACTTTGCGAAATTCTTAATTTACGGTAACCTATTCTCCTTTCTCTTTCACACTGAAAGAATAGGAAACAAAACTTGCTCGTTTGAATAGGAAACAAAACTTGCTCGTTTTAATAGGAAACAAAACTTGCTCGTTCATTTGAAAATAATTTTTAATAAGTGCATAAACCCACATTTGATATTAATCTCGCTTACAGTAAATATGCCACCTACACATGAATTCACTTGGGAAATTGTGAATAAAGAATTCTAATTTTTTGCAGGTATGCCTAGAAATGCATCTGCTTTAAGGTGATGGCAAAATTTTTAAATTTACAATTAAAAACATTTTTTGAAAAACTTTTAAAAATTACTAAAAAGTACAAATTTTAAAACTAAATCAGAAAATATTTTCGAATTTTATTTGGATTGATCCTAAATTTCAAGTTGCGAAAGAAGTAAGCAAATTCATTTAACATTAACATGAAAAACCTAAAATTTTGAGAGTTGATTTTTTTAAAAATATGTGTGTGATTTTTACAAAATTTAGCACTTCGGCATAATTTGAGTAGTAGAATCGAAAAAAAATCGGTATGTCGTTTTAAAGAAAGTCCGATTTTATGCCACAATATCTCTATCAGAACAATGCTATATATAAGTCTAATACATATATTAAGTTGCGCTTTCTAGCCTTAAAAATGCAAGTTAAATTTCGCCAATCGGCCTAGTAGAACGGGAGATATAGAACTGTTCCCCCCCATTTTTTTTTGCTTAGCGTGTACATAAGTGAAATCATATTTTGGAGAAATAAATAGATTGCATCGAATAAATACTGGACATTTTTTAAGTAGGAAATGTTTTCTTTCATTTAAAATTATCTGAGTTTTTTTTTTTTTTTTTTTTTTTAGTCCAAAGGGATTTGAATCCCGAAGGACTCTTAGTTTCGTTTTGGCATTTTGCGTCGGACGGATAAATGTCGGTTCACTTTTCAAACTGTTGCCATAAAATGTTAGAGTCCTGCATTATATTTGAAGAAATTAAATAATGAAAAATCTGCATAAATGTATGTATATTTCTCGTATTGTGATAAAACAACGGTACATAGAGTCATCGAATTTTGAATAACGTAATCCTCCAACGAATATGAGCATGTGGAAGACCAAATTTGAAATTTGAAATTTGTTTTATGATCGATTTCCTATTTTTTAAAACTTTGACGAATTTTTGATTAACAAACTCAAGGATTTCAAAGCGAGCAATGGCAACGTTGTGCAGAAAAAACATTTTTATCTCCAGCGCGTGAGTCTCTGTATCGGAAATTCTAAAGATATGCTCGTTTTAAAACTATTTTGCGATATTGCTGTTGCACTGGATCTTATGGTTTAAGTGCGAGGAACATGATATTTAATAAAGAAAGGTAACACACAAAATGTTAAAAAACGCCCCTTTGGACGTAATTTAAAATCTGAAACATTTCAGATTTTTTTTTTTTTTGGTTTGTTTTTTGTTTTTTACCTTTTGTACAAAGTAAAAGAAGTATTGTAATCGCCAAAAAATTCCTGATAGCATGATACCGAGAATTTTTCATCAAAAATATCCATTTTGATCGCTCTCGAAACCACGTGAACGATGCTTTTGCGTGGCATCTCTACGTAAAAAATCTTTACGTAAGGACTCTTTTTCCCAAAATGGACTGTGAAATGGATTCAGAAGAAATATTTTTTCGTGACGTTCGTACGTACGTACGTACGTACCTCCTATAACTCAAAAACTAAGAGTCGTAGGACATTGAAGTTATGTATATGGCATTGCTATAACATTTAATTGTGCACTTCCCTTTCTCGTTGCAATAGGCCTCACCAAACGTATTCCCACTCTGTTACCCGTCTCGGTGAGGTCACTTTTTTTTTATTCTTATATTTTGGCAAATTGGACATTTTTTGCTTTAACTTTTGGTACCACTGTTTAAAAATGCTCTGAAGTTCGGGCACCAACTGATTAAATTCACTGTTCTACTAAGAGTTTCGAATCTAAGCAAATAATAGCCTTGTTAGGCCTAACATCATTTAAACTTTTAAATCGTTTATAATTCTACAACTGTTGCATGCAAATTAACCTATTCAATAAGTTTTAACTAAATAGATACTTAAATAAACTTATTGAATAGGTTTAATACAAAAACCTATTCAGTAAGTTTTAACTTTCCATTTTGTGCATTGCGAATTTTGTCTTCTCGCCCGTTGGCAGAATTACATGTTTTTCCGTAAAAACTCTAATTTTAATTGTAAAAGATTTTTTAACTGTTTTTAACTATATTTAGTGTTTTATGTTTTTCTGTATTTTACAATTTTTAATGAAGATGTTTTGAGTTTTTATGTATTTTTGCCTTTCCGCGAATGCAGAATTGAATTGGTTAGTTGAGAAATACTGGGTGATCAAAAAGTCAGTATAAATTTGAAAACTTAATAAATCACGGAATAATGTAGATAGAGAGGTAAAAATTGACACACATGCTTAGAATTACATGGGGTTTTATTAGAAAAGCAATAATTAGAAAAGCAATAATCTGATCAGAAAAGCAATAATTAGCATAACAAATTAAGACAAAGCAAAGGTGATGTTCTTTACAGGCAATGCTCAATATGTTCCCCATCATTCCTCAACAATAGCTGTAGTCGAGGAATAATGTTGTGAACAGCACTGTAAAGCATGTCCGGAGTTATGGTGAGGCATTGGCGTCGGATGTTGTCTTTCAGCATTCCTAGAGATGTCGGTCGATCACGATACACTTGCGACTTCAGGTAACCCCAAAGCCAATATTCGCACGGACTGAGGTCTGGGGACCTGGGAGGCCAAGCATGACGAAAGTGGAGGCTGAGCACACGATCATCACCAAACGACGCGCGCAAGAAATCTTTCACGCGTCTAGCAATATGGGGTGGAGCGCCATCCTGCATAAAAATCGTACGTTCTAGCAGGTCCATCGACGCTGCGTAGAATCGAATACTAGCTCAGAATCGTCGCTATCAAGTGAACAGCAATAATTACCGACACGATGGAGAATAGAAAGCTATAATGATATTGTAAGCAAGATTTTACAGTATAACTCCAATTATACGAATGAACTGGGGCGGACCCCATTTGGATAATCAAAATTTCGGATAATTGGATTGTGAAGTTGCATGTTGCAGCACCCGGGCTGACGCTCCATCCATTTCAACAGAGTTTCAAGGTCGGCGAACGCTTAACTAGTTGATGGTCCCGTGTCTGTTTCAACATCGACATTAAAGTCATCTTCTTCCTCGACACTTTCTTCTCTCACACAATAAGTTTATGATCATTTAGAACTTGAAACCCTGGGTCTGACGAATCACACGCCATCCATTCTGCTGTATCCTCAGCACTAACTTCTGAACATCCAGGAATTTTCAAAAGAATGTTTCTTAATTCCTCAAGTGACACGTCATCCTCATCTTCTCCTAGCTGTTCCCTTTCCTTTTTTCGAACTTCTTTTTCCTTTTCCATCTTTCCTTCAGTTAATTCTGAGAAATTGTGAAATTGTGAAAGCGATTCGGATAGTCGAAGTTCGGATAACTGGAGATGTACTGTATTAATTACACCGCTATTTATAATTTCAGCCTTTACTGTAACTTCTCCTTTTCGTATTCTTCACCAGAGTGCATATGAATAGCCATATTTAAACTGAAGGTTTTTTTAGATTTTAAGACAGAGCATGTTTCTGGCATGCGGTTGTTAGTTTCTTGCTAGCTCTGGTAGTTGTAATTAACCGATCTTGCTTTCTATCGCTGCCAACGCTTAAATTCTGGCGCTCGGTAGAATAGTGAGCCAGCTGCTAATCTTGTAATTAATTTTAATTTTGTAGTCTTTAAGTACTGATGTTTCCCATTGAACTTTAATTTTGGAAATTGTTCTATTATATTTCGCATCACCACGAGTTGGGAAACGTATAGCAAAGAGTGCTTTCTGTTTTAACTATATAAAAGAAAATATGTTTAAATAAAAAGGTACTTTAACCGTTTCATGAGTGTCGTTGCTTCAGGCATTCAGACAGAGAGATAATTCGCCTACGGGAGGGTTAGTGGGCTAATTAGCATTTCTAGATAAAGTAAACTGAATGCATAAATCCGATAATAGGTTAACAAAATTTATTTTTTTTATCAAAAGAAATATTTCAGAATTCTGGAATCTTCCACAGAAATAATCGTACCAGTGTTCACAGTATCACACAGTATAATGGGTAGTTACACTACAAACGTTAAACAAATTTACTCAATGTTAAATGCATGAGCCCCTGTATTTTTCCGGCATGGCTTTCTCTTAAAATTTGTCTCACGCTGCATTATACAGAAAAATACAATAATTTTAATTATAATTATATTAAAATTCACAGCAATATTTATTACCTATACGAAATCGTCATTTCGATATTGGCATAAAATCGACACCAGTACAATATCGTCATAGCGCAGGAAGGATACGGCAGAGGCTGGATACGGCATGTAGTCGACATTAGCATAACCGTAGACGAGGTTGACCATTAGCAATGGTATATTACATTAATACGACATTACTATACCGTAGATGAGGTTTACCATTAGCAATGGGCATAATCAACAAGAAAGAATTTGATCAAACTATTATTTTTTTGCAGGTCTGCATAAGACCGACACCGGCATGGCATCGAAGTCGGTTTTTTTTTTCAGCTGCTGCGCTTATCATGTGCCCGCAGAGAAATTGTCTCTCGTATAGTATTAATTCTGCGCAGCGTTTTCATAATAGTTCTTCTACACTAATAGAAAACACTAGGGCTTTTTTGGAATGTGAAACACAGAAAAATGCAAGTGCTTTTGCTGGGATTCAAATGTTTGACGAGTGAAATCCAAATTGCACCAATCTACACATATGTCCATAAATTAAGGATAATTCGGAGTCACTCGGAAATCGAACTTTAAAATAAATATATCACCTGTAAAATCACTACACACATCTTCAAGAATCATATGCAAATTTCAGGAAGTAACCAGATGACACCGATGGTACGTCAGAATGACGAGAGTGTAAGAGTGATATATAAGGAATACAGGCAAAGAAGTAAAATTTTTCGCAGGCGCTTTATAAGCATTTCACTGCAATAACCGAATAGTTATGACACAAAGGACGCATTTGGATAATTTTTTACGTGGTAGAATTATCGGCCGTCTGGAATATGGGCGTACCCAACTGGAAGTATCAGACGACCTTGGAATTGCCCAGAGTGTCATCTCCAAGTTTTGGCAACGATTCCAAGATGATGGTAATGTGTACGTTACAGCACAGGTCGCCCCAGAGTTACAACACCGAATGAGGACCGGCATTTGGCAGTTACTGCCAAAAGAAACAAGCGGAGCACAGCCTCAGACCTGTCTCGTCAGCTCTCTTCAGCCACTGGTTCGACAATTTCTAGGCAGACCGTGTAGAGACGCTTAGGGCAGATTGGTCTATATGCTCGTAGACCTGTCAGATGCGTTCCACTTACTGCAACTCACTGTCGCCTGCGGTTAGCCTGGAGTAGAGAGCGTGCATTGTGGACACCGCAACAGTGGGCTTGTGTGATGTTTTCCGACGAGTCCAGGTTTAGCTTACAGTCTGATTCTCGCCGGACTTTCATTAGGAGAGCTCCATGTACCCGTTACCACCAAGAAAACATCATTGAACGACACCGTTACGGTGGTGCAGGACTGCTCGTTTGGTGTGGAATTATTCTGGGTCCCAGAACTGACCTGCATGTTCAAATTGGAATCATGACAAGCCAAATCTATCGGGACGTCATTCTGGAACAACATGTACGTTTGTTTCGGGGCGCCATGGGCGCACAATTTGTGTTTATGGATGACAACGCCCGTCCTCACCGTGCAAACATCGTAAGCGAATGCCTTCAATCGGAGGATATCACCCGTATGGACTGGCCAGCATTCTAACCGCACTTGAATACAGTAGAGCACGTGTGGGACATGCTTGGCCGACGAGTTGCAGCCCGTCAACCTCCTCCTACATGTCTACCGGAACTTCGGAGAGCATTGCTTTTTGAGTGGTGTAATATCTCCCAAGATCTATCTGATCGATAATTTGATACTCAGCATGCCTAGGCGTTGTACGGACTGTATTGCATCGTCTGGGAAACATACAATGTATTAACAATCATACCAACCATGTAATATTGGTTTTTTGTAAATAGGTTTTTTTTTTTTTTTGTAATTTGCTCCAGGGAGAAAGAAATCGCTAATTTTTTTAATAATATCAAACATATAGCATCTTTTTTTGCTGTTTACCTTTTGTTTAATAAATAAGCTTTACAAATAAGTCAAATTTGTTTTGCTTCTAACTCTTCCTTTGCCTGATTTTGCATTATCCTTAATTTATGGACATGAGTGTATATAATATAAATATCTGATGCAGACACCACATGACTTCTTTGTACGACCTATTAAATTATAGCCATTTTCTTTTGCTGTATTGCCTTGAACTTTATTTCCTCGAATTTCCTCATTGAATTAATTCAGTTCTAACTTCGCGGCAAATCAAGAATACTTAAAAACTCAAAACATCTTCATTAAACTTGTAAAACGCAGGAAAGCATAAAACACCAAACAGAGTTAAAAACAGTTATTTTTTTTTTCCCTTTTCACTATTAAAATTAGAGTTTCTACGCAAAAAAACATGCAGTCCGGCCAGCAGGCATGAAGACCGATTTTTCAGTGCATAAAACTGAAAATTTATTGTTGGTCTCACTCGGCAATAAGGCATTGAAGTTGGAGCACAAATTGACTTAATTTATTGACAAATTGGATTTTTCATTTTCATCGACAGATATTTCTGAATTTGTGTCGTGGTCGCTTTCAATAATTGCATCGTAGGAACTTTCATCAGAGAACTCTAAATTAGACCAATTTCGAACTATTTATTCAATTTGGTCTTGAGTAAGATATATAGAACGTTTCCTGCACGCATTTGAAGCAATTTCAAGGATATTTATAAAAAAGTAAAATATGTAACAACAACGAAAAGTGAAAAAAAAAAAAAAAAAAAAAAAAAACAAGAAATAGAGCTAGCCAAATGCAACTTGGTATGTGACCTTGGACAACTGTTTTAGGAAGGTAGTAAGAATGGCAATACCCATTAATTATTCTAAGAGGTGGAAGAATTTAATGGAAAAAGTCGCGCGGTCTGAGAGACCGCTCACAGCAGTTAAAGGTTAATTTAATTTTATCATATTTTTATTTTAAATTTATTTGCTTTTACACACTAAGTTTGACCTATTCATGTTATTCATGTTTTTTTTTTTTTTTTTTTTTTTTTTTAATTAAAAACAGAAACAATTTCTCACATCTCACAAAGGATCACACAGGGATTGCAGTAATAAGTATAAAATACAATACAGAAAATACAGGTGACAAGTGACGGAGGACGAGGGCGCCTGATGTTTAACATAGGTAAACAGGCATATGCCCCGCGTCCTCCCCTATCTAGTGGCAACAACTCCCTGGAGCCTCATCAGGCTGCCTCGGGAGTATATTTGAATCTTAATGAGAAAGTTACATGGCCATACAAGGGCGGTTGACATAGTCTACATTACGAGTGATGTGTACGACATTTGAAAGTTTTAGGATTACAGTGGTTACAGGAAATCTTAAAAAAAGGGGGGCATAATAATGTAAGACATAATACACATAACAACATTGAATTTAGACCATACAGTACACATAAAAACACTTAAAACACACAGAACATACTCACAAACTACTAAGTAGAGTACTAATAATGCATTCATGTGATGCTGTTAGAACATATAATGCTGGGCAGATGTAATACTATGTGACATATAAAAACGTGTAATAAAACTGGTAAGATCACAGGATGCAGAGCAGAGATAAAGCGGTGATACTAGTGAAAACACATGGTGCATGCCAGATATAAAGCACGCGTGTAACATTGCCAGATATAAAACACGCGTGTATACTAATTCAAACACATGATGCAGGGCAGTTTTAAGACAGATAATAACATAAGTTGCAAATAATTATTAGCGATGAACTTTTGGTTTACATATGAAACAGATGGTAGTATATGAGTAATAATACTTATGGGGAGACAATTTATAGTGCATGAATCTAGGCTAACACATGATAGGAGTGCATGATGCAGAGCAAATATGTTAATAGTATATACACATTATACAGAGCAAATATAGAGCTAAATAAAAGACATGATTCAGGGCAACTATAATACTGATAAAAACACATGACTTTGGGCAGAGATGATGCTATTTAAAAGCACATGATGCAGGACAGATAATACTAATGAGAAACACATGATGCAAGCATGAATATGATACACATGGTACAGGGCATATGTTATACTAATAGAGACTCATGATGCAAAGCAGATGTAATACAGATAGGAGCATATGATACAAATAAATATTAGGGTAAACAGTTGGTATTAGAACATATGATAGTATGTGTGTAGTAATATTCTAATGAGACAACTCATAGTGCAGGAGCCTAGGCGAACACATGATAGAAACACTTTATGCAGAGCAGGTATGATGCTGGTATATACACATGATGCAGAGCAAATATAGAGCTAATTAAAAAACGTGACATAGGGCAGATATAATACTAATAGTGATACATGAAAATACATTATGCAGTGCAGTTTAAATTCTAATGAACACGTATGATGCAGATCAGATATGAGGAAAAAAAAAAAAAAAAAGGGCCACATGCCGCTGAGCAGGTATAGTACGATTAAAATCATTTGATGCGGAACAGATATGATACTAATGAATATACATGATGCAGAACAGATAAATAGCTTATAGGCTCATATGGTACAGATCATATGTTGTACTAATAGGAACGCATGATGTAAAGTAGATGTAATACAAATGAAAATATTTAATGCAGACAAATATTTGGGGTAAACAGTTAGTGTTTCACATAATGCATATGATAGTATATGTGTAAAAAAAAAAAAAAAAAAAAACTTAGGATTAGACAACTCATAGTGCACGAACTTAGGCTGTCATACGATTTAAATACATAATGCAGTGCAAATACGATATTAATGTATATACATGATGCAGAACAAATATAGAGCTAATTAAATGACATGGTGCTGAGTAGATGCAGTACAGGTGAAGAACGAGTAAAAACACTTGGTACAAAGTAAATATGATGCCAATAAATATACATGGTGCAGAGCTGATATGATACTAATAGCAAAGCAGATATAATACGAATAAAGCACATTGTGCAAATAAATATTAAGCTAGACAAAGATACATATGATAGTATATGAGTAATAAGTGCTAATAGAAACATATGATACAGAGAGCTGATATGATGCTAATAGGAAGACATGCTGCAGAGTAGTTATAATACTGACAAAAGCACATAATTCTGTGCTTGTATAGAACTAATAAGGACACATGACAGCGTTAAAGTTCATTAAATATTTGCTATTGTGCAAGAGTTCTCAAACCAGTTTAAGTTCTGTTTAGGTATAAGATATAAGGTATGCGTGTGTAAATTGTAGTTTCCTGGATAAATGCAGTGGAAAACCTTATGTTGATTAAATGGGCTGGCAGATATCCTGACCTAGTGCCGCGATAAATTTTATAATTTTACATATTGCATTAATGCTTCCCTTGTGCTTAATTATCAGTCGGTGGTAGGCAGTTATGTTGCTCGTGGGCATGAAAAGATGCATGGTATCTGTCAGAGGGCACTTGAATAGGTAGTGGTCTGGCGTTCCGTCTTCTCCACAGACACAAATGTCTGTATTTGATATCCCATATGTGATGAAAATAAGACGGGAACGGCCCGTGACCTGTTATGTAGTTTACCAAAGGAGCAATGGCGATAAGGCGGTCAGTTGATACCTTTGAAATGCGCTCATAGGTGCGCCTCCCTGTTTCCGCATTAGTCCATTCTTCTTGCCATTGTCGTATTGCTTGTCCCTGCAAATGACGCTTTAGATAGGATGGTGGGGCAGGAATATTTATTTCTTGTGCTTCGAGATTGCTTGCAGATACAGAAAATACAAAAAAAAAAAAAAAAAAAAAAAAAAAAATACAGAAAATACTGAAAAATAAACAGTAAAGGAAAATTTTTGAATACATTATGAAGGATTGCAATAATTTACAATGAATTTTCAAAAATAGTCAAAGGCGCTTCTCTCGTAAATAAACTAATGAAAATCAGAAGGCCAGTTAATATTTTTTATAATTAGTTCTAAGATCTTTCTTTCACTGTCAAATTTGGAACACAAAAGAAGCAAATGTTCAAGATTTTTCTCGCCGCCGACGCTGCAATCACTAAAAGTCTCTGGATCCAACTTGAACTGAAAGTTTAAGTGATTGTAGAGTCTCACTTTTTTAAGTAGCATACACTAAGTCAGGACTCTTGAAAAGGCGTAAGCAACTTATTGCTATTTCAGGTTAATCACACATAAACGGCAGAAGGGTGTAAAAGATCCTTTTATTCAGAACTCAAACAATTGAACAGAAGGCATTTTTTGTGCTTACAAACCAGCCAGCATTTATGGCGTAACTCAAACGTAAGGAATTGAAAATTAGAGCTAAGTTAGCCAAAGGCTATACAAAAATATTTATCGCGCAAGTTGCCTCTGACCTACACCGGCGTGACAATACTGTTGGCATGAATTAGGCAACGCTGAAAACAGAATGCTGTCGTAGATTATAAGCTGGTAACCTGGCCTGGTAACTGGTAACCTGATATTGTCTCAAATACTCATTTAAATATGCGCCAGCTTTGCATTCTGGCAGGAAAACGGAAAGGGAGAAATGACAGTAAGGATACGTAACATAAAATAACTGGTTAATTAAAAAATGCTTTATAAGTTTCCATGGTCAGTAAGGGATTGGGTCATTTTATGACTTGCAAAAAAAAAAAAAAAAAAAAAAAAAAAAAAAAAAAAAAAAAAAGGATGACATGACAAGCTTATTTTGATGGAAGGGAAAAATCTCTTAGTTAAACTCCCTTTATTTGAACTAATATATTCATGATTCCATGACCCTACAATAGTTTTATTCATAACCTTGTAAAAACATTTAGGGATATTTAGGGTTCATTATGCATTGGGAACCTATGTAGCCAGTTCACTTGAATTGGAGCTTGGGTCAGTTATTGGCCATCTTAACCACTCTCCAATTTGTGAGCCAGTATGAAGAATGTTATGTTATAATGCTGTTTTATACTGCGACATATATATCGCTTTCGTGCTTTGAGACTTTCATTTTTATAATTTACTTAATTCTAAAGAGAAAGATGCATATAATTAAAAAATCTGATGTGTACACCGCATGACTTCCTTGTACGGAATATTAAATTATACGCATTTTTTCTTGCATTTCATTTAAGTTTATTGGATTGAATTAAACCTACTTCGCCGACAGCGCATAAACCACAATAGAATAAATGCATTCTTTAAAATTCACTTTGTTTACCATAGCGACACTCTGGCGCTAGGTTTACTTAACAGTATTATATTTCGTTCATATTATAACTCAGAATGTACAAAATTTATATCATTTAAAGAATTATCTAATCGTTGCCACATGTTCTATTCAAATACCATAATAAAGCTAGAACGATGTATAAAAGAAATTAAGAAAACAAAACAAAAAAGAAACAGTTTTTCACAGACGATTGAGTATTTCTCATTCAATTCATTCAGTTCTCACTTCGCGACACGGCAAAAATACATAAAAACTCAAAATATCTGTATTAAAAATTACGAAGTAAATCTTAAGCACTTATTTCCTCGAAAAAATTCCAGAAAGGATTAAGCATGATTTAAATGGCAATAATAAATGAAGGCGTTATCTTTGTTGTTGCGAAGCTAAGTTTCTATAGATTGGCAACAAATCCACTATTCTGCTGTTTCAAATGTAAACAAGCAATAGCTGCCATCTAAAGAATTATTAGGCTTAGCGGCACTTAAAAACTTTAAAATTGTTGATACTTCTAAAAATATTGCATACAGATATACTAAAGGCGTAAAAACCTTAACCGGAAGATAAGAACAACATAATTTAATCATTTTTAAAGCAAAAAATGTACAATTTACAAACATGTAAGAGTAAAGAAACTGAGATCACTGAGCCGGGTAATAGAGTGGATATATATATACATATATTTATATACGTCTGGTGCGGCCAATTGCAACCAAAATACGAGGTGCACATCTACATGTTATAGCAGTCCCATATACAAAACAACGTTCTGAGGCTACTCGTTTTTTAGTTATGCTGTCAGGAATTGTGTTTCTCTTGATTTGCTTTGGGAACATGATGTGTCCTGATTTAGGAACAGGGAGCTTACTCAAGCTATGTTCAAGATTTGTGTGTAACAGACGACAAAAGCAGGAAGGGTATACGAAATCCTTTATTTTCTATACTTTTACAAGTATAGTCTCGAACTTAGGGATACAAAGAACAACCACTTGTAGTCTGAATGTAAGAATATAAAACTACTAACTAAAACTCTAACTAAAAGCTAACTTTGAATTAGTATACAAATGCCTAGCACTAAGACTGGCCTTTATTTAAAAGGGGTACGTATGTAGTACGCCGAGCTGCTGAAACTACAATACGTTTTCAAATATCAAGAGGGCTAAACCTCTGGCCTTAAAGACGACCAGCAAACGTGTGAAAACTCGTAAAACTGCAGCGGCAAGCGGCCTGCTTCCTAATTCTTTTTTTCTCTCTCTCTCTCTCTAACTCTTGGTAAAAAGCCACAACTTAAATACTTGGGCGTTAGCAAGACAATTTTCGTAAACAAGTTAAAGTATTTAATTCTGGTCGGAAGTAGAAAATAAGAAGTGATAGTACAGTTTTAAAATAAAATAAACGTTAGTAAAACTTAAGATCCTTAGAATTTTTCGTGGCGTCTGTACGATCGTATGTACGTACGTACGTACAGACGCCACAAAAAAGTCTTTTCAGAATTCATTTTAAAGCAGTTTTATAATTTTTTTGGAGGAAAAGAGTCTTTTATTCTGTCCTTATGTACAGATGTCACGCAAAAACATCGTTAAATTGCATTCGATAGCGGTTAAAATGGATATTTTCGTTGAAATATGCTGCCTGAAACTTTTCGCGATTACAATACTTCCTTTTTACTTCGTAGAAGGAAGTAAAAACGCAAACTGGGCATTAGGATAGGAACTTTATTAATATTTAAGAACGTCCTTTCTGTTTTCAACGCCGTGTTACTTTACTTCGCAGTCACAGATCAATCACATATCCTCGTAGATTATCGTTTCTGATAATTATTACAAATTATCAGAAATAGTAGATTTTTAATTTATAGTAAGATTTTTAATTTATCCTTCAAACTACAACCATACTTTGCTTACGAGTACAATACATCTAATGTTCTGAAACTTGTATAATACCAGCGGATAAATACCGCTGAAAATACCGCTGTTAATGCGATCTAGTTCGAAACCTGAAGAATATGTAACGCCAATATGAGATAATTTGCTTTATAAAAATCTTCCATGAAGGCAGCTTTCCACAAGCAGCTAACTCATGTGCTTTGCCGTGAGAACAATGTGTTTACTTTTTAATAACATTTGCTCATTAATAGGCGAGCGGTCAAATCGCTGGTCGTACCCGGTTCATATAAAGTAACTAAGAAAGCTTTTATATAAATTTGTCAAGCTTTTATATAAATTTAAGGAGCGGGTTCTTCAGAACGATCACACTGAAATTGCCCATCTGCATGAGGAAAAAAGAAGTCTTAAGAGCAGAAATTTCAGCGTCGTACTTTGGAGTTGGTCCCTAGTGTGTAATCTGCCTCTTTCACAGTCGGATGCCAACCAAATATCTGGCAAAGATGGTCTCACATAACTCTGCAGCAACAGATGCTCTTGACAACGCCCCTCGGCTTGCAGGGAATATTTTACTCTCGGACGCCTTCCACCAAGAAATTTTAGAAACCGCTCGTCGGATAGTTTAAGCCTTGAAGCTTTTATAAATAAGCGTTCCGGGAGATCCTTATTTATTTCTGCTTATTTTATTTTTATCCTTTCCCTCTTTTGGGCTGCATTTTGAAGAATGTTTAATGCCGCCCGAATGTATTAGAATTCACAAAAAAAAAAAAAAAAAAAAAAAAAAAAAAAGATCCTTTAAGCTTTTAAAACTGGTATTTTAAAAGAGTTTATGGATTTCGTTCGCCATTAGAAGAGCATGGTGGTTGTTTAATAGAAGCTAGTGAAAGCGAACTATGAAATGTGATGGAGTTTGAATCGAAACCAGAAAACTGATTTTCCAATTGTTGTATTTCATTTTATAACTCACTCCAAGTAACTCGCTCCATTTCACGGCAAGTATGCCTGATCTAAAATTGCTATTGTCCCTTCAACACACGAGGATTCAAACTACATCGTAAAATAAACAATAATAAAGACGATAATGAAATAAAGGAAGGTTCTTTGTTAAGCTATTTCTATCTTTCTAGAATAATTTTACCTTTTTGTATGTTAGTTTAGAACAGTGGTTTTCAAACTGTGTACCGCGAAACCCTTGAGTCCCGCGAGTTAAAATAAAAATTCAGAAAGAATATCACAAAACATCCACACAAGTTGACTAGTGTTTATTTATTAAAAAATGTAAAAATACATTTAGTTATAGATTAGTTTTCAAACTTAACATTTGGCCACATTATGTCAAAGATAAGAGCAATGCTTTCCAAAACTAAACTGTTATCTAATGCTAAAGAAATTAAGTTTAGACGACCGTGTCAAAAATTATACATTGGCGCAACTTTTCTTCCATTGAAGGAAACTATAAGAGAATATTTTTCAGAAAATAAATAAATAAATAAAATAAATCAGACGTAGGTCTTCCGTCTTCAGGAGCAAACATTTTGCATTTGTAGTGGATGACACTTGATGTTAATACAATTTTTTCACATATTAAAAATTTTTTTGTATTTAAATTTTTTTTTTTTTTTTTTTTTTTTAATCAGACATAGGTCTTTCGTCTTCAGGAGCAAAATACTTTTTGCAAACTTTTCCATTTCCTTGATGAGCAAAAATAATTCCTGAAAAATCTATGCCAAGCTAAGGTTTTTTTTTTTTTTTTTTTTTTTTTTTTTTTAATTCACACTTTCCCTTTTTCAATCGTTAATAAAATACTTTTTATTCATCTACTCAAGTTCAAATACATTTTTTTTAAACTTGTAGTGGATGATGTTAATACAGTTTTTTCACATATTAAAAATTTTTAAATATATATATATATATATATATATATATTTTTTTTTTTTGTATTTTTTTTTTTTTTTTTTTTGTATTTTTTTTTTTTTAATCAGAAATAGGTTTTCAGTTTTCAGGAGCAAAATACTTTTTGCAAACTTTTCAATTTCCTTGATGAGCAAAAATAATCCCTGAAAAATCTATGCCAAGCTAAGTTTTTTTTTTTTTTTTTAAATTCCTACTATTAGCTCACATTTTCCTTTTTTCAATCGTTAATAAAATACTTTTCATTCATCAACTCAAGTTCAAATACATTTTTTAAACTTGTAGTGAATAACACTTGATATTAATACAATTTTTTCACATATTAAAAATTTTTAATTAAATTTTTTTTGTATTTTTAATTTTTTTCAATTTTAAAATTTCTCTTTATTTACCTAAGTAGGAACTGACCTGACTGAATTTTTTTTATTTAATTAATTATTAATTAATAATTTTTCTATCGTTAATAAAATACTTTTTATTCATCCACCAAGTTCAAATACATTTTTTAAACTTGTAGCAGATGACACTTGATGTTAATACAGTTTTTTACATATTAAATTTCTTTTTTGTATTTTTAAAATTTTTCTTTGTTGACTTAGGTAGGAATTGACTTGAAAATTTTTTTATATTACTTGTTTTGGTTTAATTAAAAAATATTAAAAGAAATATTTTTATTTTTATATCCTATGTGAAAGATAACTGCGATAATAACTACTTGGAGTCATGTGCAACCGGAAACTATAGACAAAAACGATTACTGAGCTAGCTGTTTTCACAAGCCATCAGTAACCTTAAGGTTGTTTTGGGTACTCTTACATTTGCAAAATACCATTTCAGCTCATACCGAGAATTTTGTTCATGTACCGTGGGCACCAGTTAATGTGATAGCGGTTAATGTTATCATTCGGTTATTGTTATCGAAATGCCGAAGTTCTGTACGAAAACATGGGGAATACATCGTTTATTGTGATAAAAAATTCGGTTAATGTTATCAAAATGTTATAGAATGCGTGGTGTAGTGGCCGAAACCGCTACGCAAAACCTGGGTTGCGACACCGGGTTGAAATGAACTTCTAATGCAAGTTTTAACAATAACAGGAATTTTAATAAGATGAAAATCTTACTAGTTGCTTATCTTGGCAATATGGGACTTGTATATATTTAGTCCTGTAATTTCAGAATTTTGTTACAGGAAAAATGCTCTAACAGGAAAAATGTTTTTAGCCCATAACTCTAAACAGGAAAAATTTTTCTCTTCTCAGGAAACCACCTTATATATCTCCTTGTGTTTACATGAGCTTAACTTCCAGGGAAAAAGATTCTTTCCCTCATACATAGCAAAGTGTCCATCTCCTCAACCCTGATGAAAAGACTTTGACCTCTTTGTCCACTGGAGCGACCTTCGAGGCTGTAACCGGAATCATTTTCACCACGGATATGAAAACTATTGCACCCTGAAATCACTCACCCTCGACAAAAAAAACCTTTATGCCACCTTATCACAAATGAATTTTTCAAACAGAAGTAAACTCTCTAAATAAGTAAAAAAATCTGAAAGTTTTCAGATTTTATAATATGTCCAAAGAGGCCTTTTTTCCCCCACTTTTTATGTGTTACCTTTATCTGTTAAATATCACGTTCTTCGCACTTAAACCATGAAATTCAATTCAATAGCAATATCGCAAAATAATTTTAAAAGAGCATAGCTTTAAAATTCTCGATAGACAGTCTCGCGCGCTGGTGATGAAAATGTTTCCCCCTCCCTTACAGTGTTGCCATTACTCGCTTTGAAATCGCAAAGTTTCTTAATCAAAAACTCATAAATGTTTTACAAAATATGAAACAGATAATAAAACAAATTTGGGCTTACAGATGCCCATATTTGAGTGGAGGATTACGTCATTCAAATTGGATGGCTCTATGTACCTTCGTTGTTTTCACAGTGGGAGAAACATACATATATTCATGCAGATTCTTCATTATTTAATTTCTTTAAATATAATACAGTGAGATAATATTTGGTGGCAACAATTTGAAAAGTGAAACGCCACAAAATGTCAAAGCGAAATTAGTAGCCCTTCTAGGCTAACGCCATTTGGGCTAATAAAGCCAAAATAAATTTAAAAAATTGCTAAATGGCTAAAATGTTATCAACTAATAGATTGAGTTAAAAATCTGCTGCATTTCTAATTTAGTCAACCATTTAAAATTAAGCTAAAAAGCAACCTTTTATTTAATTTGGCTGCAGACACAGGTCTCCTTTCCTCAGAAGCTGATGAGAGAAAATATGTTGTAAGGATTATGTTAATTTTATTAACAGATAAATTTTGAGTTAAACTTCCTTTCCTATCGCTTCTTAATTTCAACTTACCACTTCCGACCAGAACGTAGTTTTAGAATCACGTCTGAATACCAATGAAGAAGAGCGGTATTTAACCGTGAAGTTCTACTGTCTTAGTCAGAGAGATACCAGATATTCTGGCTGCACGCGTTCGCCTTTTTAGGCTACTCTCTCGTAAGCTATTATTACACTCGGCCGTACTTTAGGTCCTAGATAGCTTAGCAGTCAATTAGTGTTAAGGGTCAACTCTGTTAGAATCTTGATAGCTTCGGCTATATCTCTTTAGTTTAAGATTAGTTTAGTTTGATTCTTAGTCTCTTAAGTTCAAGCCTAAGTGTCGGCTTTATTGTACAACTTGAAGACGGAGTTCTGTTAAATCTTATTTGAATAATAAAGGGTTATTTTACCCTTCTATCTTGTTGTTTCCTGTCACACGAACTCAAGCGATTATTTGCTTATCAGTTCTTAAGATTTTTCACTTTCAACGGTAACTTAGAATCACACGGTGGAGAATCCTACCATGTGTCAGGAGCTTTCTGAAACAAATCCAAGCACATCATGTAATAAATTTTCTGAATAACGTAAAGATATAATGCGTGAATTCTCTACAAATGCCCTTCGGGTAAGAACCGAATATGGTTCGAATAAGGAACGTCATTCGAGTATTAAGATTAGGTATACAGCATCCACCAAATAACTTCTAAGTATATAAAACATACTTCATAAATGAACTGTCGCATAACGCTGGCAGACAGTCCACCAGTAACGATTTTTTTCCTAGTTTGCTGTGAAAGCAGATGTTTATATGTTTCGTCTAATATTTATATTAAATTAGCTAAATTTTATTGCTAATATGAAGGATATTTTTCCACATCGTTAAATGTTATCATTATTTAATGTCATTAAAATAGCCGTGGATAAAATGTGATCACATTAAGATACCCCTACCGTACTGATTAACGAAAGTCTGCTAATCAGAAACAAAGAGTATGATTTCAACACCCGGTCTTGCTTAAACCTTTTTTTTTTGCGAGTGTAATACCAGCTGTCATATATTATTGTAGTCTTTTACTTTATGCAATTCAGGGCCATTTTGCTTTCTTCCCGGTATGCATTGTAACCCCGGTAGCCACAGCTGCGGCAGATGGTCGAGTCCTCTAAGTATTTTTTTCCCACTTCATTTCCGGTTAGCATATTTCCCGGACGAAACTCACGAATGAAGAATGATTTGAACCACAAATAAAGTGCAGAAAACAAGTGCTTGAAATGATGACGATAGACTTTACTGCCGTAAATGCGGGAAAGTCACTCTGACCTTAAAACTACTATTTTAAAGTAACATATTTATGATATCGATTATCCTTTCTGATGGACCAGGGCATGTTGACAAGATGGCTAAAGGACCGATGGGTGCTATCATTCCGACGAATGCTTGAGCAAGTATTTAGCTATTTGAAAAACAAAATTACACTCAGAAACTGGAAAGATAATATCAGAGAATACGTTACTGCTTTAGCCTTACGACCAAATTCTTGAGGTGATTTTTATATCAGCAGATTTTGCATGTTTCAACAGCATAGATAAGAAATGTCGAATCCAAGGGATTAACCTTAAACGATAGCTGAATCCGAGTTCTTTGGCAGGTTCCGACCGCCATTCCTATGAGCAGCTGACATGTGTTCCTTTCTGTATCATTTCAGATTATTTAATGGCGTTATTTTAACGAAATATAGCTGCAAAATGTCCATATCGGAAAAGAACGGGCTGTTTAAAGTAGGACAAAAATCTAGGCGTCTGTTTCTCATCTCCATCAGCTACTCTACTCTCTACTATAGTAAAGCGTGACTAAAAGCGCAGATTTACCAAAACTTGTAAAGAATTCTTCGCGTTCCATATGACCTTAGGGGTGACAGAATATAGATAATACAAACTAGGTTCAACGTGAGTCACGGTACATCGTGACCATGCCACCGAAATCACGTGACACGAGGTGTGCAAAGCACTTTCCCTTTCTCTCTTTCGCCTCCTTATCACTGGTGGATCTCCTTTACTCGAAGAACTATTCCAGGATCTTTATAAATGAGGGATAAACACTATTCTATTGCTGTTTTACTTATTTATATATTTATTTATCATTTTGCGTTGCGTATTTAAGCAGCTTTATTTACTTTTCAGCATGCAGCTCCATTTTTTTTTAACTCAACCGAATGCTGTTTTAATCTGTAATTTGTTTTTAATTTTTACGATGGTTATTGAAAGGGGGAATACTCGCTTATTGTAGATTCTCACTTACTGTAAATAAAAAGGGCGTTCTGTATAATATTTTCGACATGTTCAAAACTTATGTTTCTTATCCGAATTATTATCATTTGGTACAGTTTCAACATGTTCCTAAAAAAAATCTGATGTGTACACCACATGACTTCCTTGTACGGAATATAAAATTATACGCACTTTTTCTTGCATTTTATTTAAACTTATTGGATTGAATTAAATCTACTTCGCCGACAGCTCATAACCACAATAGAATAAATGCATTCTTTAAACTTCACTCTAGTATTTGTTTACCATAGCGACACTCTGGCGCTAGATTCACTTAACAGTATTATATTTCGTTCATATTATAACTTACAATGCACAAAATTTATATCATTTAAAGAATAGAATTATCTAATCGTTGCCACATCTTCTATTCAAATACTATAAATAAAGCTAGAATGATGTATAAAAGAAATTAAGCAAACAAAACAAAAAAGAAACAGTTTTTCACAGACGATTGAGTATTTCTCATTCAATTAATTCAGTTTTCACTTCGCGAGAAGGCAAAAATACATAAGAACTCAAAAAATCTATATTAAAAATTACGAAGTAAATCTTAAACACTTATTTCCTCGAAAAAATTCCAGAAAGGATTAAGCATGATTTAATTGACAATAATAAATGAAGGCGTTATCTTTGTTGTTGCGAAGTCAAATTCCGTCAAATAAAAGGCTTAGCGGCACTTAAACAACTTTAAAATTGTTGATAATTCTAAAAATATTGCACACAGATTTACTAAGGGCATAAAAACCTTAACCGGAAGATAAAAACAGCATAATTCAATCATTTTTAAAGCAAAAAAATGTACAATTTACAAACATATAAGGGTAAAGAAACTGAGATCACTGAGCCGGGTAACAGAGTGGATATATATATAAATATATTTATATACGTTTAGTGGGGCCGATTGCAACCAAAATACGAGGTGCACATCTACATGTTATAGCAGTCCTATATACAAAATTTCAACGTTCTGAGGCTACTCGTTTTTGAGTTATGCGAGATACGTACGTACATACGTTCGTACAGACGCCACGAAAAATTTTCTTCAGAATTCATTTTAAAGCAGTTTTATAATTTTTTTGGAGGAAACGAGTCTTTTATTCTGTCCTTACGTACAGATATCACGCAAAAACATCGTTAAATTGCTTTCGATAGCGGTCAAAATGGATATTTTCGTTGAAATATGCTGCCTGAAACTTTTCGCGATTACAATACTTCGTTTTTACTTCGTACAAGGAAGTAAAAACGCAAACTGGGCATTAGGATAGGAACTTTATTAATATTTAAGAACGTCCTTTCTGTTTTCAACGGCGTGTTACTTTACTTCGGAGTCACAGATCAATCACATATCCTCGTAGATTATCGTTTCTGATAATTATTACAAATTATCAGAAATAGTAGATTTTTAATTTATAGTAAGATTTTTAATTTATCCTTCACACTACAACCATACTTTGCTTACGAGTACAATACATCTAATGTTCTGAAACTTGTATAATACCAGCGGATAAATACCGCTGAAAACTGTTAATGCGATCTAGTTCGAATCCTGACGAATATGTAACGCCAATATGAGATAATTTGCTTTATAAAACTCTTCCATGAAAGCAGCTTTCCATAAGCAGTAACTCGTGTGCTTTGCCGTGAGAACAATGTGTTTACTTTTTAATAGCATTTGCTCATTAATAAGCGAGCGGTCAAATCGCTGGTCGTACCCGGTTCATAAGGTAACTAAGAAAGTTCGTGCTGTTTTCGTAACTCATCAAAAACAGCCTCCACAAAAATTTTAAACACCCATTTTATTCTTCAAAATAATCTCTGTTGGCTTCAGTTACATGTTCCTAACAAGCTTATAAATACCCTTTAAAAAAAAAAAATCCTTTTTTCTGGAGTCCAAAAATTGTGATGCATTATTTGTGACCTGGTCGCGTTTTTGGAACTGCTGTTCCCGCAGCTGGTTACCCATGGCCCAAACAGGTACTAGTTCGATGGGGCAATAGGGTGCCCATGAGGCAGAACTTGCCAGCCTAGTGTTGTGATCACCTCTTTGGTCGCTTTTGCCGTATAAGGTCTAGCATTATTGTAGAGCAGGAGAAATCCTCTTCTGTTGACCAGCGCTGGCTGCTTTTGGTGCAGCTGACATTCTTTGCAACTGTGACGAGTAGACCTCGGCTATTATGGCTTTCCCGCTTTCTAGATATTAATAGTGGACTGTGTCAGCGCTGGTCCACCAAACACACATTCTTTTGCGTTATGTCCGCTTTAGCGGCCAATGAAACCGAACCAGAAGTCAACCAATAATATTTCCTCTTCCGGTTATCATACATGAATATTTTTCGTCACATATCAAGATCTGGTCCAGCAACGAGGGTTTAGTATGTCGCGACAGCAACGACAAGCAGATGTTAAACCGTTGAAGTTTGTTTTCCTTGGACAGGACGTGAGGAACGCACTTGCTTAGTTTCCATATCATCTCAAGGTTATGAAGATGTGATCGAATGGTTTCATCAGATACTCCAAACCTATGTGCAAGCTTCTGACAGGTTTGATAAGGATTCTTCTTGAATTCCTCCTCCAGCTGGACTGAGGACTAGAGGGTGGAAAGACCACCAATACAAGGCTTGTCTTAAAGGCTCTCGTCTCCGGATGCAAATCCGTTGAACCACTTTTGCCGTCCGTCCGTCCGGTTATTCACTGACGTCTAACGTCTATCCAAACGCGAAGCACATTCTTCTTCTGCAGCTTTGCTGCCTAATGCAAAAAGGCCTCAAAATATCCTTTTCCAACAACATGTTCTGTCGAAGATTGAGCTTCCTATGCAACTCAGAGCGAAACGCGCGATGCACTGAACAAGTCTATATTGAATAAGGTTTGAAAGGAACAATATTGTTTATTGGCAGAGATTATCGATAGAGATGGCCCAAGTGGAACAACGGGATATTTAATATGATATTCTATGGCTTTAGACTAACATGGAAACGCTATATATCTTCTGCATATTTAAAAAGTGAAAAATATGTAAGGTAAATCTATATCAGCATTTAATGTTTTTAATTATATATATCACGAATTAAATGCATTTTTATTTAAATCTAGCAAATTGTAAAATGAAGGAGTAATATTCTTAAGAACCGCATCTTTTGCTTTTTAATTAGTTTAGTTTGTTAATCAAGAACAAACAGATTAAATATGAAAGACTGATATATTACACTTTTCTGAATGGCAATAAACTCGAATAAAAATTGAAACAACGCGTTAAAGGGAAACAACGCAAAATCGTGTTTCAAGACTAATAGCCCTTTTGAGTTACAAAATATATAATTAAATAAATAAATAAATAATCTGAAAGGTTTAAGATTTTATAGTGCTCTCAAAGGAGCGTTTTTTCACCGTTTCGTGTATTACATTTATTTATTAAATATCATGCTTTTTCGCACTTAAACCATAAAATTCTGTTCAGCAGCAATATCGCAAAAGAATTTAAAAAGAGCATACCTTTAGAATTTCCGAAATACAATCCCACAAACTGGAGATAAATGTTCAGCAGCAATATCGCAAAAGAATTTAAAAAGAGCATACCTTTAGAATTACCGAAATACAATCTCGCAAACTGGAGATAATTTTTTTTCCTCCCCGCTCACAGTGTTGCCTTTGATCGCTTTGAAAACGTCGAGTTTGTTAATCAAAAATTCGTTAAAGGTTTACAAAATATGAAACAGATAATAAAACAGATTCTAAATTCAAATTTGGGCTTCCACATGCCCATATTCGCAGTAGGATGACGTCATTCAAATTTGGATGGCTCTAGATACCGTTGTTTTATCACAATGCGAGAAGCATACATACATTTATGCAGATTCTTCGTTATTTAATTTCTTTAAATATAATACAGAACGATAGTATTTGTTGGCAACGATTTGAAAAGTGATACAATCTTTTCCAAATTATTGCTACAAGATGCCCATATTCGAGTGGAGGATACGTTATTCCAAATTTAATGTCTCTAGGTACTGTTCTTTTTTCACATTACCAGAAATATATATACATTCATGCAGATTCTTCATTACTTATTTACTTTTTTTAAAATATAATGCAGAGCCAATTTGAAAAGTGAACGCTGTTTATAGTGAACCAACGCAAAATGCCAAAACGAAATTATCAGCCCTTCTTGGCAAATTGCCCCTTAGGGCTGATGCTAATTACGTACTATTATGAAGAAAAAGGAACTGTCATGGGCTATTATGATGTCATCTTTTATCGCTGCTGTTATATCACGAATTTTTTTCCCTTTTAATACGTTTTTTATAGAATATTTTGTAGTACGTTGAAGTTTTGCGATAGCCTATTTTCTATCGTTCCGCAGCATACAAACTTAACTCATTTTATTTACCTCCAGTAGACACGTTGTGATTAATCCATAACTCGGTTAATACGCCCTCTGTTAAGTTGATTATAGTTTTATAGCATTTTCGAAATACTAACTGAAATACATTATTATCTCTTTTGTAAAAAATATTTACAGCCTATCTATGTGGATACGAGCCAATTCACCTTCAAGATTCCTTCACGAAAGCATTACTCCATATAGACAGGTAGTCCTCGAGCTGTTTTACGTTAATCAATCAACTTAACTTCAGCATATATAGTTCATACAAAAGTGCCTTATATTAGTGCCACAGGCGGCTGTTAAAGCTACAGACACTATAGTTCTGGCGCTCCAGTAAAGTTAGGAAACCAGCAAACCAGCTTCTAGTAATATTTTAACTGTGTAATATATTCCTTGACCACTGTTTAACGTTTGATTTAATTTCAATTGTTCAGTTTTATGCTGAATCACCCCCGAGTTGGGGAAGTTTTAGCATAAGTGAATGCCTTTATGTTCTAAATTCTGTTTAAATAAAAAGCTTAGTTTAATCTTCTCAAGAATCTATCATTGTTTTCAGGTATAGCGATAATGTACACTGCGATAAAAAAGGGGGAGGGGCTGTTCTATATCTCCCAGTGTCTCGAAAGTGCGACTTAGGATATGTATTCGATTTAAAATTTTAGCTTCTATGTTAATTGAATTTGATATATATTTATTAACCCTTTGCGCTCGAGGGCTTTTCTGTGCACACTGTCCATTCTGAAGGTTCAGTCTCTTCTGTACAATCACTTTGGCTTCCAGATTCACTATCGATTATTCGGATTTTTCGTCTTCTTGCTCCTCTAACGTCATCACTGTCTTTATCACTTCCGTCTTCGTTCTCATGGGCAAGCTGTCTATGTAGTGATGAAATTTCGTTCGTTATTGCCGAAAAATTAAACTCATCTTCGCTAGAAGTAACTTCTTCGTCGTATTCCATACTTATTGGGCTCAGTAACTTTGAAAGAAATACTTCAATCGGCAAGAAGGTTGAGTTGGAACTGATGTCGAAGACAGAGTCCTACCCGCGGTCCCAAGTATTTTTGAGATAAGACATTTAATCGCAAAAGCATTGCAAAGACAAGCTTTATTTGAGATAAGATATCCTTATAGCTATTCAGACACCTCGTAATATGATCTACAAAAGGCCAAGTAGATCTCTCAAGCGATATTCCTGAGGTCAAACACAAATAAACACATCGATTCGAATGGTGTCTCTTAGGCACCGCTCGAGTTATCGCATCACATGTGCCTGAGAGGCACCGCTCGAGGCCAAAGGGTTAATATCTCTTTTTTTATTAAACTTATTTAATTCTTCGTTTCATATTTTAAAATTTAGGTTCATTCCAAATAAAATTCATCCATTTATGATTTATTTCTAGAATTTGTATTTTAAAATAATTTTTATAAATTTTTTGAAAAAATTTTCGAATTATAACTCATAAAAGTTTTGCCATCATCTTAAAGTAGATGTATTTCTAAGCATACCTGCAAAAAAAAAAAAAAAAAAAAAAAAAAATACAGTTTTTTATTCAAATTTTGCTAAGATATACGTGAATTTATATTTTGGCGCGGTTTGAAATTTGGCGTATTTATTACAAGCGATAATAACGAAAATGTGGTTTATGCATTTTGCTAAAGTCATTTGAAAGTAGGAACGATGACCTTTATTCTGCCCGTGGACAATGAAGAGAAGGAAAGGAAAATAGGTTGCTATAAATTAAGGAGTTCGCCAAGTGAATTATTCTTGGCCCAAACTGAAAAAAAAAAAAAAAAAAAAAAAAAATGCGCCAAGATGAAGTTTTAAATTTCTCACCAAAAATTACAAAATTTAATATCTAGACATAAATTGAGTCGTAGAATCGAAGTATGGAAGAAAAATTGGTATGTTATTTCAGAAAAAGTCCAATTTTGTGTCAAAATACCTATGTTAGAGCAATGCTACATATAAATCTTATATATATCCTAAGTTGCGCTTTCGAGACATAGAAAATGCAATTTGAATTTCCTCAATCGGCCTACTAGAATGGCAGATATAAAACTGTCCCAATTTTTTTTCTCCTTTTGCGCAGTGTACTTCCCGTCTGTTGGGATTATTATACTAAAATAGCATTATCAGATAAGTGTTAAATTTACAAATTATTTATTACACTTCATTAATTGCGTTTCAAGCATGTAGGTACGTAAATATTTTCTTAGAACTCCCATGTATTTTACTGCCAGGAACGTTTCTTATTTTCTTTGTGAAACGCCTTCAAAAATTCAGGATCGTGTTATGTTCGGCAAGTTATTTCCTCGAATTCCATTAGAGATATATTTCTAATATAATCACTTCAGTTCTTACTTCGCTGCAAGGCAAAAATCCATAAAAACTAGAAGTCTTTATTAAAAATTGTAAATTACAAAAAAAAAAAAAAAAAAATATAAAACACCAAACACAGTTAAAAACAGATAAAAAATATTTTTTGCAGTTAGAGTTTCTGCGTATCAGCAATCTGTTATAAATTGATAGTTTGTGCCGTTAGGTGGCGCTCCGAACGTCTTGTTTCTGTTGATATTCTGAAACTTACTTTAGTTTGATGGAAGAACGAAGGAGTTAAGCCTAATAACGATGAAGGCGTGTGCCTAATAATAATGCTTGTAAACTTGTGTATTATATTGTAAATAAAATGTGCGTGTATTAATAACGAAGCGGATTATCACTTACCTCTGGAACACTGCTCTCTGACGGTAATTGAATTAGTTACTACACAAGCAATTTGGCCAGCGAGCAGAAAGACAATATTTTCGGTGCACAGAACGGAACGTTAACTTTTGGTCAAAAAGACACTCAAATCATTGCACCAACAGAAATTCACTGTTCTACCAAGGGTGTCGAATATAAACGAATGGCGGGCCTTGTTAGGCTTAGCGCCACTTAAATTTTTAAATTGCTGATAATTCTATAACTATTGCATGCAGATTAACTAAATACATAAAAACCTTAACTAGGGCATAAAAACAACATAATTAAATAATTTTTAAAGCAAAAAATGCATAATTTACCCACATATAAGAATAAAAAATTTCAGTTCACCGAGAGTGGGTATACATATATATGTATATACTTTTGGTGCGGTAGATTCCAAAGAAAAGGGAGATGCACAACTACATGTTATAGCAGTCCCACATACAAAATTTCACCTTTCTACGGCTACTTGTTTTTGAGTTCTACGAGAAACATACGTGCGTATAAACATCATGAAAATATGTCTTCTGAATCCATTTTACAATCTGTTTTGGAGAAAGAGTTCTTTATTCTGCCCGTACATATAGATGTAAAGCAAAAACATCGTCAAAATGGATTCGAAAGAGGTCAATATGGATATTTTGTTGAAATTATGATACTCGAATTTTTTTGCGATTACGATACTTCCTTGAATTCCAATAAGGAAGTAAAAAGTACTGAATAAAAGTTCTTCCTCTAGATAAGTCAAGAGAAGTTTAGTGTAAAATATGACTTGCTCTTTTTGTTAGTAATGCCACGCTATCGTAAACATCTTTACGATTAGTGAGTTTTCAGTTTTCATTCTTACTGCATATACATCTGTGGCATTTATAATATATGCGCTTCTGGATATTATTAATGCGTATGTGTGCTTGTGCATATAAAACTATGTTGTTGAACTGGGTCTTTAAGACCGTTGGGAAAGTATGAGTGACCATGCAATAAGATTTGTGAAGATGATTTTATCTGGTTTATAAAAAAGAAGTAACATATGATATCCTGTTAGCACCACTGTTCTAATATTTAATTTGCTATGTAAGCTTTTAAAGAAAGGAAATTGTTGTTTATTTAATTACGGCAATACATCAAAACAAAACAGTGTATTCTTAATGGGTTATGGTATTATGCATTTGTAAAACAAAATAATAGCCGTAAATTGTTTTTTACAGTCTGTTCTTCTAAAGCAAAAGCTATTGTTGTCAAATATAATGAATACAATGAATCAAATTCTTCAAAGAGAACGTGAGAAATCGCTACATAAAATACTAGTTTTATGATGCAAGAAAACTAAACGAGACTTTGTAAGCAAGGAAGCACTTTCATGCACATTTATAAATATAACATGCATAAAAACAAAATCTGAAAGGTTTAAGATTTTAAATTGCGTCCAAAGGGGCGTTTTCTTTCAGATTTCAGACTTTCAGATTCCCTTTTCAAAGGGGCGTTTAAATCCGAAAAGTGTTATAGACATTCAAAGGCGCAATATTAGTCGACTCAAAATACCGTTTCGACTCAAAATACCGTTAGACATTGTAACGTCTTTGCGTTGCTACGCTACCAACATAATACCAGTAAGAAATGTAAAGAAACCTCGCGTAATATCAGTTGAGAGATGCGCGCGATATTAATGTCAATGGAACGCTTTGAAATAGTTGAGTTTGCTAATCGAAAATTCGTTAAAGTTTTATAAAATATGAAAAAGTTAATTAAACAGATTCCAAATTTGGATTTTCCAGATGCCCATATCAGAATGGAGGACTAACTTATTCAAAATTTGATAGCTCTAGGTACCGTTGTTTTTTCACAGTGCGAGAAACATACATACATTCATGCAGATTCTTCATTATTTAGTTTCTTTAAATATAATGCAGGGGGATAATACGCATTTGGTGGCAACAATTTGAAAAGTGAAACGCCATTTTATAGTGAACCAACGCAAAATGCCCAAACGAAATTAATAGCCCTTCTGGGCTAACGCTCTTTGAGCTCTTATATTTCCTCTAGACTTACCCACGAGGTCGTACTTACACTTATACGTCATACCAGGTTGCGCAATTATTTTTGCACAATTGATTTTTCCCTCACACGCGCGTTCTGTAGAACAGTGGTCACAAACTGCATGTGGGCCGAATGCAAGATCTGAAAACAACTGACGGCCAGAATTTTTTTTAGAAAAATAAAAAAAAAAAAAAAATATTCGCCCACAAAGTAAAAAACATTTTTAAACTAAATTTTAAATTTCGCTTGCTAACTGTATATCAAAACATAAATAAATTACAATACCGTGTTGACAAGAAATCAGTTTTGGGTTTTTAGTGTGAAATAAAACTCAGTTTTTTTTTTTTTTTTTTCCTCTAGAAAAGATGAACTTTTACCAGTTAATTATCTTCCATTCTATTCGATGAACTTTTGCAATCCTTCCGGTAGCTTCATGCTTCCACGTCTGTAGAACTTCTGGCCTTCATCAGCAAAAATTCAACCAAGGGCAATTAGAGGTCGTCGTCATTACTGAAATTTTTACCATTTAAGAAGTTCTTTAAACTTCGAAATAGATAATAATCCGGTTGTGCAAGGTTAGGGCTATATGGGAGATGCGACATTACTTTCCGGACAAACTCCAGTAATTTTGTACGTGTTGATAAATATGTGTAAGGCTCGTATTGTCGTGGTGGAACACAGTTCCTTTGCTATTTGCCACTTCTAGCCTTTCTTCTTTGATCCAGTTTCATAAGTTGTTGGCAGTAAATATTTTGGTTGATCGTTGCTTGGAAGCAGTTTGAAATACACAACACCTTTCTAATTCCACCAAACTGTCAACATGATCTTTTTCTAATGCAATTTTTGATGTGATTTGTGCTGATTCACAATGCTTGGACTTTTTGATTAATGTTATTGCAAACGATCCATTTTTCATCTCCAGTGATAATGCGTTTCAAAAAGGGTCGATTGCATTACCGGTGCTACTTTGGTAGACGGTTGCACGGATTTTGGCGATTTGTTGGCGATTTTTCTTTTGGCGAGTAATACAACTTATGGTAAACCCATTGATGGATATATTTATGGTAACCGATACTTGTTGTCATTTTATTTAAAAAATAATGTGTTTTATTGTGCATAAATTCCGTGTTTTAAATATTATTTACGGCTTCTAAATATTAAAAATCAATTTAATTTTGCATTTTTATTTGAAATAAAAATTTTATTGTTTATCATATTTTATGAAATTTTATATTGTGGATGATGTAACCAATGACGTCACCTTACTTTAAAAGTAATTGGTTTTTATATGTATAAATTTAATCTAATGTTTTAAACATTATTTATGGCTGTTAAATATTAAAATACAATTTAATTTTGCATTTTTAAAAAAATGATTTTATTATGTATGAATTTTTAAATAATTTTAATTCTAGGCGTGATGTAATAAGCTCTCTGATTGGTTATAGAATATTTGTGCATTAACGAGCTATAATCAGCTCCCTGATTGGTTACTGAAAATTTGTGCATTTCCGCGCCGTTTTAAAATTTAATTCATATCTTCGAATTCCTTGAAAGATGTCTTCAAAGATGTTATTTAAATTATGATTCCGATTTTTTTTTTGTGGTACTTATCAATAAGCAATAGGTTAAATGACTAAAAAAATGTAAGTACATATTTTTCCTTTATTTTATAATTGTATACTTCAATTTTTTGTTGAAAAAATTAATACACTATTTTCAAAAATTGCTGAGATAATTATTGTCCATATGTTTTAATGTTAAATTATATTCTATATAACGTATTTTAAAGTATTTGAATTTAATAATATTCTAATTCTTTTAAATGTTGGTAGGATGGTTTTTTAATTCGATATTCAATTTCAGTAATATTTTAATCTAATTAAACATCGGCCCAATGTTTTTATAGAGGTGTTTTTATTCTCTTCTTTGCTATATGAAAGTAATAATAACCTTACTTTAGTATTTTATACTCATAGTAAATGTATTTATTTACACTTGCCTGCCATCTTAAAAAACGACATTTTCAACAAAAAATTAATCCATTACTTTTAACGATATTTATTTTATTTTTTTTTTTTTAAGTTTCGAAAACTTTACTATGCGTAAAAACAGCGTTTTTCAAGATGGCTGACTTTTGTAAAAATCGCGCCAACAATAGCGCCAACGTAAATCGCCAAAAATCCGTGCAACCGTCTACCAAAGTAGCACCGCATTACCTTTGAAACGGGTATCGCAAATATTGATTCGTTGTGTTAACCGAATTTCTTTCAATTCATGCGGAAGCGAATTAACGAGTCTAAGATATCTGATACGGTTTTAAATGTTGCATGCGATGCATTTAACCTTTTTGTATTCTATGACACAGTTGTATGATGTTTCGATTTAATTATGGCTTAATTTAATTTCGTCATCATCAGATTCAGTTTAGCCACAACGTTGGTCCTCTTCAGTGAAAAAAAATCTCCGAAATGAAATTTTTTAAACCAATTATGATACATGCGTTCTGTTAAGATATCATCACTATAAACTTTTTCTTGCCTTTATAAAAATAAAGAAGTAAAATATGTCGAAATGGCTTACGCTTGCTCGTCATGTTAAAACCGATAGTAAACAAATAGTTGTAAACATAAATATACGGAATTTGTTTCTATAGCAACCTAAAAGTGTCAGTTGCCAAATCTCAAAAGAAAAAAAAATATATTGAGATAAAAATAACAAAACGAACATAACGCTGTTTGTTTGTGCAAATCGAAATTACTTTCTTGATGAACTAATAATAGAAACGCAAAGCGGTAAAAAAAAAAAAAAAAAAAAAAGTCGAATTTATACCTATTTTATATTTGAAATTTAAAGTTTGGTTCCTTCAAGACTTGTTTTTATTTGGACTATGTAATTCAAACATACTAACAACTAAGTTTAATATTTTAAGTTGACATTTATTTAAAGTAATTCTAACATTTTTAATTGATCATTAAGCAGCCATATTTGTTTACATTTGAAACATAGCAGAATAGTGGATTTGTTGCCAATCTGGAGAAACTAAGCTTCGCAACAACAAAGTAACGTCTTCTTTTATTATTGGAAATTAAATTATGTTTAATCCATTCTGGAATTATCATTTAAGTTATTAAATTATTCTATATATTGACTCAACATAGCGCCCACAACAAATTCAGTTCCTACGCCTTCAGCGTCATTTTGACCAAAAGTAAATTTTCAGTTTTGTGCAACGAAAATTTGGCCTTCTTGCCGGCTGGCCGAATTGCTTGTTTTTGCGTAGAAACTTTAATTTTAATTGTAGAATTTTTTTTATATCTGTTTTAACTGTATTTGGAGTTTTATATTTCCTAAATTGAAATATTTTTAATATAGGATATTTTGAGATTTTATGCATTTTTGCCTCGTCGCGAAGTGAGAATTGAATTAATTGAACGAGAAATATATCTCTAATTAAATTCGAGGAAATAAGTTTCAATGAAATGAATGAAAAATGCTTGCAATTTAATATTCCGTACAAGGAAGTCATGTGGTGTACATATCAGATTTTTTTCTTATTAATTTTCAACTTAGAAAAAAAAATCTTCAGAAATAAATGTATCCTCGAACAAAGCGATTATTCTGAGTGCAAGAACTCCTAAATGAGAGTATTTATCTTTTGGAAAATGCCAATTAAACCTAAGAAATCTTTTAATGAGATTTACATTCACATTATAAATTAATTAGCTCGATTTGTAAATTTTTTGATACGTTACTCACAGTAAGTTTTAACCCTTTGCGGCACAGTGTGTCCGGTCTGGACACACCTAAAAATTTCCTTCTATACGCACAGAAAAATTGAATGAAAAAGGATTTATAGGTTACTATAGGATACTCTGAACCTTCTTTATTTATAGTAGATGGCAGCTCAACACAAACCAGTCCACATATTTTACCCATGTTTAGTTTTTTAAGACCCTCATTTTTCAAAGAAATCTTTCAGATTTTTTTAGGGTATAAAAGGAATTGTTTGAAAAGAAATTTCTATGTTATGTTTTCGGCTGTATGCTAATCTCCTTATTCTATATTACTTTTAAATTTGTACTTTGAAATCTTGCCTAAAATCAAACGGCGAACCCTAGGTGTGCCCAGACTGGGCTCACCGATCATCTAGGACAACTGAGAGTCTGTATTCTTTGTTTCTCCGCATCTCATCGGTCAGTTCATTGACAACAATGCTCGTTTCAGCACTCTTTTCGAAGCTCTATTCAATCAGTGTGCTACTTTGGGCACAACCACAGAATTAAAACGGTAAGTGCTATCTTCACAAAATTTTACTTGTTTGCCCCTCTAGGCCTAATTAGACTGCCTACCTTTTTTTTTTTTTTTTTTTTTTTTTTTTAAATCAAAATTCCGACTTTAAAAGGTAGCGTGCCGGAAAGGGTTAATGGTAATGAAAATCATCTAAAATTAGACTTCAAATAATTTAAATCCTTTGCAACACCGTATTAGCAACATATATACAACAGAAATGTACTGCCGGCCCGTACAAAATAGCTTCGAAGGCCGCCATATGTGTCCATTGTTGTAGATCATTAACATAAATGATAGAACACATTCAGAAGCAACACTGCGCATGTCTGCGCAGAATTGCAAAGATGGCTCATTCGTAGTTTTGTTCTGCGCATTTATCGTTTCTTTTCGCGCAGTTATAATAAAAATTAGAGTGACTCTTTGCTTGCTTCTCATTAAAATTAAAACAAGGAAAGATTTAAATGCCAGTTTTTTATTTTATTAAAGAATTTTATGGTTTTGAGCGTTTTCAAAAGCAGAGTTTTTACTTTTTTAATCATATCCCACTCTCTGCATGTATGCTCTGTTCCATAAACTCAGTATGTAAAGTACTGCTGTAAAAGTGTTAGACCATTTTGTATGAGAAATTCTGTGTGGATTTTTAATACATTTGGTGAAGTATTTTTTACGGTATAGCTTTTCAAACAACTCTTTTTTCGAATCAGAGACATAACCTCTTTTTTCCCTGTGCGTCGCTAATAATGGAGTAAATTTTAGAATCGTGTCTTAGAAGAAGATATCTTAGAGAAGCAGAGTTTTCTCAATTTATAAAATATATTGAAATAATAAACTTTTATAAGTTACTTATTTAAATACGAATGCTAACTTTGTTAATAAATTAAAGTCTACTAATAAAAATATTACTAGATATATTTTAATGTTTTAATTTATTTTCGTAGTATAATTTTTGTATTGGTAACAGTCAAATTAAGAGTTGCATCTTAGATTCAAATGAATGAGGCAGGCTTGAGAAAAATAATTCGTTACACTTCAGTGCGTAATCGAATGGCAAGTTTAATGATAAAATAACAAGAAGAAATGCTAGGATTTTACTGTACTATGCTGTTCTGAATTTTTATAGTTTTGTAATAATATTATCTACTACCGGCATTAAAAATTCTAATATAAATGTAATTCATCTAGTTTCTTCATTATTTACGATCCCCATATAGTGCGCATGCGTAGTAGATTATCGATCAGTGCGCGTTTAGAGACAGAGACGATACAGGAGTGTCTGAAGAATACCTCATGCATAGATCGATAACTAGAAGAGATGAGCATGCGCCGACCAAACCATATGACTGGTCTTTCCAGTGGTATCCAATTGCAGAAATTCACACCTAACACCAATGGGGGGAGAAATGTTAATAACCGACGTTTCGTATTATTTTTACTTTCGTATACGAATTAACAACAAAAATATTGTAATCACAAAAAATTTCGGGTATAATATTTCAATGGAAATAACCATTTTGACTATTTCTTTTTGCGTGACATCTGTACGTACTGAATAAAAGACTCTTTTTTATTTTTTTTTTTCCGAAACAAGCTGTAAAATATATTTAAGATTAATCAAATTGCTGCCACTAAATATTATTGCCTTCTATTATATTTAAAGAAATTAAATAATGAAGAATTTGCATAAATGTTTGTATGGTCATCGCACTGTGATAAAACAACAGTACCTAGAGCTATCAAATTTTGAATAATGTGCATTTACACCCGAATATGGGCATCTGGAAGCCCAAATTTTGAATTTGTTTTATTATCGTTTTCATATTTTGTAAAACTTTTAACGAATTTTTTATTAGGAAACTCAAGGATTTCAAAGCGAGCAATGGCAACGTTGTACATAAAAAGCATTTTTATCTCCAGCGCGCGAGACTGTGTATCGGAAATTCTACAAATGTACTCAGTTTAAAATTATTCAAATAATTTAATTACTAAAATTATATTAAACAAATTATTATATTTTTTTGAACTGAATTTTATGGTTTAAGTGCGAAGAACATATTTAATAAATAAAGGTAACACACAAAATGTTAATAAAACGCCTCTTTGGAGGTAACTTAAAATCTGAAAGCTTTCACTTTTTGTGTGTGTGTGTATATTGATTTTATCTTTCTCGTTTCTTTTCTTTCTTTCTTTTTTTTTAATTTTTATTTTTTTATTAAGTGATATTTATGACTCAATAGTATCCTCAGTATAACTGAATTTTCTTTTAAATAGTAATTTTTCGGAGGTTTCGGAGCAGTGACATGTTTAATTGTTTAATCAAATACAGTAAATTCGAGGGTTATTATCTCCCTAAATAGGAGTAAAGTAAGAATGATTTCGTGGAGAATTTTCTAATGTAAGATCCGTATGCATTTTACCCATGACGAAAACCACGCAGCTAGCTTTTTATTTGGGTTAAGGTTACTGCAAGACCAGTGACATTCGATCTTCTTCTTAGTTAATTTGTTTATTTATTTGCATGTTTTTGAAACAGCAACACATTATAAAAAGCCGGAAAGATTTAACTGATTAGCTAAACCAATAAAATCTTCACGAATGAACTGAGCAAATTCTGATATATGAATAAAAGAAGTGTGGCGACATTGTTTGTAATATTGAAATGCCTTCTGTCAAAATCTTCGAGATGCGATTTTCTTTTTATTCAAGTGGCAACAGTAAAGTGTTTGGAATAAAAAATAAACATTAGATTTTTTTTTTTTTTTTTTTTTCAAAAAAGAAACTCGTTATCATTTGCTTTACTCTCGTTATCTCGTTAATAAATTTATTTAAAGAAGTTTGTTTTCTACAGTATACTGTTAATACATTTTAAACAACGAACTTATAAATTGCTGACTCTGACGTGATTACTTGATCGCGATTAAATGTCTACAAACCAGAAGCTTGAAACGCCATCGGCGAGATTAACAGTTGCGAGGGTAAGTCTAAAAACTCCCTCCCCCTTTTTTGAACCCCCCCCCAATATGGATTCTTCAGATCGAGGCACAATTCCGTAACATTAGAATTCCGGCTAATCAAACAAAGTATGAATATGTACTGAGTTATCGAAGCAGAAACATTGTCATCAATCACTGATATCCTTGTCAAACCATCGCACAACGGCTAATATCCGACCATTGAAAAGAAACTCTTTGAAATTGTTGGTGATTCTGAATCAAAGAAAATTCAGACAACGCTGACTGAATTCGGACTGGGTGACAGAAAACCATCTCAACTTCCGTGTGAAATGAGAAACTTGGCGACAGAAAACCTTGCGGCTTCAACGAACACTTTTGATGAAAATATTAGTATCTGGATTGAAATAACAAGTGTTTCGGACTTAGAAATATCATGTTTTAAATTCCGCTGTTAATAAAACATTTTTGTCTAGAGCCATATCATTTCATTTTTCAAACAACTGTTGAAATTCGTTATGAAATTAAATTTCGGAATTCTAAATACACGTAGAATCTAAAATAATATACTCAGTATATAAGATGGTGCTACTTTGGTAGACGGTTGCACGGATTTTTGGCGATTTACGTTGGCGCAATTGTTGGCGCGGTTTTTACAAACGTCAGCCATCTTGAAAAACGCTGGTTTTACGCATAGTAAAGTATTCGAAACTTAAAAAAAAAAAAATAAATATCGTTAAAAGTAATGGATTAATTTTTTGTTGAAAATGTCGTTTTTTAAGATGGCAGGCAAGTGTAAATAAATACATTTACTGTGAGTATAAAATACTAAAGTTATCAGGTTCAATGTTTCTTCTAACCTTCTTCGGAAACATACAATGACCTGACTAGAACAGAGAGCTTACTAAAGCTATGTTCACTAATTGTAGTAAGTAGACAGGATACAGACGAAGGGTATACAAAACCCTTTATTTTTTCTTTATATACAATGACTTCCGTACTTCGGAATACAATGACCCTCCACTCGGGGTCTAACTTAAAAGATATCAAAATAAAACTAAACTCTAATTTAACTTTAGAATAAGATTGGCCTTATAATAACAGAAAGCGTATGTAGCACAGAGACTGTGAACACTACAATACGTTTAATTTATCAAGAGGATTAAAACCTCTGGCCTGGAAGGCAAAGTAGCAACTGCGTAACTTCTAAGGTAAGCGGCCTGCTTCGAACTCACGGCTTCCTCTCTTCTGCTTGGCAAAAAGGCCACACTTAAATACTTGGCGTTCGCCAGACAACTTTGCATAAACTCCTTCACGCTTATAATTCTGGCCGGAAGTAGAAAATAAGAAGTGATAGTAAAGATTTAAAATAAAATAAACGTTAGTAAAACTTAAGATCCTTACATACTTCCCGCCAGAGTTAATTAGTTTGAAACTGAGGTCTAAAACGACCTTGTTGAAAACTTTTAGCTCTAGAAACTAACGCGAGACCAACCTTTTACAAACATAACTTAGCTAGAAACTAGAAAATTTTAAAAGAAAGAAATTTGTTACAATAGCAGCTCCCGGAATATACAACAATCTTTTTTCTTTTTCATCTGTACTGCATCAAAACAGGAGCTTTATTCAATTCTGGTTCCTTCCAGAGATCTGGAAGGAAAACTAGTTTAATGAAATGTTACAGAATGACATTGTAAATAACATATAGAATATACTTTTCTTAACATTCTTATTTCATTCATGACTATTTTAATTATCTCTCCCCGTGCTCTCTGACATGTGTTGTAAAAACACCAAACACGAATGTGTTTCTGTCTATGTGTTCAACACTTCCTCCTACAATCAAAACACTAACGTGTTAAAATTCAACATACGAGACCTCTTAACACACCCTAATTTCAACTCTAGACCCTGAGGTACTATTCTGAAAGTGGCTAACTCTAAAGTGTAGCGTCAGAGAGCCTAACTACATCATTCAACCTTTAACACATATTCACCATGATTTAATCTTTACAGTCACACGAATAACAAATTTTTTAACATTACTTTCACTTTTACCATATCACGTTATTTCTAAACATTCAAAATAACAGTTCACATGTATACAAGAACATATCAAGATGCCGTTAATTTTACACATTTGAAAACATACATTAGTAGTACATTGTTAACTTCTATTCTTTTCAAAGCAAGTGCCAATTCTTTCTACATTGAAATAATACTACATTTCAAAAAGTCTTTCAGACTAAAACTTCTTTCTTGTTAGAATGTTTTAAATAAAATTTATACAATAACTTTTTACCATATTTAAGTCTTTATACAACGCTATTATACATCAACTTTAGTTTTACGCGCGAGTAATTGAAAAACATAATAAGAAAATCGGTCACAACTCATTTCTCGCCTTTTGGCGATAAAGGTAGACCTCGCATGAGGTAAAACTTCTTGAAATCTGCCACTTGCAGTAAGAATGAAAGATTAACTTAAGTTTGTAAAGTAACATAAAATTTTACTTATCTTTGTAATATTCAGACATCCTTTTCTGGGCCCAGTCTTTAAAGGTGCTGCAGACCGTAGGTTGGTTGATCCTCCTTCTTGTACGGGCTCGCCCTTCAGTGCTTTCCTCTGGAAGCTTCCGTTTTTCACCACTACGGCCACCCTTGAACATCTTCCTTCTGTCCTCTGCTTGTGGTCTTGGCCGTTTGAAGGCAGCTGGTCTTGGTGGAACCGGGAAACTTCTGTCGTGATCCTGCTTGGACCTCGTTGTTGGCCGTTCAAATTTTTCTTGTACTTTTTCCTCCGCCGCTGATGGCCCTTCCGCAGTTCGGCGACTTTTGCTGCGGAGAGTTCTGTCGGATGAGTCAATCTTCCGTTTCACAGCCGGGTTATAGTTGCCGTCCTTTCTCCCGGTCTTTTCCACATACGTCGTCCTTCTCCCTTCTTCATTCTGGGGGTGTTCGTGAACTCTGTTTTTTGGACGGTGGAACGGCTTCTTTTTCTTTGTACCTTCAATTTTTCCGCGGGGCAATTTTCTTTTCACTTGCTTCTGTCTCTCATTGGCTTGCCCTTGTACTTGTCGTTTTCCCACCTCTGGAACTTGTACCTGCGGTGTCTGCCGTACCGGATCCTGCAAAAGATCTGAAAAGATTTGCATTTTATTACGGTCATAGAATGGTTTTATCTGGTCAATGTTTGCGGAACAGGTTTCACCATTTCTTGCCTTTAACACTACAACAGCGTGAGTTATTTTTTCTATAACATATGGTCCTTCAAAGCGTGGAAAAAATTTGGCAGTTTTATCTTCTGGTGCTGAAGAAAGTGAATGCTTAATTTTTAGTACTTCATCCCCTACTTTATAAGTTACTCCCCGTCGTTTCAAGTCATAATACAATTTTTGTTTTCTTTGTGCTACTTCCGTATTCTTTTTTGCTTCTTTTATTAGTTTTTCTATATCACCCATTTTAAATTCTGGGGCTCTTTGTTGCACATAAAATAGTTTATCTAACGGTGTTATAACCTTTCTGCCTAGAAATAACTCAGCAGGAGTTTTGCCCGTTGTATCATGTTTTGCGGTCCTAAGGGCGAAAGCAAATTCATTGACATAGTTATCCCAGCTTTTATGAAAATTTTTAACATAACTACGGATAATTTTCACTATATTTCTGTTGACCCGTTCCGCTATATTTGATTGCGGCCGATACGGGACCATTTTTAAATGACGTATGCCCAGTTTTTGGCACATGTCTTCAAATATATTACTTACAAATTGAGGACCATTATCCGATATAACTTTTAGGGGCGCCCCGTATTTTAAAATATATTTATTTAAAATAGAATCGGTAACTAATTTCGCGGAGGCTCGTTTTAAGGGAACAATTTCGGTCCATTTACTAAAATGATCAACCATAACAAGGAGATAGCGACTTTTGTTTAACTGACTTTTTGGGAAAGGGCCCAATAAATCGATGCCGATTATTTCATTTGGAAATTCGGATTTAATACTATTTAGAAACCCGGCCGGGCGGAAATTAATATAATTAACGGCTTGACATGTTGGGCAGGACTGGACATACGCCCTTGTTAACTTTTGCAGTTCAGGAAAGTAGACTGCCTCGCGTACGCGTTGAGTAGTTTTTCGAATACCAGCATGAGAAGCTAAAGGGCTGTCATGGAGCTCTTGCAGGATATTTAATCTAAGACTAGCTGGGATAACAGGTCGAAATTCGTTGTTGGAATTCGTAGTTTTTGTATAAAATAATAGACCATCTATTAGTTCGTAATGGGCCGCCCTATTTCTTATCGCCACAATATCTTGGTGGCTAAAATTTTCAGGATCCTTCAAATACTCATAAATACTTCCAAACTCGGGATCCTTACCCAGTTCGGTTATTACAGTTTCTCGGGAATTTATTGTACACGCTGTCAGCATTGCAACTTTTACGGTATTACCCTGTTCGTCTAATTTAATTCGTGACAGGGCATCTGCTACGATATTTTCCTTTCCGGGGGTATGCTTGATTACCAGATTATATTCTTGCAGCTTGAGTGCCCATCTTATTAACCTTGGGGATAAATTTTTTCCAGAGTACAATCTAGTTACCGCCGCATGATCAGAATATACTGTTATCGGCGCCTTTCCAAAATAGACTCGGAACTTTTGCACTGCTAACAGAACTGCAAGTGCCTCTCTCTCGGTCGCGGAATAGTTTCTTTGTGTTTGATTTAAAGTTCGGCTAAAAAATGCTACTGGCTGCTGATTTTGCGAAAGTACCGCTCCTACCGCATAATCCGAAGCATCCGCTGAAATTTCTAAATTTTCATCCTTTTCAGGAAATTTCAACACAGGGGCTTGCGTTAATGCTTGTTTTAATTTTTCGAAAGCACTATTGGCTTCGGCCGTCCACGAGAATCTTGCCTTTTTCCTTTTTAATTTTAACAATGGCTCAGCGATAGCCGCAAAATCTTTTATAAAGGACCTATAATATGAACAAAGTCCTAGAAAAGAAGAGAGCTTCTTTGCCGTGTTTGGAGTCGGATACTTTTGTACAGCGATTATTTTTGATTCATCTGTCTCGATCCCTTTTTGCGATATTTTGTAACCTAAATATTTTAATTCAGGGGCTGCAAATTTGCATTTTTCGACATTAACTTTTAGACCGGCCTCATTTAATAAAGAAAACACCTGTCTTAAATCCTGTACATGTTGGTCTAGATTATCACTAGTAATAATGATATCGTCTAAATAGATAAATGTGGACTTTCCGAGAACAGGTCTTAACACAATGTCCATGCATCGCTGAAATGTTGCTGGGGCGCCTGAAAGGCCAAACGGCATTCGCAAAAATGCATAAGTGCCAGACTTGGTTATAAAAGCAGTCTTAGGCACGTCCTCAGGCCTGATCCCTATTTGAAAATAACCATTCGTTAAGTCTAAAGTTGTCATAAATTTGGTTGATTTTATGTTCCTTAAAATTTCTTCTATAATCGGTAAGGGATATACCGGATATTTCGTTATGGAATTTAATTTACGGTAATCAATAGCGAATCTCCACCTTTTTGGATGCTCCAAAGGATAATCATTATTTTTCTTACATAAAACCATCGGACTAGCATAACTACTTGAGATAGGCGTTACGATCTTTTTACGTAGCATATCGGTAATATGCCATTCTATAATTTTTTCCTTATTCTTATCATACCGGTATGGTTTTTGACGAACCGGCAATGCATCTCCGGTGTCAATACTATGGTTAGTAACCTGGGTAAATCCTGGAATATCACTAAATAAGGAAGCAAATTCACTTACCACTTGTCGGATTCTATCTTGCTCGTCATTAGGCAGGTGGTCGAGATTTAACCTTGGCGGTTCAACCTTTTCTACACGCACTGGTTTCATCGTCAGCTTAAGAGACGCTTCATTAAAATCCAGTGTAGCTTGTGCGTCTGAAAGAAAGTCTATTCCTAGTATTAAGTGTGCTTGCAAATTCTTTACTATAAAAAACATCACCTTTACTTGTTCGTCCTTGATACGGATGTACAAAGGTACTTTACCTACGCACTTACATTGTTCTCCTTGCGCCGCTAATACTGTTGTATTATCCGCATTATATATGCGGTATTTGCGAAAATACTTTCTAAAAAAGACTTCTGCCACACAGGAACACTGCGCGCCGGTATCCAGGAGTGCGGTGGCCGGGATATTATTTACCAAGACTTCAATCTTCGGAAGAGTTAAATTTTTCACCATTACTTTATTTAACTTGTAGGAAGAGGGGTTTTCGTGGCCTTCGGATTTCCGCACCCTCTCGTCAGCAGAAATCCGTTTTAGTTTAAATTATTTTTCCTTTCGGTGCTTTCCTTCTTTCTCCACTGGCCTTGAGACTTTTTTCCTGGGTTGCTATTGAACTGTCGACGTTCGCCGGCTGTTTTTGAATGCTCGGGTTTCCTTGCCCACTGATTCGCTTTTTCTCCGTAGCCATGTGCTTGAGTTTGCTGTAGTCTTGGCGTACCAAATTGGTTTCGCTGTTGATATTGGCGTCTTCTTTCGACGTCCGCCGTTCTTCTACTTTCAAACTGGATTGCTAGCTCAAATAATTTTTCCAGTGTAGTCGGATTTCTCAATTCAATAAAGTCTTGCACTTGGGGTAGTAACCTCGGCAAAATCACTTGAATTATTTCAGGATCCGGACGGTTTCCATACAAGAGCTTGAAAACGTGAATTTTTCTTAAAATAAAACTCGACATGTTTTCCATTCTTTGTTGATATATACTGAAAAGTTCTGTTTCTAATTTCGCACGATCCCTTACAACAGGGAAGGCTTTTAGTAGGGCAGTCTTGAAATTTTCGTAGGTATAGGTGGGACTTCCTGCTTGACCCAAGAGACTTCTGCCGATACATTTGAACCAGTTAAGCGCTTGGCCCCTCAAAGCGCTGGTAGCTAAAGTAACTTTTTGAAACTCGTGCACGGGGTAGAGCATGAAGTGGTCATCCAATTTTTCCAAAAAACTGGTTACCTGTGAGTTTCCATTAAACGTTGCTTCTGGTTTCATCGAAGCGCGCATGGTCTGGACAATATACCCAAATCCTTCGAGGGCGGCAGCTGGCATTTCTGGATTCTGAGCTGTTTCTGCAGGCAGCACAGGTTCTTCTTGAAACTCGGCCATGGTTATTCTTCGTCGGGCGCCACTATCAGGTTCAATGTTTCTTCTAACCTTCTTCGGAAACATACAATGACCTGACTAGAACAGAGAGCTTACTAAAGCTATGTTCACTAATTGTAGTAAGTAGACAGGATACAGACGAAGGGTATACAAAACCCTTTATTTTTTCTTTATATACAATGACTTCCGTACTTCGGAATACAATGACCCTCCACTCGGGGTCTAACTTAAAAGATATCAAAATAAAACTAAACTCTAATTTAACTTTAGAATAAGATTGGCCTTATAATAACAGAAAGCGTATGTAGCACAGAGACTGTGAACACTGCAATACGTTTAATTTATCAAGAGGATTAAAACCTCTGGCCTGGAAGGCAAAGTAGCAACTGCGTAACTTCTAAGGTAAGCGGCCTGCTTCGAACTCACGGCTTCCTCTCTTCTGCTTGGCAAAAAGGCCACACTTAAATACTTGGCGTTCGCCAGACAACTTTGCATAAACTCCTTCACGCTTATAATTCTGGCCGGAAGTAGAAAATAAGAAGTGATAGTAAAGATTTAAAATAAAATAAACGTTAGTAAAACTTAAGATCCTTACAAAGTAAGGTTATTATTACTTTCATATAGCAAAGAAGAGAATAAAAACACCGCTATAAAAACATTGGGCCGACGTTTAATTAGATTAAAATATTACTGAAATTGAATATCGAATTAAAAACCATCATACCAACATTTAAAAGAATTAGAATATTATTAAATTCAAATACTTTAAAATACGTTATATAAAATATAATTAACATTAAAACATATGGACAATAATTATCTCAGCAATTTCTGAAAATAGTGTATTAATTTTTTTAACAAAAATTGAAGTATACAATTATAAAATAAACGAAAAATATGTACTTACATTTTTTTGAGTATTTAACCTGTTGTTTATTGATAAGTACCACAAAAAAAAAAAAAAAAAAAAAAAAAAATCAGCATCATAATTTAGATAACATCTTTGAAGGAATTCGAAGATATGAATTAAATTTTAAAACGGCGCGGAAATGCACAAATTGTCAGTAACCAATCAGGGAGCTGATTACAGCTCGTTAAGGGGACTCATACACCTTAAACCCCTCATGATCTTCGAATATGTGACATTTGCAAGAATTGGAATATTTTATTTATTTTAAAAGCAATTACTTCCAACTTTTTACAGCTGACTACAAGTTATATAGCTGCTTTGGAAACTAGTAATCAGAAAGTTTGTGTTGCCACAAATATTTTTGTAATTTAACCCTCTTTGTGACAAAATATTTCGCCATGTTTCCACCTTGCGCGCATGATATTTTAAAAATGGCTAATGGTACATACTTGAAATTCGATGGAATTCTTCATATGGACACTATTTTCTAACTGAACCAACAATCTGATGAATATTTTAATATTGAAAAATTTTATGGACGAAAACATTACAAATTTTTTTAATAAAATACATTTTATAAACTCAACTCAAAATAAAATAAAATATAACATGAACTTTTTAGAATTTTAGGTTCACAGTAGTTTCCAGATGTTATAAAAGCTATATATTAAATATGGAATTAAATTATGAAGCAGAATATTTTAAACTGTGCGCGCAAGTTGGAAACATGACGAAAAATGTTATCACAAAGCGGATTAAATAATAAAAATATTTGTGGCAACACAAACTTTCTGATTACTATTTCAGAAAGCAGCTATATTATGTAGTCAGCTGCAAAATGTTGGTAATAATTGCTTTTAAAATAGATAAGTTATCCCAATTCTTGCAACAGTCACCTACTCGAACATCTTACGGTTTTAAGGTGTATGAGTCCCCTTAATGCACAAGTATTCTATAACTAATCAGAGAGCTTATTACATCACGCCTAGAATTAAAATTATTTAAAAATTCATACATAATAAAATCATTTAAAAAAATGCAAAATTAAATTGTATTTTAATATTTAACTGCCATAAATAATGTTTAAAACATTAGATTAAATTTATACATATTAAAACCAATTACTTTTAAAGAAAGGTGACGTCACTGATTACATCAACCACAGCATAAAATTTCATAAAATATGATAAACAACAAAATTTTTATTTCAAATAAAAATGCAAAATTAAATTGATTTTTAATATTTAGAAGCCGTAAATAATATTTAAAACACGGAATTTATGCACAATAAAACACATTATTTTTTGAATAAAATGACAACAAAGTATCGGTTACCATAAATAACTTAACAACCAGCAACGGGTTTACCATAAGTTGTATTAATCGCCAAAAGAAAATCGCCAAAATCCGTGCAAGCGTCTACCAATGTAGCACCTTCAAGATTTAACTTAAATTCATTCCAGCTACAGACGTGTTACATAAAACTCAAACTAAAAGGAATGCGCCGTAAAACTACCGCGTGTTAACATTACAATTATTGGTACTTACGTATTATCACATTCACCTTAGTAAAAGACGCCAAAATTTCAGAAATCGCCAAACACTGGTTTCCATGCTCACAACAGTTCTGTAGGTAACCAAATCCATTGTAAGATGCAATGAGAAATTTCACGAATCAGCTTTTTCTTCTGTAAAAAAATCTCTAATCTGTACCAAGATGATTACACTAAACGTAATTACCCTATTTCTTATTATTATCTATAATAATAAAAGCAAGTGTAATGTGTCTGTCTGTCTGTCTGACCGAGCTCTCCAGCCAAATCTATCGCACGCAGGGACCTGGAATTTTTTATACGGAAGCACAAAGGGGCTGGCCACCAGACCTCGAAGCCCGATTTTCGATTTTTGAAGTAGAAAAATTTTAAAAAAATTATTTATAATTAATTAATCACGGTTTTTTTGACTCACTGATATTATTATTTGTTTTCAAATAACGTTCGATTGTAACAATTGATTTCTTTATTCTAGCGTTAGTTTGCTGTTTTGACGATACATTAAATCGATTAATTACAATTCATTTCTTTTTTGTAGCTTGTGGGGGGGGAAGAGAGAGAGACAGTCTACATGTCCTACACTACTATTCCTGCGCTATTCACTTATCTGCATTTTCTAAATGCACGGGCAACGCCGGGCGGGTACACCTAGTCTGCAATATAACAATAAAAAAATTTCGAAAAAGCTGCTGCCAGATTCCGAACAGCACGTTATACTGAGTAACAAGGAGGTAAAAAGTTGGTTATCGCCTTGATAAAAGAAAACAATTTTACAATATCACGTGACTTATGTAAGCATTTGGGAAACAAAAATATGAAATATAAAGTAAAAACAGTTATTTCCTAACCCAACACTTAAAATAAATGGCGTGTTGAAGTTATAGTCTGTATATTTATTTCAGACATTGATTATTTTCTTCAACTATAACTACTTATGTATTTTACACGTTTAAAATTCGTAACAGCTTTTCGTTGTTATTAACAAGAAAATTGTAAGAGCCAGACAAAAGAGATCATTTAACGACCATTTTATGATTTGAATGACCTAGTTTTATAGTTTTTATGTTAAATTTTATGTTGCATCTTATTACATCAATCATCACATTTTATGAAAGCCCTCTTTTATAAACCATCACGAAATTGAAAAACATTTCAGCACGTGTGAAAATGTTCTTTTGATTGAGTGATTAAGACTTCTATGAAAACTTATAAACATCGCTTGAATTAACATTAGAAAGACTTCAGCCAGTGTTAATGTGCTATTAAACCATAACTGTAGAGGTTAAATTGTTTTTTTTTTTTTTTTTTTTAGCTTTTTCTGCATAATGTAAACGATGTAGTGATGCTAAACTCAGCGTGAATCGCATTTATAATATCATTTTAACGTTAACTTCGCTTTTTAAACAATTGTTTACACACTGGTTTTAAAACATAAAATAATGTATAGTAAAACAATAATTAAAAAAGAAGTAAAAGATTTTCCAGGTCTTCCCTTTCACTTTCAGTGCAGGATGAAATGCGTGGAAAAACATAGTAATAAAAAAGCAATGAGTACAACCATTTTCTGCGTCAAAGAAGATACGATGGTGAATGCAGATAACATTTAGTTTGTCTAGTTTTGCATATTAAATACGGAAGAATATCCGTGGTATATGCAGATAGACTTTTAAACTAACAATACTGTAATTAATTTTACTTTATCACTTCTCATCTTTCAGAAATTAGATCTTACGTGTTTTTAGAATTTACTTCCTTATTCTTTTATTTAAAATTGTAAACGCGTTATATTTTCTTTACAAAAACCTCGCACGTGTTAAAATGCAACGAAAATAGTTTTAAGATGTATTTTACAATAGATGGCGCTACTGTCTCTATGCGTAGTCGAAATCGATATTTTTTTTTAGAAATCTCATCGCAATAATTCTCCTCTTTCAGTTGCAGATCACTTCGTTTAATGAACATTTTATTTCGCTAAAACTATAAATTTATTATATAGTACAAGTGTATGAAATATTTTCGCAGAAAATGATTGAATTCGCAAGGATAGCAGAGCAAATTTTTCCGAAAAGAAATTAACTGCTTCTGGATGCTGAAGGCAATGGGATATTCTTTGTAACTTGCAAAAGAATGAAATGTTAAATGCATTTCTTAATGCGTATTTGTAAACAGTATCCACACATCATCAACAAGTACCAACCTATAGTAAGAAAAGAAGTTCATAATTACGTACATACAATCGGATTAATTTTTATTAATGTCCGAAGAAAAATTTGATAAATAACAGAAATTAACAGGGTTACTATTATTTGTTCTCAAGTATTGTCCCACTTGGAAAATTTTCTCTATAAAAACTTTAAAAGTTTTCATAGTTTGTCTATTTTTGGTTTAATTTAAAGTAAATTATTTAATGATTATTAGTCCAAAGGGATTTGTCCCTGAAGGACTATTGTTTTCGTTTTGCGATTTTGCGTCGGACTCATAAACGTCGGTTCACTTTTCAAACTGTTGCCACAAAATGTTAGAGTCCTGCATTATATTTGAAGAAATTAAATAATGAAAAATCTGCATAAATGTATGTATATTTCTCGTATTGTGATAAAACAACGGTACATAGAGTCATCGAATTTTGAATAACGTAATCTTCCAACGAATATGAGCATGTGGAAGACCAAATTTGAAATTTGTTTTATGATCGATTTCCTATTTTTTAAAACTTTGACGAATTTTTGATTAACAAACTCAAGGATTTCAAAGCGAGCAATGGCAACGTTGTGCAGAAAAAACATTTTTATCTCCAGCGCGTGAGTCTCTGTATCGGAAATTCTAAAGATATGCTCGTTTTAAAACTATTTTGCGATATTGCTGTTGCACTGGATCTTATGGTTTAAGTGCGAGGAACATGATATTTAATAAAGAAAGGTAACACGCAAAATGTTAAAAAACGCCCCTTTGGACGTAATTTAAAATCTGAAACATTTCAGATTTTATTTATTTTTTTTAATTATTATTATTAATTAAATATATTTAAATTACTTGAAGTAAATTTCAGTCTGATGATTTAAGATTCAGCTGTTAAACTATTGGAATTGCAAAGTGTAACATGCAGAAATTTCTTGCCGATGCGAACCTTTAGATTTCAAATAAAAAATAAACACAAATATGACATTTTTCTTTTGCTTATTAGTTTTAATGTTTACGTATGTTTTGATAAACATTAAGTTAGCGGAATTTAAAATTTAATTTAAATATTTTTCATTTTATTTGTAAAAAAAAATTAATTTCGTATAAATCTGGTCCATCAACTGTTTTCGACATTCGACTCTCATATAGTTTGAGATCACTACCTCGGACAACACTTTTGGGGGGGGGAGGCAAGCCAAGGAGTGGTACTCTCGAAAGTTTAAGCGATGCTGCCTGCATTGTCCACGCATTATCATTTTGCAACTATTTGGGGCGCAAATGGTTGATTCTCTTGGAATCTTATTACCTTGCAATAGATCATGTTATCTGCCTGATCTGTTCATGTAACAGATTGGCCCAGATGGGAGCGGGCGAAAGGAAAGTGAGACGGACGGCTAATTAGGAATGAAGAAACTTTCGAATACATACATTGTTCCCTTCCAAAGAGCGCATTGTCTTCGTCCGTCCGTAGTTGGGAAAACGGAAGGTCCTTGTTTCGGGACGAAATAATGGCTTCATTTGCACTCATTATCGCTCAAGAGAGTTCCTTAATAGTTACCGTCGTTAAGGACTGGATACGACGTGATTAGAGTTTTAGGTTGCGTAATTAAGTAAAGCTTCTTAATGGAAGTGCCTTCTGCGACAACTAGAGAATGGCATATGGAATTCGGAACAGTTTCTGTTGTCGAGGAAGTGGACAACAGTTGGGAAAGTGAGAGTGGTGGCAACGAATGACTATATATGTCGTGTGATTATGCGCACTGGTAATATGAGCATTCCCGAAATAATTACGTAAATATATGAAACTAAGTCATAAATAAAAATAATACCGAAAATTAAGATCACGTACTATGAAATGATCTCATTATCTCTTCGCAGATATGAAACTGATGCTGAATTTTCTCGAATCCAAATCCAAGACCTCCAAGTCCCTAAAGGTTATTGAATCTTATAAATCTTTCGAATCTTTATGTAATAATAATGATAATAATAATTTTCTTTCTTCTTCTTCATATAATAATAATAATAATATTCTTAATTTTTATTTTTCTTCTTCATATAATAATAACAATAATTTTCTTAATTGTTATTTTTTCTTGTACAATAATAATAATGACAATAATAATAATTTTCTGAATTTATCTTTTTCTTCATATGATAATAATTATAACAATAATAATAATAATTTCCTTAATTATTCTTCTTTTCCTTCATATAACAAAAATAATAATTTTTTGAGTCATTCCTATAGCAATAATAATAATAACTTTATTATAAGTTTTCTATCTTTCAAGCACGTTTCTTTAAGCAAGATTTGAAAAAGAAATTTCAGAATACACTTATGAAAAGGCCAGCTCATACTGTTAAGAAGTATATGAAATTTAGTAAATGAAATACATAAATAAAATTCTTGAATGTTGAAATTCAAAAATGATTTGACAAAATAAATATTTGAGTAAGAGTTCATAGTTTTATATTTTCTCATATTGTAAATCAAAACTCGTAAAGAAAGCAAAATATTATTTTAAAAGCTAATGATTGGTTCGTAGTTACAGGACATGCTGTTTAACTGATAAGAGGCTGAAAGGCTTTCTCATCGTACAACTTTACATATAGTAAAATCTAGAAGTATCGAGGCTCTAGCCATGGCAAACGAAGTGTGTATTGAAATAGTATAGCACTTAGAACTTCCGGAAGAAGATATTGGCGATCCAAGTGTCATTGAAATTGCAGCACTAGTCTTTTCTTTTCTTCTTCTTTTTCTTTCTTTCTTTCTTTCTTTTTTTTTTTTTTTTTTTAATGAATACTTTTACTGGACCTCAGTAAAACTGATTTTTCTAACAATCTCAGTTAAAATGTTTAAGTTTTTAGGTTACAGTTCAAAAAATTCAAAAGAAGGAACGAAAAAAAAAAAAAAAAAGCACCCACCCCAAAACTTCTCGAATAATCACATGTTCGATTTTTTTTTTTCAATATTCATGGGGTGCGAAGAATGGATTGTCCCATCACTATTTCTCTTAATTTCCTATTCTCTTAATTTTCTATGACAGAAAACCATGATTTCAAAAAATTCTTAGACGATTCTGGAGCTTTTAAAATATGGGGAGGGGGGATGTAATCAGGACCTGATTAACTATATTCTTTAAACACTAAAATTTCTTAGGGATGCTCTCGAGTAAATAGTAAGAATGAAATTTATAGAAGCTCTGAAGTTCTTTATGAAGTAAACAAAAGCCCTTAAAAACGTCAATAGTTAAATTTTCTTAATTTTATATATTTAACTACCGTATTTAAATTCTAGATTCTAGGATGAAACCTTGTGATAAAGAAAGAAAAAAAAGCATATGGCTTAAAAGTTGAGACTTAATGTGATATTTTGTTAAAGAAATAAAAAGCAGATTATAATTATAAAAGTTAATGAAAACTTCATCGCCGATTAGCTGTTCCTGTTATTAATGTTTAGCTTTGTTATACCAGATGTGAAACTCCATTAGCCAACTTTGTTTATATCACCATAAGTCAATCTGTTTATACCGCCATAAGCTGTTATTGTTGTTACCACTCTCACTTGTCTGACAAAGGTCAGCATAAAGTCACGAAATTCATCATGGCAAGGAGCCAAATGTGTCTTTCGTTGGCAAGAGCCTAGAGCATGATATAGGTGGTAGCATGATATAGGTGATATAGGTGGTAGTCTGATTGTAGCTCACTTTTACCCCCAAGTTTTAAAGAGAGTACCCCGGGGAAACGGGTCCAAGGGTCTCTCACTCCTCTTCCCCTACCACCAACTTCTCAAGAGGACTTTTTGCTCACCGGGTACTTAGAGTGATCCCATGCGCACAGACACTAAGACACTATACATTTGCATTCATCTATGCCTTCTCAGATTCGAACTCGAGAAGTTAGACTGCCGTGTGGCAGTCCAAGTCACTAACCACTATCCTGGTTGGGTGGTTCGCCATAAGCCAGCTTTGCTTATGGTTATATATTGCCTACAATCTAACTTCATTTAGCCATTAGTAGCTCAAGATGGGATCATGATCACATATTCGTGTAAGCATTATATTTCGAAATATGTCTGTTTTGTGTATTATGCTTACATATTGTATGTTTTTCATAATTTAAATTTTCATTCACAGCACATAAGCATTCACTGCGCAAGATTTTATGATTTTGTTGGCTACTGAAACCTCCGTAACACTATATGATATTAACGTGTTATCCCTCGATCGTGAACACGCAAGCAACACGATTTAGCGTCAGTTATGGATGAGCTTGACGTCACAGTACACTCATAACATCTGTGCTTTCGTCTGATGTAACTCGATCGATTCTCTATAAACTTTATTTTGTTTCTATAAACAATGACGTAAATTAACTATTATTGCTACATATTTCCTTGAATTTTGAAAGAAATGATTGGATTTGGGACTGCCTTCTACAGAACACCAAACAGTGTATCATTTTCAAGGTCATGTGATCCTACCATCAAAAGTGTGTACTAATCGAAGTGTTAAGTGTTTATGTGTGTATAATCGACACGATATGGTTAGCTGAATATGAATTTATTAAATAAAAAGAGGCTTCAGTTCCTTCAGAATTCTGCACGAACGATTGGTGCAGCATTGACAAAATCTCTGCCAACATTTATGATTCTATGGTCGGCAACTTTCACGGTCGACGGAATAATACTGTTGCGTGAGTACGGGTTGGTAATGGATTGGATGCATACAGAACCAATGATACACTAATATTTGAAAAAAAAAAAAAAAAAAAAAAAAAAATGCAACACCATGAAGGAATTGTCGAAAATGAATGAAATTTATTCCACATATTACTGATAGTAGAGAAAATAAGAGATCAAATTTACAAGATAAAAATAAATAAATAAATAAATAAAATTTGAAAGCTTTCAGATTTTACATAAAAACCGTCGCCAGCCCCCATATTCTTATTTTTCCGGCAAAGCTTCGCCTCTTCAGATTTTTAAACAAAATGTACTGCATTTGTACGTATAATTTCACTAAAACTATTTACATACATACAAAATTCGCAACAATACGTAAAACCCAATATATACATAGCATGCAGACTAAAAGCTGGCAAATCCGGCATTAAAATGATATTGGTATATTCAATTTAATGAAATTATGCTTTAACTAGTTAAATTTCACAAAAGATCAAACATACTTTTCTATTCATAGTAAAGTGCATTTGTCAGTAAAAAACTGGCAGATTTAATGTATAAGAGCTGTCGAAAATAACTTCAGAAAATTCTCATTTTCACGAAGAAAAAAACAGAAAGGAAAAAGTATTCAAAACAAGAAGCCGATAAATGCGATAATTGGCGAGATAAATTGGATTTGAGAGCTTTACCTTGGCTTCTGTTATTGTTACTGATGGCTATCGGAAGTAACCCAGAAAAATCACGAAGTTGCCACATTTCAGTTTAATGTGCTTTATTCTTAACACTTTCCCAAACGTGAACATTTTTGTTTTTGTGCAATATTAGTACAAAAGAAAAAGTATAAAGAAAATTCTTGCCCCGCCTTCGAATTAAATGAGAATAAAACCAGAGAAGAAGAAGACAAGAGTAGATCAAACAGTGAAAATTTCTTTCACGCAGAATGGCATCATTTTTTCGGCTCATATCTGTGCCCTCATTACGAATGTTAGGAATTATAATTTGTGGCTGGGCAAAAGTGGAAGGCGTTAGTATTGAAAGTAAATAAACCAATAATAATAATACAAATAAAAGAATTCAAGTGGTAAATGATATAAAGTACATACATTTAGTTTCAGTTTGCGTTTTTTCTGAGTAATACTTTAGGATACATGAAGACCAATAATTATGAAATACAATCTTTGTAGAAATTGAAGGTATCGTATTCCACCCACTGAGCAAGAATGCTGAGTCATTTAATGCAACATTTTTTCTATTGTATTTTTTATAATAGTAATGTTATTTATGCCTACGAAAGAAATGCAAAAGCAGTGATAATGCTTAGGTATAAATAATGTAGATTGGATAGAAATAATCTACTCTGTTGAAGGTTTTATAACAGCAGGTATGTAATTTTAAAACGGATAAAACATTAAACATTTTAGTCATTAAATTAATGCCAAGTTTATCTTTTCTTTGCTAAGCGATGGTTTTTAAACCGTTTATGTTGATTTGTATTAGCAAAAAAGAAAAAGATAAAAAATTATAAATAAATAAACAAACAAAAAAATCTTAAAGGTTTTCAGATTTTAAATTACGCCCAAAGGGGCGTTTTCTTTAACATTTTGTGTGTTGCCTTTATTTATTAAGTATCATGTCCTTCGCACTTAAACCGTAAAGTTCAATTCAAGAGCAATATCGCAAAATAATTTTAAATTGAGCAAATCTTTAGAATTTTCGATACACAGTCTCGCGCACTGGAGATAAAAATGTTTTTTCTTTTCAACGTTGTTATTGCTCGCCTTGAAATCCGAGTTTGTTACTCAAAAATTCGTTAAAGCTTGGCTTGGCTTATTTAATTAGGGCAAAGCACACTAGGGCTATCTGCCTAAGGGGAGGATGCCTTCGTGGAGGACTTTGTAAGGGAAACTGGCTCGTATACACGTTACACATGGGGAAAACCACGAAAACGTCCGTGCAGCCAGTCCGTTCGCGGGATTCGAACCTCGGACCGAACTACCAGTGTTCAGCGACTTTACCGCTCGGCCGCTGGTGGGCCAAAGGTTTGTTAAAGCTTTACAAAATATGAAATCGATAATAAAACAAATTCCAAATTTCAGATTTGGGCTTCCAAATGCTTATATTCGCAGGAGGATTACCTTATTTAAAATTGGATGGCTGTAGATACCGTTGTTTTATCACAATGCGAGAAACATACATACATTCAATGAAGATTAAAACAATGAAGATTCTTCATAATTTAATTTCTTTAAATATAATACATGTCGATGATATTTGGTGGCAACAATCTGAAACGTGAAACAACGCTTGTAGTGAATCAACGCAAAATACCAAAACGAAATTAATAGTCCTTCTGAGCAAATTGCCACTTTGGGCTAAAACTAAACAACTTAAATTGAATTTTTAAAATAGGAAATTATTGTAACAAATATAATATGAAAAGAAACGTATAGTAAACCTGATGAAAAGAATACAGTCGCCGAACCGGGATAGAAGATAGTGACTATGACTGCCGAACTGAGCGACTCGGGTTCGAATCCCGGAGAACAAATGTTTGTTAATGTATAGCGTCTGTGCGGCATGGGGGCACTCAAAATATGCTGCGAGCCGAAAGCCCTCTCGAGACGTTGATGGTAGGGTAAGAGGGATGGCAGACCCTAGGATGTGTCTTTCCTGGGTGCTTTCCTTCAAAATTGGAGGCGGAACTTAGTAAAATGTACCGTATGGTGCTGAAGGCTGTTGTTGACGAAAGGCGCATCGTTGCCACAATGAATTTCGTGAGCTTGGTCTGATATCAGACAAACGAGATTAGTCACAACAGAAAAGAAGAATAAGTGTTTATTCTATAATTTATAGCTTTTGAATAAGTTTGTAATTTTTAAATAATTGTGCAATTTTTAAATAATAAATTAAATAGTTTTCAAATAATATTTTTTGAGCAACATCAGAAATTGAGATGCGTTTACAAATGATTTTAATGAACTTGAAAATATGTCGCATCCTTCTTGTCTGTTGTCATAGTGTACGTGGTTAGTATGTCCAATCAGCATTATAAGATCTGTGATTCAAAAATCGGCAACAACGTAGCTGAGTTTTCCCATTTCCTGCATCGAATTACCTAATGGTCGTAGAGACCGTAGATCCTAATGATGGTAGTCGTAGCCAGACTCGCCACTTGGATTTGATAGACTGAGTCTCATGCCTTTCCTCAGTTGCCCTTTAAGTCCCCCCCCGGGGGTCGACGTAGAGAACTCTGCGAAGCTACTGGCTAGGATCTGTACCTAGGCAGTCTCGGCCACGGGGGTATAAAATTTATGAACTTGGTGGTTCTGAAGGCTCTGGGAAAGGTCACTTATTGGCCGGCCTCGGAGTATGGCACGTCCTAGCGCGGCGTGGTGCTAGTAACCCGTGGGGATTTCCCCCGGGGTCGCTGGGTAATGTCCCGCTGCGACGGGCTCGCCCGAGCGACTGGCAGGAGCAATTGACGACCGGTGCCGCCTGGTGACGTATCCAGGCGGTGCGCGGCTCTGCTGGAGGGTAATAGTGGAGGTTGAACCTCCACGACGTGCCCGAAGGCAGAGTCGACCTGTAGTGAGCTAGTTCTCGGAACAGGGAAGCCCAAACCTATAGTTGCCCTTTAAGTGTGAGGAAAGGAAAGGAATAATTGTATCCCCTGAGCCTGATTTCGCGGTGTAAGAGGTTAGTACATGCACCTAGCAATGGAAGACACAGGGTGATCAGCGAATAAGCCCTGATTTCAAAATTAAATATCTCTACAACAAAGATCGATAGAATTATGCTGTAAACGGTACATTTATTAGCAAAACTATAAAAATGGTGTACAAAAGTTTTGAAAATTTAGTTATGAAAATCGTTAACAAATGGCGTTCTGCGCTTAAAACTTTGTTTCTGAAAGGAGTCTTAAAAAAAAAAAACAATAAAGTGAAGCGGGAGTAGCGGGATTGTTTCGATAGGCAGTGTCTTTCAATGCGCCCCACAGAAAGAAGTCACAAGGACTCAGATCGGGAGAACATGGAGGCCAAGCAATTCCTGTGTCAGTAAATTGCGGATAATCTAACGCAATTACTCTATTCCATGATTCATGAAGAAAGCGAAAAACTTTATCTGTTCGATGTGGTCGAGCCTCATCTTGCATAAACTAATCGATCCTCCAACACTAGTTGAGTGCTGACAAACTGTTCCAAAATCGTAACGTAACGTTCAGTAGTTATCGTTTCTCGTATGAAAAAGGGTCCGATAATGCCTCTGGCGCATACCGCAGCCCATGCAGTAACTTTAGGCGAATGCAGTGCTTTCTCTTTACACAAATGAGGATTTTTCGGAACCCCAAAATCTCCAGATTTGTTTATTAACAATTTCACTCAAATGAAAATGTACCTCATCTGTGAACCAAATGCAGCTCACATCAAATCGGTCGTTGTCGATCATTGTTAGAATCTGATTCGCAAAGACAATCCTTTGTTGCACACCTTTCATGTTGACTTTGGATTTTGTATGGAAACATCCGTTGGCTATTTTTTAATACTTTTTATTTATTTATTTATTTATTTATTTTGCTTGCTCGTGTACTTTAAACCTGTCTCTGATGCAATGCGTCGGATTCTTTTCCTAGGATTTTGTTGAACAATTCCAGAAACTGTGGCTGCATTTTTAGGAGTGACTACAGTTTGCCTAGGCCCAACATTTCCCTTTCGATCATCAGACACGCTGCCAGTCCGTTCAAATTTCGCGAAGAGCATGCGATGGTTTTCGCATCGGGTCCAACTGGAACTTGAATCGGTTTTGAAAACTGCAACGTGTTGCCGTGTTCTAAGCGGTGAAAAAAAAAAAAAAAAAAAAAAAAAAAAAAACGTTGTTACGTTGTTCAATAGAATACATTATTTCACTTTCTACGCTAGCCTCTTTTCACTAGCCAACAGTCGTACTGATCACTTTCAATGTGTCTCAAGAAATTTTAGTAAACTATGGAGATTTAAAATTTACTCCTTAATATGGATTAGGAAATGCAAGACCCTGTCGATTTGTTTTTCTGTTCCTTTCATTTAAAATAAGTGACTAAATGGCCATAATACGTTCGAAATTGGCCAGTACAGCCCAAGGTTAAAGGCTATTGATAAGTCATTGCGATTACAGCGCCCTCTGTTGACGATTTTCGTAACTAAATTTTCTAAACTATTGTACACTATTTTTACGGTTTTGCTAATAAACGTACAGTTTACCGCATAATTCTGTCGATATTTGTTGTAGATATATTTAATTTTGAAATCAGGGCTTATTCGCTGATTACCCTGTATATGATTCCATAGGCATAGTTGAATTTTCATTTTTCCTCATTTGAAATGTCTGCTGTTCTTCATAACTTTGTTAAAAACGTACGCAAAGACAAATTGTTTGGATATTTGAATTCTTTACACTTGTAGCGATAGTGATGTCTGTAAGTAAATGTCCCCTCTGTGGGTTCACCTCGACTTAGGAGACAGGCGGCAACGTTTCCCGGACGGGGAGCGGCTAACAGGTCTCCCATCATGGGGGAGCTTAAGCAGATCTTGGTGGTACATTTTAACATCACACTCACAAAGCTGTTCTCTATAGTGAGTACTCTGTCCTGGCTGGCGATGGTCATTATAGGGCCTTCATATCGGGGCAGTTCTGGGTGAGTTTCACTGACTTCGAGAAAGGGAATCGAAATTTTTGAATAGCGCGCGATTGCCTTTTGGCTATGTCTCTCTAAGCTGTTCCTACGCTCGGCCAAAGAATCTTTAGAGATTCTTTTGCTCGGCCTTATTACGTGCCCTTGATAGCTTCGCTAGCTAGTTTAAATGGTAAAGGCCAGCTAGTTTGGGGGATTGTGTTAGCTTCGGTTAAATCTCTTTAGTTAGTCATCAGTTTAAGTTCTTATTTCTTATGACTTTGAGTTTAAGCCCAAGTGGAAGCTTTGTTGTATGTTCTGAGAAAGGGGAAGACTGTCAAACTTTATTTAAGTAATAAAGGGTAATTAACCCTTCTTGAGTTTATGTTTCTATTCTAACTTAAGTGATTATTCGCTTAAGTTAGCCCCAAAATTGGACGCGCCCAAAATTGCTCCCCAAAGACATGCAGTAAGGAAGGAGAAAATTCCTTACAGCTTGCAGATTAAAGGCAAATTAGTAATCCGAAAATTAGTAATCTTCCCCCAAAGGCTTATCATTTTTTATAATAGACCATTGTTTGATTGCTCTGAATTTGTTGAAATTATACCCTACTTCATACAGAAGTTTAGATTTCTTTAAAGCCTTTAATATTTACCAGATGTGCAATTTTATTACTGATAATTTTTACGATTCTTTCTAGTAATCTTTTTAGTCCAAAGGGATTTGAATCCCGAAGGACTATTAGTTTCGTTTTGGCATTTTGCGTCGGACTCATAAATGTCGGTTCACTTTTCAAGCTGTTGCCACAAAATGTTAGAGTCCTGCATTATATTTGAAGAAATTAAATAATGAAAAATCTGCATAAATGTACGTATATTTCTCGCATTGTGATAAAGCAACGGTACATAGAGTCATCGAATTTTGAATAACGTAATCTTCCAACGAATATGAGCATGTGGAAGACCAAATTTGAAATTTGAAATTTGTTTTATGATCGATTTCCTATTTTTTAAAACTTTGACGAATTTTTGATTAACAAACTCAAGGATTTCAAAGCGAGCAATGGCAACGTTGTGCAGAAAAAACATTTTTATCTCCAGCGCGTGAGTCTCTGTATCGGAAATTCTAAAGATATGCTCGTTTTAAAACTATTTTGCGATATTGCTGTTGGCACTGGATCTTATGGTTTAAGTGCGAGGAACATGATATTTAATAAAGAAAGGTAACACACAAAATGTTAAAAAACGCCCCTTTGAACGTAATTTAAAATCTGAAACATTTCAGATTTTTTTTTTTTTTTCGTTCCTCCTAAAATAAAGCTTGGCTTAATTATTTCTAATGAACAGGTAGCATTGAAAATGACGTAAGTCAAATTTTATCGAACTGTTTCGAATTGAAAAATCATTAACAAATTTATTTTATACAAAATAATTTTTATTACTATTCACATTTTTCGGGCTCACGCGCGGCGAGCGGTGAACACCGGTAGTTTGATTCAATTCCAGTGCTCGCTGTATGGGTGTTTTCGTGTTTTTTCCTATGTGTAACGAGCCCGTTCCCCTTAGAAAGCCCTCCACCAAAGTATTTATTCCCTTAAGCAGACAGCAAATTAAACAGACTCAAATTAATGCATATTAAATGTTTTTAAAACGTGTAATTTCTATCAGCCGTTGAACTCCGCCTTTTTCCTTCTAACGCGTTCATTTATACTGCATGTCAAAAGAAACTGCTGTGCGCTATCCTGTCAAGTGCATTTTGGGATGTGTATTATTTACAGTAATCTTGTTTACTGTAATCAATAATTGCGCAAAATAGTGTGATAAAATTTTAGAACACTGTTGACGCTTTTCGGTATCTGATTCTCATTATTGAAGAATCTAGGAAACTGATAACCGATTTCATTTTGCTCTTGGGGAAGTCGCATACGCAAGAACGTTCGATAAGAGAACATTTCGCCCTGAGGAAGTCGCGCGAATTACGTTCGCCTTCTTCATGGTTCATGGTAGCCTCCCGTCTCAGCTGAGTGTGGACTGATAACCTCATTTTCCGGTAAGGCTTTCTAACCAGTTGATGAAGGTGACCACACCTATATCTCACCCTTCTTCTTTCCCTCGCCTCTCCGACCCTCAGGAACAGGGGGTGGGGCTGTCAGGTACAGGTCAACTTGTGCCCCCTCCAAATGCGAAAAACTCGGACTGAGTTTATGAAAGCCAAAGGCTTAATGTCTGCTTCAGGTCGTTTGCTGGGCGAGTCTTTGCTTCAGATCCTTTCACTTGTCTTCAGGCAGGGGTGAGAATGAAGAAAACTGGCAGAAGAACATAAAGACTCGGTGATTTAATTTCAAAATCTGTATTGCATAAAAATGTCAGCTATTCATCTTTGTTGCAGAGTTAATTGCTTTAAATATGAAATTACTTTGATGTATAGCCGGGAAGCTAGAAGAATCACAATCCTATAACACCTTTATCTGAGTTATGAGGAAGAGAAGTAATTATATGAAGAGTACGTGATTGTTCGCTTTAAAACCAATTATCATTTGAGGATGGACATGTGGGCTTTCTGAGTGATGTTCAAATGATCTAAAACTTCATACATGAATATTGATGAGAATTTTAATGTTTCGATGTCGAATTAAATGCAGCTCATAAAATCACTGTTCATTTATTGAAATGCAAATGATCCTGTAACCGTAACGTTGTTCCGACGGCGGTTAGCGGATATTAATCTACTGTACGGGAGGATAGTTTTACATCTGAATAGGTCTAGAAATTTGAAAATATAACGTTGATTTTTGATGTTTGACTTCTGAATTAGGTCTGCTTTCGTTTATTAGATTATGGCAAAGCAATGGGAGGGATGCTTTCGAGGAAGATATCCTAAGGGAAACTGGCTCATATGCACATTACACATGGCGGAAAGCACGAAAACGCGCATGCCTACATCTGGATAGGATATGGATGTTTGTCACGTGAATGTTTTTGCGAAATTAGAGCAGTTAAAATCCATTCTACGGGAAGTCCTTTTCAGAAGATAAAGAAGGGAAGTAAAAGGCCCTCGGATTCCCTACCTCCGGGAATAGTCTTTATTAATTCTGAACTTTAGATAAAAGATGGTTGACACCTGAGAAAATCATATAAAAATTGGATTCTTATATTTACAGAGCCTTCCCATCCACAGTGTTTAAACTATTCTCATAAAATTCCTTATCATATTTTGAGAAACTTCTAAACTGGAGGTATACGGACTAGTAGAAATGTTTTGGAGAATAAAACTGGTATATACTGTATTCGAACATATTGTAATAAATTCTGAAATTATCTCCGTCGCTGTGAATGGAAATGTATAAAATGTTTCTTAAAAAAAAAAAAAAAAAAAAAAAAAAAAAAAATTATCTTAAAAAAAAAAAAAAAAAAAAAAAAAAAGTACTGAAGAGAAAATAAAGGCTATTTATTAGGCTTTCGCATAATTCTGATAGATGTAAAATCCGGAAATTTCATAATTAGAAATGTTGGAAACCAAAGTATCTAAAAAATATAAACATTTAAAAAAATAATTATTCGTGGACCATTTATGATCTTCCAAATAATTGACTGAACTTTGTTAAGAGCCATCACTGAAGATTATAGATCTGATTATTAATGAAAATATAGTGGTTTACGATCAACTTTTCCTTATTTATTTCCTTGTGCGAGGTAAAGGAAATACTGTAATCGTAAAAGATTTCGGGTGTCATATTACAAGTGAAAATTTTGACTGTTCCGAAATCCATTTGGAACGAGGTGTTTTTTTTTTTTTTTTTTTTTTTTTTTTTTTTTTTCAAGAAGTTTACACGTACGCACAGAATAAAGGACGCATTTATTTCCAAAACTGATTTAATATGGCATTCATACGTACAAACGGCATGAAAAAGGATTTTTTTCATGCCGTTTGTACGTATGTAGCTCGCGTGACTCAAAAACGATTAGCCGTAGAACGTTGAAATTTTGTATATGGGACTGCTACAACATATAGTTGTGCATCTCCCTTTTGTATTCTCATAGGCAGTACCAAGCGTATATGTATATATATACACACACACATACTCATACCGCTTACCTAATCTTTATTTTCGCAATTGTTAGTTGTAGTCATATACTTACAGAAATGTTTTAAATGATGAAAATATTCATATTTTGTCAATGTCAGATTAAAAAAAAATTCGATTTTCGGCCCATAACGAAATCTAACTTTTAATATGATCTCTCGGATCCAATAACAAATATTTGAGAAAGTTTTACACTCATTATGAAAAAATAGAATTATAAGAAGAATGGCCCTACGACAAAAATTCACCGGGATATTTAATGTCAAATTTGCTGTTTTTGATGTCATTTTCAACTTGTCTCGAAAGCTAGGTTAATTAAGTTAAAATAATTCGAGGATCACGTTTAAGTGAAGTGCAGCAAAAAGTGTGCATACTTTATGAGGCCGCACAATTAAGTCATGTGTTCATATCAGATTGTTTTGTTGAAATGTGCTATGTGCCCAGCTGTCCAGTCTTAGACACAATTAAAAGCATACATTTAGGCTTCTTTTCTGCACAAGAGTTAATTTTATACAGCGGGCACGATCCGATGTTTGAAGGATCATACTTTATTACGAGGAAATCTGATCACCAAAGTATTGTTTACGAAGTAGCATAGTGATTATGCTTTGTAAAGCGTTCATAAAAATTAACATTAATACCTTAGATGTCATGAACTACATTTAGCACCCATTGAATAATTGCTCAAAGTCAAATAATAATCTAAGTAATGCTATGAAAATTATTTAAACAAAAAAATTAAGATTTCGCGTTCCAGAAGAGAGTAACAAAACGGATTTTTAAGGGACAGCATTAGCATATATTTGTCTAAAATTACATATCAAAATGCAACAAGAGGAAAGAAGGGAAATTTACAACAAAAGGTAAAACGTTTAGTACTGTGCAGTACTGGCATATATGCATATTTATAAAAGCAATGAGGTCAGGAACATTTTCGGAAAGTATATAGAGTTTTTGTGTATTGGTTACTATGCGGAATAGTTTGGAAACTAGTTTTTAATATATAACATCTTGTTTCTTTAAGGATATACAAGAGTGGCAATGAAGATACATATATTCCATACTTGTACACAGCCAAAAATTTAAAGTAATCGTTAAATTATGTGTCCTTGGCAACAAAAAGTAACTATTAGAAAATAAAAATAATCCCTACACATTTATAAATTTTGGCCTAGCCAATTATTTTTAAACATATGCCATTTTTAACTTGGAAAAGAAGCACTTATCACTTCGAAGACACAGATTGTAAATGTAGGAGAATCAAAAGAACAGAGCGAATTTAATATAAAATGTAAATTTTATTAACATTTATTTTACAAATTTAAAACAAACGTTACAGTGCTATGCAACAGAAAATAACTTACCACCAAAAAATACGCTGTATAAAAAAAAAATTAAAAAATACTGAATTAAAATTTCGGCAGAAGATTTATTTTTTCAAATAAGTATCAACAGAAATTTTAACTTTTTATAAAATCTTTGAAATACTAAGACGTAAATCATTATTCATTTCTAGTTCACACATACATGATATTTCCCAGGATATTTTGCATAAATTGGTTTTATTTCAATTTACATCTTATTTCAAGGACGAATTAACGATTGGTGAGGATTGACGAATGACAAGAGGAGCTTCAGATTAATTCCAAATGTTCTCTTGGATTCAAATTCAGAAGCTGGTTGACCAATCCATCTATATGACGACGATCATTGTTGAGCAATATTAGAACGTTAAATCAAACAACAGTATGGTAAACCCTTACATTGGAGCTCAGGATCTTATTCCCGTAATGTACAACACTTACATTAACTTTCCTTATGCCACTATGTCAGTAAACTAGGTCTTCAGATCTTGTTCTCCCATATGTGATAGTTTGTTCCTTGTTCTCTGAAGATAAACCGATGGCGTTTGTCATTTTGCAAATTGAACTTTGGTAACCTGTAAAGAGAACAACAGTTCTTTACTACATGAAGGATGGTAAGACCTGATTATCATTCCGAGGAAAAGATAATGAGTTGGCCCATAAGTCCTGGCGTTTATTTTAGTGAACATTTTGCATGAAAAATAAAATGTTTTTCAATGACTTTTATTTTATTCGATAGAGAATTATGTGCTCTACAAAATAATGTGTTTAGTTTTTTTTTTTTTTTTTTTTTAAACTTGACATAGCCTTTGCTCTTTTTCATATGAGTCGGCAACAAAAAGCAATTTCGACAAAGCATTTTTGCGTTTAATTGTGGGGCCAAAGCCACAGAAGCTACTCGAGGTATTTCTGAAGCATATGGCGAAGAAGCGATGCCTTTTAGGACGGCTGAAAATTGGTTTAAGCTATTCAAAGACTATGGTTTCTATCGTGGAGGCATTGAACAGCTTTTTGAACGTTGGGAAGAAGTTGTTAAGGCCAACGGAAAATACATTATGGATAGATTTGTTGTTTATATCTTGTTTATTTTTGTGGAAACCTAAATTAAAAAAAAAAAAATGCCAGAGCTTATGGGCCAAGCCAATATGTCCCTACAAGGACCATTAATCTTTACACAAGTAGGACAACATTGTTAAGTTTCTGATAAGAATTACCTTAGTTTGTTCCAGCAGAGATCTGTGAAGATTATTGCTTGGCCATAAGTAGAGGTAAACATCGGGGGGGGGGATTTGACTTTTGAAAATTTGGGCGACTTTGTCCAAGTCTCCTTTTTACGTCAGTCTCGCTGCATTGTTACCAGAATGGTGACATTACTCTGGGATCAATACGCAAATCCCTTGCACTCTGGGCTTGATCTTGACCAACTCTACAGAATGTCCATCGTCTTCCAGCTAAGGAATATACAAGGAATGTAGTCTCTGAAGCAGAATTTTTTGCATTGTTAAGTTTCTGATAAGAATTACCTTAGTTTGTTCCAGAATAGATCTGTGAAGATTGTTGCTTGGCCATAAGTAGAGGTAAACATCGGGGGGGGGGATTTTACCTTTGCAAATTTGGGCGACTTTGTTCAAGTCACCTTTTTACGTCAGTCTCACTGCATTGTTACTAGAATGGTGACAGCACTCTGGGATCAATACGCAAATCCTTTGCGATCTGGGCTTTCCCAACTCTACAGAATGTTCATCGTCTTCCAGCTAAGGAATATACACGGAATGCAATCTCTGAAGCAGAATTTGTTGCATTGTTTAATTATAAAAATCAACCATTGCGTCTTCTTCCAAATTTGTGTAGCCTATTCAATTTGCATATTTCTCAGTTTCTGGCTGACTGTTGTGTACATTTCTTTTCATACAAATATTTTAAATTTATATAATTAAAAATTCATTATAAAAATGATTGCAATTTTTTCTTAGTAAAACCGCAGAAAGGGTACATCGGGCTTTACGTCTCAGGCCCCCAAGCCTCAGAAAGCTTCCAGCATATATGATATAGGCAGCCATCTAGGATGCCGATTTTCGGAGAGCGCAATTTATTCTCACAAGCTACATTTATTGAAGGTATAGTTCGCTTTTTATTGTTAATAAGTTCAAATTTTATAAAACTTCAACTATATTCATTACATAAGGCACCGATAATGCTACAGCTGAGGTTGGAAATGGATATATGGAAAAGAAGCAGTTATCAAACCGAAGACACAGATTGTTAATGTAGGAAAAACAAAAGAACAAAGTGAATTTAATAAAATATGTCAATTGTATTAACATTTATTTTATAAATTTAAAACAAACTTTACACTGAAAACAGTTTGTCATAAAAAAAATGCTGTATAAAAAAACGGAAATAAAATTTCGGCAGAAGGCTTATTTTTACTTCCTTGTACGAAGTAAAAAGGAATAATTGTAATCGCGAAAAGTTTCAGGCAGCATATTTCATTCTATCGAATGCAATTTAATGATGTTTTTGCGTGATATCTGTACGTAAGGACAGAATAAAATACTCTTTTCCATCAAAAAAATTATAAAACTGCTTTAAAATTAATTCTGAAGAGAATTTTTCCTGGCGTCTGTACGAACGTATGTACGTACGTGCGTACGTACGTATCTCGCATAACTCAAAAACGAGTAGCCTCAGAACGTTGAAATTTTGTATATAGGACTGCTACTACATGTAGATGTGCACCTCGTATTTTGGTCGCAATCGGCCGCACCAAACATATATAAATATATTTATATATATATCCACTCTGTTACCCGGCTCAGTGATCTCAGTTTCTTTACTCTTATATGTTGGTAAATTGTACATTTTTTGCTTTAAAAATGATTGAATTATGTTGTTTTTATCTTCCGGTTAAGGATTTTATGCCTTTAGTAAATCCGTGTGCAATATTTTTAGAATTATCAGCAATTTTAAAGTTGTTTAATTGCCGCTAAGCCTGTTTTTAAAGGCGGCCGTTGATGTTTACATTTGAAACAGGAGACTAGTGGATTTGTTGTCAATCTAGAGAAACTTAGCTTCGCAACAACAAAGATAACGCATTCATTTATTATTGCCAATTAAATCATGCTTAATCCTTTCTGGAATTTTTTCGAGGAAATAAGCGTTTGAAATTTACTGCGTAATTTTTAATATAGATATTTTGAGTTTTTATGTATTTTTGCCTTCTCGCGAAGTTAGAACTGAATTAATTAAATTAGAAATACTCAATCGTCTTTGAAAAACTGTTTCTTTTTTGTTTTGTTTGCTTAATTTCTTTTATACATAGTTCTAGCTTTATTTTGCATAAACTGGTTTTATTTCAATTTACATCGTATTTCAAGATACATTTTCCATCTTCCTCCCTTTCCAATTTCCTTAATCTTGTGGAATATTCAGAATACCATTTACGGTATACACACATTTGTTAACCAGATAAAGGGTTCTGTTAACCAGATCAAGGGTTATAGAAATACGCAAAGTTATAAAAACTATCTAATTTTCACTAGGTAATAAACACATTTTCTTTTGCTGTTTAAGCAAAAAAAATTACCCCTTTCGTAGATACCTTTTCCCCACAAGGTATACCATCGACTGTGACAACTTGAACGGCGGGATCATTTGACTTTTGAACTGCAAATGACCTTGGCCACGCGACCATGTATACAGATGAAGAATTCTCGTTATTTATTATTCTAACATAGAGGTCGTGAGAATCGAAGAGTCTATTACTTAATTGAGTTTGCCGTCCGTCTTAGATCGAGGTTACAGACTGTGGGATTGTGGGTTCATTATTCATGGGAGGAAAAGGGCAATGGGTATGGACCGCTGACTTTATGAGATCATGTGAGAGTCTGTAATAGATTCCTCCTCTCACCAAGGTTCCGGAGAAGAAGAATGAAAGTGGGTTTTAGTTTTCACTATAAGATTAACCATTTTTTTGGAAGAAAATTCCGTTACTTCGCCAAGATTATTTAAACTTTTCTTCTTTGATGGATCCTCTCGTGAAGGACCTCTGATAGATTCCCATGAGCATTTTCTTTAAACTCAGAATATGTAAACGTCCTCGTTTTTTATTATTGCGCTGTCATTGAAGTTTGTTTGACTGTTGCTTTCGAAGGGCCTGGGGGGGGGATGAGTTAAAGATTCGCTGTAATTCTCAGATACGATTGAAAGATATGAACCAAAATTGGACTCTTTACTTCTAATTTAAATTAAAATCTTTTCTTAATTATTTTCTTTAATTTCTTTCTTAATAATTTCCTTGGTTAAAGTTTACAATTGGATGACCCTTATTTATTGGCGATTCTTTTTTGACGCCAAGATCGGCGCCAGGAAGACACAATTTCAAGATGGCCGCTACACAAAACCAAAATAAAAGTCGAAGAATTGCATAAGATCTGTGTCCATGTACACATCGATCTATTTTTACTTAAAAAAACATCCTAGAATTGCACAAAGTAGGCATTGTGCACTGCCTTAAATATGTCCATGTACACATCAATCTATTTTCATTTAAAAAAAATCGGGAAGCTAAAACAAAGTTAAAACTATCGTGGTAACCAGAAGTGAGGTTTCATCGCCAAATTTTTTTTTAAATGTCGCCAATCGAAGGGGCACCCAATTCTACACTAAAGCCATTTTCTTTAATTTAAATCCCCCCGCCTAAATTCAATTTCAAGGTTAAGGCATTGCTGCCAACCTTAAAGTAAGAAAAACCGGAATGTTCTCGCGCGTATAAGCGGGCGTTTTCAGGAGGTTTTCGCGCTGCGTGGCCAAACCGATTCAAAAGAACACCTAATCGATTTAAAGTCACTTTATAAAGCATGATTCAGATTCATTAACTATTTTCAAAAGGATTCTGGTGTAAAATATATAATAATGTTTAATTACTTAAATTTTAAATTTTATTTCTTGTGATGAATACCATTTTGTAATTGTCTTACACTTGTATACTGAGAAAATTCTAGGTGCAGAACTAAAGCTTTTATTTATCATTTTTAAATACTCTAAAAATGAAACTGATAGTTAATCTACTAATCTACGATAGTTACCTCCTATGAAGGGATTGACAGTTTACATCCAAGCCTTCTCCAGGATTCTTTGATACGTCAATTAGAGTCACTAATCACTTTCTCGTCTGATCAGTTTGCAGCTACCCTAAAGTATTGATAATTTTTACTACTGAATTTTTGGCATGTTTCTAATGTAAATTCATTCCACTGAAGTAAAATTAGGAGGCACTCAAACAGATATATTGATCCCTTAGTATGATTATTCAATGCATAAGCAAATTTTTCTTGCTTTCATGTCAGATAAAAAGATTAGGCTTAGCCGCACTTAAACAACTTTTAAATTCTAATTCAGAAGTCAAACAAAAATCAGCGTTATATTTTCAAATTTTCACAGGACTAGTTTCGATGGTTTTACCGAACCACCATCCTCAGACCGAATCACCATTCGATGGTTTACCGGACCCCATTCCGGATATGAATTTCTTGGGTATTTATAGGATTCCTTGCCAGTGTGGTTTAATTTACATTGGCCAAACTAAGAGAGCCTTAAAATTTCGCATCAAGGAACATGAGGCATATGTTAGAAAAAAGGAAATACTGAAGTCTTCTGTTGCCCAACATTGTTGGTCCGGAAATCACACTTTCAATTTTTCTGCTGCCAACATTATTCAAAAAACATCTTCCATTGGAGAACTGGATTTTGTAGAAGCATTTCACATTAAGAAAAATCTTTCTGTTCTAGTTAACGATCCTAATTCCAATCCATCTTTGCCTTCGGCCTTTAAGGAAATTATGTTTTAGTCCTTGTTTCATCAACAGATGGCGCCACTAGCTTATTTTCTGTCCAAGCTTTCTTATCTTATCTAATCATTATATTCTATCTCATTCATTTGCGCTTTCGCAGCTGAGGATGGTGGTTCGGTAAAACCATCAAAACTAGTCCTGTGAAAATTTGAAAATATAACGCTGATTTTTGTTGTTTGACTTCTGAATTAGTATTTGTTCGGCGTGTTATTGTGTCTTAACTCTTAAATTTTTGATAATTCTGCAACTATTGCATGCAGATTAACTAAAGGCATAAAACCCTTAACCGGAAGATAAGAACAACATCTTTCCATCATTTTTAAAGAAAAAAAAATCCACAATTTACCAATATATAAGAATAATAATTTTTAAAAAAACTAAGTTCAGGGGACCGAGTAACAGCTCAGAGTAACTATATATAGCTAGCTAGCCACTCTGAGCTTAGTTAAACAAAGCTCAAAGTGGTTATATATATTTAAACAAATTTAAATTTAATTTTTAACAAACACGTATAAAAGTAAAAAGTAAATTTAAATCCTAAATAAAGGAAAAAAGCCAAAATAACTTTTAAAAAAATGTGCAAACATATAAAAGATTTAATTCTCGAACTAATCTACAATATCATTTAAATTCAGAAGCATAAGCAAATCAAGTGCAAAATCTATCCATGAAAATAAATTCACTAATTTAGTAAATTAAAATTAAATTAAACAATTTTTTAAAAAAATGCATAAATGAATGACCGTTGAGTAGGCAGGAGACAGACTTATCAAGGGGAAGTTGCCTCCAAACCTAACTCTCCAATCATTCAATTCGTGTTTCGTCATTCATGCAGGCAAGGGTAAAAGTCAAAACCAAAAGTAATATCAATAAAGTGGTATCCTTAGAAATTAACATTTAAGAATTAACATTCAAGAATTAATAATTAAGAATTACAGTTCTGAAAAGAAAATACTAATGAAGTCTTTAGAGAAACAAGTAAAGTCAAGAATTAAACTTTTTTCAAAAAATTAAATTTTTTAAAAATTAATTTCCTAAAAAAATAATAAGAAACCAATGTATTTTAGAAACCCTTGTCTACAGAAATGATAAGTCTGTCTCCTGCCTACTCAATGGTCATTCACTTATGCATTTTTAAAAAAAAAATGTTTAATTTAATTTTAATTTACTAAATTAGTGAATTTATTTTCATGGATTGATTTTGCACTTGATTTGCTTATGCTTCTGAATTTAAATGATATTGTAGATTAGTTCGAGAATTAAATCTTTTATATGTTTGCACATTTTTTTAAAAATTATTTTGGCTTTTTTCCTTTTTTTAGGATTTAAATTTGCTTTTTTACTTTTATACGTGTTTTTAAAAATTAAATTTAAATTTCATTCCTTGCAGCAATGGCGCAAAGAATATTTAATTAAATTTGTATTTAAATTTAATTTTTTTAATTAAATTCAATTTATTCTTATGAAACAATATATATATATATATATATATATATTTATATACTTTTGGTGTGGCTGATTGCAACAAAAAAGGTAAATGCACAACTACATGTTATAACAGTCCAATATGCAAAATTTAATTTCAACGTTCTGAGGCTACTCGTTTTTGAGTTATGCGAGATACCTGCATACATATATGTATACGTACGTACGTACGAACATCACGAAAAAAAAAATCTCTTCTGAATTCATTTTAAATCTGTTTTGCAACCCGTTTGGGAAAAAAGAGTTCTTTATTCTGTCCTTACGTAGAGACGTCACGCTTACGTAGAGATGTTAAATTGCATTCGATAGCGGTCAGAATAGATATTTTCGGTGAAATACTGTGATACCCGAAAATTGCAATTTTTTTACAAAACCTACAATTTACAATACGTTTACTATACCTCCTTTACTTCGTAAAAGAAGGGTAAAAAACGCTATGTTTTTGTAGACAAAACCGATATTTGAAATCAGTCACAAGTGCGAAATATACCTTGTTTATAACGGATTGTTAAAAAAATAACTCCTAAAGAATTATTTAAGAATCTTACATTGAAATACTGTATGACGCTTAACAATTCAGCTGCATCGAACGCCCACGGTTTTCTAGTCTTCTATAGACTGAAAACAATTTCAATGCTGTCACACTGAGTTTGACCTTGTTTGACTTCGTGTGCATAAATAAAGGCGGTGAGATCTCAATTTGTTTTTGTGCTCCGAGAGTCAAAAGTGATGGCTCCATCCATCTCAGCTTTTAAATACAACTGATAAACGGTGGAAAGATTTTGCAAAACATATTTCATGTTAAATTATATAGTACACACTTTGGTGGTTTTCATAAACGACTGAAAACACTTTCGTCTGAATATGCGTAGGTCTATCCAAATCTTCGTTTTTAAACATTAATAATGCAAAAACATCTTAATGGCTAGAGATTTATTGCACATGCATGTACTAGTTAATGTTACCTTTCAGACACGTGGTTTAAAAAGGTTGAAAAGAAAGGTTAAACAGGCAGGAGTAACTCATTCTTTTATATTTAAATATGTTACCCATACATTGAAACAAATTAGTACCCATGAACAAAAGTATTTTTCTGAAAACTGGACTGGATAATAACAATATTAATAAACATTTAGTTAGTTTTCCATGTTCTCTTCAATAAGATTTTCTGGTTTTTCTACTTACATAAACAAGTTTTTCGAGCAAATTTGTAGAACAAACAATTAGAAAGAGTCATAAATTTAATGCTTTACGTGAATCATGTAAGGTAAACTCATTACAAGACTGAATCGAGTTCATTTAATCAAAATGAAATACGGGTTATTCACAAGTTCATGAAATATTTTAAAAAATCATGATGAGTAAATTCCGAAGCCAGTAACAGTTTTTGTTACTTTGAAGTTCCTTTTTTATTGGTATTGCAGGCGTGTTAACTAATCAAATAATTTTCTGTCGAAGATTTACTTGGACATCTCAGGAAACTGTCTGAAGCTATAGTTGAATGAAAACAGTGGTGATGAGCTCTTTCAACAAGATAGTTGTCTGGTTTACTACCATGTATACCATTAATGGATGGATTGGATTGGATTGGATTATTTAATTACGGCAAAGCACACGAGGGCTATCTGCCTAAAGGGAGGGATGCCCTCGTGGAGGACTTCCTAAGGGAAACTGGCTCGTATACACTGGTGGGCCTGTATGCTGGTGGGCCTGTATACCATTAATTTTTTTTAATTGTAAACTTCGCTAAGAATGAGGTGCATCTTAGAACTGATGTCGTTTTAGAATATAAGATTTATATTTATTTATTTATTTTTTGAATTTCTAATTATTCCGAAGTAATTGTTCCTTCCAAAATACTAATTCAAATAGATCTAGTTTTGTCGTTGATAAATCGAAATCGATTAAAAAAAAAGCGCGTTCTGGATGTGCGAGTATTTTAGAAATTTGGGTTTGAAATTGTAGAGTTCCTCACTTTGTAATTCTAAGTTAATGTTGGAAGTGAAGAATCTTAAGAACTGATAAGCGAATAATCTCTCAAGTTCGGGTGACAAGAAACAATAAGATAGAAGGGTAACTAACCCTTTATTATTCCAATAAGATTTAGCAAAACTCCGTCTGGGAGTGTACAAACAAAGCCAAAACTCGGGCTTGAACTTAGGAGACTAAAAACTATAAAACTTAAACTCAAACTAAGATTAACTAAAGCAATATAGCCGAAGCTATCATTATAGATGCTAACCGAGTTGATATAGATATCTATATCCTATAGATTCTAACCGAGTTGGCCCCTTAACTTATTTGACTACGAAGTTTAGCAAGGGCCTGAGTACGGCCGAGCGTAATAACAGCTTTGAGAGAGAGAGAGAGAGAGTGGCCAAAAAGGCAGACGCGTGTATATCAGAAACTCTGATTCTCTCTCACTTCGTGGTTTAAATACCGCTCCTTTTCATTAAATATTCAGCAAGATTCCAAAACTACGTTCTGGCCGGAAGTAGTAAGTTGAAGTTAAGAATTTGACAGGAAAGGAATTTTAACTTAAAATTTAACTGTTAATAAAATTAACATAATCCTTACAAGATAATTTTTCATATTAAAATCAAGACTACTTTTTTATTGTTGTTGTTGCACAGAGATGAAGAAGCGTATTAGAACCGAAGAATTAGGGTATGTGTTAATGAAATGAATGTCCACATTTATGAAGTAGCCACCAGTTTTTTCCATCGAATTTTAACGTTTCTACTCCTCCTATTCCTTGCTTATTGACGTCACAGGTAATTCCCGCTTCCCTTTCGTTAGAATCCCTCTCTGTTGATTATCTTTCGTGTAAATATTCATATGAGTATAAAAAGAAAAGGCAAGGCTTCTCATTAACCATTCTGAAAATCTGTCCATTTCGCAACGGGTTTCTAATCCCATTGTTCATGACAGACGCGCCATCGTGGAAGGAACAGGAAACAGTGGGCTTTGGAGATGAGACGATATTCATCTTCGAATGAAAATACCCTGGGGGCGTTTTATTTCCTTTTTCTCTCTCCTCGAATGGCTCTTGCCAAACCCTGTGTCCTCCCCAAGGTCTCATCGAAAGGATATTTTGGAGGTTTACCTGCGTAATTGGACACGCTGATGACAAAATGTTACGAAATATCTAGCATTTACAATGAATGGCTTTCATTCGCAACTTGGAAGATAAAAGAAGGCCCATGACGATGTATGTGTCTGGCAGAAAATGTGAGATGATGACTTCCTCCCCCCCTTTGGAAGTTATAAAATGTGTTTTTTTTTTTTTTTTTTCGAAAGCAAAATACTTATTTCTTAACAAACACTGAGCCTAATAACATTGGAAGAATAATTTTATTATTTCAGATTTCTTTTAAAATTATTCATAAAGAATATTTTTAAATAATTTTTTTATTTATTAATGATATTTTTTCTTTTAATAATGCATTTTTTCCTTAGATATAATTAATTATAGACGATATTTGTTTGGAAAATTTTTACGATAGCTGTTTCAAAGATTAGCGACGTGCAATAAGTTAGTAGGAAGACTTACTTTCTTTAGATTACAGTTTTACACAACAAAGATAGGTTTATCATTAAAAAGTTAAAAAAAAATATATATATATATAAATATATATGTACATAAAATTAAAAAAAATAAGAGGTTATACAAACACTTTGTTTCTCTTCTCAAACAAAAATAATATCTATTTCAAAGATTAGCGACGTGCAAGAAGTTAGTAGGAAGACTTACTATCTTTAGATTACAGTTTTACACAACAAAGATAGGTTTATGATTAAAACGTAAAAAAAAAAAAAAAAAAAAAAAAAAAAAAAAAATCTGAAATGTTTTAGATTTTAAATTACGTCCAAAGGGGCGTTTTTTAACATTTTGTGTGTTACCTTTCTTTATTAAATATCATGTTCCTCGCACTTAAACCATAAGATCCAGTGCAACAGCAATATCGCAAAATAGTTTTAAAACGAGCATATCTTTAGAATTTCCGATACAGAGACTCACGCGCTGGAGATAAAAATGTTTTTTTTTGCACAACGTTGCCATTGCTCGCTTTGAAATCCTTGAGTTTGTTAATCAAAAATTCGTCAAAGTTCTAAAAAATAGGAAATCGATCATAAAACCAATTTCAAATTTCAAATTTGGTCTTCCACATGCTCATATTCGTTGGAGGATTACGTTATTCAAAATTCGATGACTCTATGTACCGTTGTTTTATCACAATACGAGAAATATACATACATTTATGCAGATTTTTCATTATTTAATTTCTTCAAATATAATGCAGGACTCTAACATTTTGTGGCAACAGTTTGAAAAGTGAACCGACATTTATGAGTCCGACGCAAAATGCCAAAACGAAACTAATAGTCCTTCGGGATTCAAATCCCTTTGGACTAAAAAAAATATATATATATATATATATATATATATATATATATATGTACATAAAATTAAAAAATATAAGAAGTTATACAAACACTTTGTTTCTCTTCTCAAACAAAAATAATATCTATTGCTTCTAATTCATGAAATAAAATCTTGACTGCTGAGTAATATTAAGTTCTATTGAAGATAAATTTTCATTTTAAATATTACTTTTTATTTCTGTATTTCGTTTTCGATATAAAACAATATAAACAGAAAAGTATAATAAAAATACATGTGTATATTGAACAAGTGGAATCGCGTTCGTGAGAAGAAGGATTAGGAATTATGCTGTCGACGAGATACAATTTTGGAAAACTATTTTGTTTTTGACACTTCTGGTACTGTAGAATCATTAGGCTATTTTTGAAGAAAGTGACATATATATATAAATATACAAATCCTTCACCAGTGCAAAGCCCCTGAACACTGGTAGTTCATTCCAAGGTTCGAATCCTGCGAACGGGCTGGCTACGTGAACGTTTTTGTTTTTATCCCCATTTGTAACGTGTATCCTAGCCAGTTTCCCTTAGAAAAATACTCCACCAAGGCATCTCTCACCTTAGGCAGGTAGTCCTGGAGGCTTTGCACTAATCACATAAACCAAACCAAATAAAGTACAGAAAAGAAATCTGAAAGCTTTTACACTTTACATTACGCCCAGAGGGGCATTTTTTTAGCGTTTTGTGTTTTACCTTTATTTATTCAATAGCATGTTCTACGTACTCAATCCATAAAATTCAATTCAACCGTAGTATCGCAAAATAATTTTAAAATGAGCCCATCTTTAGAATTGCCGATGCACAGTCTCGCGCGCTGTAGATAAAAATATTTTTTTCCGTAGTGTTGCCATTGCTCACTTTTAAGTCCTTGAATTTGTTAATCAAAAATTTGTTAAAGTATTACAAAATTTGAAATCGTAATTAAAGTCAAAACTAGGGCTTCCTGATACCCTGGGCTTCCTGGTGGACGATTACGTTTTTCAAAACTGGATGGCTCTAGTACCGTTGTTTTATCACAATGTGAGAAACATACATACATATATGCAGATTTTTCGTTATTTAATTTCTATAAATATAAAACCGGGCGATAATATTTGGTGGCAACAATTTAAAAAGTGAAACGAACATTTAAAATTTCCGACGCAAAATGCCAAAACGAAATTAGTAGTCCCTCTGGGCTAACACCCTTTGGGCTAATAATATCATCTCAAATAAATGCAGAATTTTTGTACTGTTGTATTCTTTTTTATCAAAGAGGAAATTTCTAGATCTATACCCAAGCAATGCTTTCTGGCTTATTTTCCAATTCTTGCTGATATCAAATCATTTCTGCTGCTATGAAACTTAACATATCGTTTCCAAATGCATTAAGCTGTAGAGATTTAATCACCTATTTCTAAAACACATAGAATAAACGTCGCTTGAATGATTTACGATTAAAATAACAGGACAAAATCTGTTCCTAGTCAAAAGTAAAATAGGTTCTTGCTAATGTACATTTAAAAATACCAAATTTGAAATTTTATTGCTGGAAACGAACTGGTTTTATATAAAATATATTTTTTGTCATACATGATCATGGACGCAATACGCATCCCACAGTAAGAGATTATATAGAAGAGTATCACATCTTAGAAAACGGCATAGTTAGCAGCAGGATAAAGCAAAGGGAGCGAAGTAGAGTCTTGACTGCCAGAGAGCTGAAGCAAAAGTGCGCAGTTACCCAATATGGAGGCTCACTAAGAGAAGGTTTCGGTTTAGGTTAGAAATAGTTCAGTTCCATGCAAGACGGATTGATCAAAGACTATTGCTAATTTAACTTATGATTTTGATTTAAATATTTATCTTACAGATAAGATTGATTAACATGTTTTTATCTTACATATATATAGGTGTAAGATAAAAAATCTCTCTCTCTCTCTATATATATAATGATGTGATCTGTTATATAAAAGTGTGGAGGGTGCGACAACAGTTAAAATAATATGTAACCATTTTATGCTTATCAAGATGTCTACGAATAAATTAATATATTGTTTCGATCACGTTTGCTTCCGTTATGTCATTTTGTTACGCATTAAAATTTTTCCAAGTAAGCACAGATAACATCTTATCGTTAACAACTATATTCTAGTGCTCAAGTCATCTACACATAATTATCACATATATGTATATATAAAATACTTAAGACTTAAGTTATATTGGTAATATACACATTCAGACTTAACATTTATTATTTCTGAATTTTTAGGGTTCCTTAATCTTTTTCTAAAATTATCTAGCTACACTTCAAAACATTTACATGAATAGATTAGTGTGATTTAATACAGGTTCTTTAAAAATAATTTTAAATGCTTTAACATGGCTTAAAATATTTCCATAGAGTTTCAGTTAAATAATATGGTCTTTTGTATTGTCGTGCGTTGACCCGGAACTGTTTAAACTTCCGATGCATCGTCAAAGATAAAAAAAAAAAAAAAAAAAAAAAAAAAAAAAATGATGATGTAAGCCCCTGAGCACAGCGCGTGGCCAAATGATCTTTTCCATTTCCGAAATGGAAGGTCATCGAATAACGTCTTCAAACTATCATCAAGCTCTGGAGGGTCGAGTCGAGGCGTGCAACCATTTTCTTAATCTCTGGCGTTAGAAGTACCATCATCATATTGGCAAATGGATGGCTTGACGATTGGTTTCGTGGTATATGATAAATCATAGATTTGCGGCTTCAGTGGGGGTGGACTCATAGCCCCTCATATCTTTGCCTTCGGGAAGGAGACGGGATATGTAATGAAAGGCCGGACAAGGCGACGTAAGTTCTTCCGCTGTTTGGGGGAAAACACAAAAATAGAATGGTAATAATAAAGAAAAAGAGTTAAGGTTCAGAGTTATATTCTAAAGCCTCCGAATAATATCATCTCGTCCGGCCAATTATTTGCGCATCATCTTCAGAGTTGTTCTTGATGGTTTTTTACTGTTTGATAGCTCTACAATCATCAGCGAAGGTAAATGATGCGTCATTCTGGATAATTCCTTGCGAAATTTAGTCAATCACACCCGGAAAAAGATGTTATTTTTTATGATTATTATTATATAGTGCTCAGGAAGATGGCATAGATGAGTTCACATTTCCCCCCCCCCCACCGTTACACAGCCGTTTTACGAGCTATGGCATTTTATAAGGAATTTATGGAGGATTTCTTCAGAAAGTTAAGGTTCAAAAAATTATATTAGAGAGATAGTGTAGAATTCGAATAAAAAATTAAAGCCCGAATCTTCTTTTAGCGAAACATTGCAGCAACTATTCTTCCTTAATGTACTCTAGAACGATGGAAAACATTTCCAGTTGTGTTATTAATTATTTTTATTATTCTTTTCTTTCAGTTATGTAAACATTAATGTCATATTTAACTGGTCATGAATAAAAAGTACAATAAACGGATTACATTCGTCTGAATCTAAATTTATAAAAGCAAAATGGCTCTAAATGTCTTATGTTTTGAGATTACGATTTGTTTTACAATTGTTTTGAGCATTCTTTCGATAATGACTTTACAATGCTGCTATAAACCTTTATAATAATCTCTTGTTCTTTGGAATCTTTGAATTAGTTTGTTCATGTTTGTCATTTCTTCTTTATAGTTTTGTTCTTGAAAATGTTCCATAATCCTTCATTGGGGTCCACATTAAGACTATGTCCAGGCTAAATTAACAACTGGAGCTCTTTAGAAGCAAAATGATTTTTCAGGATACTGGATATAAGACAAGAAGCTTTGTCTTGTTGAAAAATTGTATCTCCTTGATGACACCATATATTAAATTGTGGAAAACATTTTTGCAGTTCTGTTTGCATTTTTGTAAATTTACAAAACGCTAATAATAAAAAATCTGATGTGTACACCACATGACTTCCTTGTATCGGAATATTAAATTATACGCATTTTTTCTTGCATTTCATTTAAACTTATTGGATTGAATTAAATCTACTTCGCCGACAGCGCGTAAACCACAATAGAATAAATGCATTCTTTAAAATTCACTCTAGTATTTGTTTACCATAGCGACACTCTGGCGCTAGATTCACTTAACAGTATTAATAATTATAAAACAGTTAACTTATATAATAATTTTATCATGGAAACTAAGTTAACTGTTATATAATTCAATAATTATGTAACAGTTAACTTATATATTTCGTTCATATTATAACTCATAATGCACAAAATTTATATCATTTAAAGAATAGAATTATCTAATTGTTGCCACATGTTCTATTCAAATACTATAATAAAGCTAGCATGATGTATAAAAGAAATTAAGCAAACAAAACAAAAAAGAAACAGTTTTTCACAGACTATTGAGTATTTCTCATTTAATTAATTCAGTTCTCACTTCGCGAGAAAGCAAAAATACATAAAAACTCAAAATATCTATATTAAAAATTACGAAGTAAATCTTAAACGCTTATTTCCTCGAAAAAATTCCAGAAAGGATTAAGCATGATTTAAATAATAAATGAAGGCGTGATCTTTGTTGTTGCGAATCTAAGTTTCTCTAGATTGGCAACAAATCCACTAGTCTCCTGTTTCAAATGTAAACATCAACGGCCGCCATTAAAAACAGGCTTAGCGGCAATTAAACAATTTTAAAATTGCTGATAATTCTAAAAATATTGCACACAGATTTACTAAAGGCATGAAATCCTTAACCGGAAGATAAAAACAACATAATTCAATCATTTTTAAAGCAAAAAATGTACAATTTACAAACATATAAGAGTAAAGAAACTGAGATCACTGAGCCGGGTAACAGAGTGGATATATATATAAATATATTTATATACGTTTGGTGCGGCCGATTGCAACCAAAATACGAGGTGCACATCTACATGTTATAACAGTCCTATATACAAAATTTCAACGTTCTGAGGCTACTCGTTTTTGAGTTATGCAAGATACGTACGTACAGATGCCACGAAAAATTCTCTTCAGAATTCATTTTAAAGCAGTTTTATAATTTTTTTGAAGGAAAAGAGTATTTTATTCTGTCCTTACGTACAGATATCACGCAAGAACATCGTTAAATTGCATTCAAAAGCGGTCAAAATGGATATTTTCGTTGAAATATACTGCCTGAATCTTTTCGCGATTACAATACTTCCTTTTTACTTCGTACAAGGAAGTAAAAAGATAAAAGAAAATGTTTCTTAAGCCATCTTCGTAAGCAAACTGATCTTTGAAAACTGCGCTGAGAATTTTAAACATATATCGCTTTTAAAATTTTTGTGATTTTGCTGTTTAATTGCATATGGCGTAAGTGCGAAGAAAGCAGAAAACGATGCTTAATAATAAAACTAAAAAGACAAAAAAAGGGGAAGACTTACCAGGAGTGAGTGCAAGAGCAGACTGGTAGACTGTGAGCTCAGTGAGAATGTAAAAAACATTAACAAACCCTTTTGGAGGACCGTTAAAATCTAAAACATTTCAGATATTTTTTCTACCATTTCTTCTGCATCCAGAATCTTATCGATAAGAGACATTTTAAAAGAATTAAGTTTCGTCACTTTAACCAGACAGCTGTTTATAAATTTAAGTGGAATAATTTTACAAACAAACATTAAACCTAATTTAAATGCAATGGAATGTAAATCATTCTAAGATTGTGCAATTATCCAAACACCATGGCTTCGAGGTCAAATGTCGAAACAGAATGATTAAATATGATATCTATGATTTAGACACCGATCATGAAAATAAACAATGTGATAATGAATATCAGGAATTAAAAATGAATAATATGAAAGTCAGGGCAAGAAATCTGAATATGAAGTAAATGAAATTAATGAGTGATAAACTGCCAATTCAAGTAATCATAGATACTAAATAAAAAATGATGAACGGCTATTACATATTCAATATGATTAAAAAATCGATAAAATGAAATCAAATACCGAAAATTTTAAACACGTTTAGAAACATCTCTAAATGACTGAAAAGACAATAAAATTCTGATCTAGTCTGGCATCTTGTACACAAATATTTTCCTTCAGATGTTGTGCAGATCGTGGATATTATATAAATAGTAAAAGATTTTTAACATGCAGCAATAATATAGTAAACAGAAAATTAATCTTTTTAGTTTACATTATGTACAGAATACGTAGCCATTTCGAAAATTTTAATAATTTAACAAATATTCATTTTCTATATTTGTTTTACAGATTGATCTACACATAACATTAAAGCGACAGTATCGAGCTTTAGTTTTCAAATTTTAAGCTCCAGTATTTTTTGAGGTTCAGACGAAACTTTAAACCGAATTAAAAGCAATCTTAATAGGAAAACATGTTAAAAGAATACAATTTTTACAACGCATATTGTTAAGTCATTAATTTAGCACTTCCAGTGTTCCGATTGTTATTAATAACTGGCAGATAAGCCTCGTATTTGTCATTCGAACTCGTATTTATAATTTCATTTGCTTTAATTTATGCAATGAAGTTCCATTTAAAGTTTTAGTAGATTTCATTGATACGAAGCTTTTACGCACTAAGAAATTAATTTTAGATGTCTATTATATACCTTGTTTGCGCGGTTATGTATTTTTTTTAAACACAACAGACACACTCTTGTTCAGATTATCATTTCTAACTCAAATATCTAAACATATACTCTGATAAAAGGTGCAATATCAAATATAAAATTTTACTTTCTTGTATACTAAGTAAAAAAAGTAAAAATCGCGAAAAATTTCGGGCGTCATATTTCAACGAAGGTATCCGTTTTGACCACTCTCAAATCCATTATTAGACAAATTTTTGCGTGATGTTTAGGGGTACGGACAGAATAAAGAAATATGTTTTTCAAAATGGATTGCAAAATGGATTTAGAAGATTTTTTCTTGGTACATAAGTATGAATGTTACCGTGAAAGACCGAAATTGGAGAATGTCGACTTTCACCGGAGAATGTCAACATTCACCAAATACATCGGTGAAAGATCGAATATTTCTTTACATTCTTGTACATTCGGACCCTCACTGGTGTATGTCGACAATCAAAGATATGCTCTGGTGTAGGTCGAAAAGAGAGCAGTATATGTACACGCTGCCATTCCAAAAGGAAGTGTTTCACAAATAAATGCAGTTGTAAAAGCAAGGGCCTCTTGTGCAATTCAAAGTGTCAGAATAGTTTAAGTTGTTGCAATAAATAAGATTTGAATCACATAATTTGGTAAGTTTATAACTTCTATTATTTTCCTTTCTCATTTTGAATGTACTGTGTGTTTTAAGTTCTTATGTTAAGTTCTTATTCTGAGTCTCAAGTGCGCTTTTTCGCGAATGAAATACGGAGAAGGAAATATAATATTCTTATATGTTCAACATTCACCATTAGTACATGGTGAATGTCGACATTCACCGGTTAAGTCAGAAATAAGAGTATTTGGAAAATATTTCGGACATACACCAAGCGACTATGTGAATGTTGACATTCACCGGTCAAAGTCGACATTCTCCAGATTTCGGTGTTTCACCGTAACATGAACATATGCATGTATCTCGCATAACTTAAATACGAATAGCCTCAGAACGTTCATATTTGGTATACGGCATTGCTATAACATGTAGCTGCGCATCTCCTATTTTGGTTGCATTCAGCCTCAAAAAAATATATGTATGTATGCATGCCCACTTTGTTACTCGGCTGAATGAGCTCAGTTTTTTATTTTTATATGCTGGTAAATTGTGCAGTTTTTGCTTTAAAAGTGACTGAATTATGTTGCTCTTATGCTCCGGTTAAGCCTTTTACGCCTTTACTTAACCTGAATGCAATAGTTGTAGAATTTTCAACAATTAAATGTTGTTTAAGTTTTGCTAAGCCTAACGAAACCACCATTTATTTACATTTGAGACTCTTAGTAGAATAGTGAATTAAGTCAGTTTGTGCACCAGAGTGGGACCAAAAGTAAACTCTCAGTTCTGTGCTTCGAAAAATCTGTTTTCCTGCCCACTGGTCGTTTTGCTTGTTTTTGAGTAAAAATTCTAACTTTAATTGTAAAAAAAAAATTTAACTGCATTTTAGTGTTTTCTGTATTTTACAATTTTTAATGAAGGTGTTTTTGAGTATTCATTTTTGCCTTGGCGCGAAATGAGAACTGAATTGATTAGATGAGAAATAAATCTGTAATGAAATTTGAGGAAATAAGTTTAAAGGAAGTGAAAAAGAAAGTATATAATTTAATAGGCCGTAGTATAAGAAAGTCGCGTAGGGTCCACATCGGATATTTTATATAAAGGTAAATGTTTTAAATCATATTATTATAATTCTTCGAACAGTGCTCAGCTATTGGAAAATCATAGATATTTTAAAAAGGGAAAAAGAAAATGTACGTCGATTAATTATCAATAAATTATGTAGTTATTAATGCATAGAATAAGTAATATAAACTATTGTATTAATTTTAAAGATATGCTTTTATACTTAGTTCTTTGTACTCTTAAGCAAAACCATCAAACATTTTGCAGAAATCTTCTTAATTATTTAATTAGATTTCATTAAAAGATATTATTATTGTGTTTGATATATTTTCTTGTTGTTTTTGAACTAGTCAGCCAAAACATTTTTCCCTTTTCCAGTTTCACATAATAAAGGAAATTTTTATAAGCGTAATTTAAAAGACATAGAGGTTTAAAAATAAATGACGATAATTTGAAATAGAAGATAAATGTAATCTTAAACAAAATATGAAGTATTTATTTACTAGTCCAAATGGGCTTTGTCCCTGAAGGACTATTGTTTTCGTTTTGCGATTTTGCGTTTAAAAGGTTGTATCACTTTTCAAATCGTTGCCACCAAATACTATCCCCCTGTATTATATTTGAAGAAATTAAATAACGAAGAATCTGCATAAATGCATGTATATTTCTCGCATTGTGATAAAACAACGGTATCTAGAGCCATCCCATTTTGAATGACGTAATTCTATTGCGAATATGAGCATCTGAAACCCCAAATATGAAATTTGGAATTTGTTTTATGATCGATTTCATATTTTGTAAAACCTTAACGAATTTTTGAATAACAAACTCAACGATTTCAAAGCGAGCAATGGCAACACTCTACCGGGGGGGAAACCTTTTTATCCCCATCGCAACGAACTGTGTTTCGGAAATTCTAAATATATGCTAAATTTAAAATTATTTTGCGACATTGCTATTGAACTAAATTTTATGGTTTAAGTTCAAAGAACATGATATTTAATAAATAAAGGTAACACACGAAACGTTAAAAAAACGCCCCTTTGAACGTAATTTAAAATCTGAAACATTTCAGATGCTTTTTTTTTTTTTTTGTTGTTGCTTATTTTATTTATTTTCTTTTTATTTATTTTATATATGTATGTAATAATAAAATTCCATAGTAAAAAAATACACTTAAAATTCTAACTGTATGTTCTTTTCATTTTTAATGGCTACGGTCTCTTATTTGAAAGTACGTGGAATTAAATTCACAGCCCCGTAGTCAAGTTGTTTTTCCCACCTTTTCTACACGTACAGTTATAGAATGTTCTGGAAATATTTAAAGCGAACTGGATTGGCTGACGAGGCTGACGTCATTTCTTGGAAGCTCCGCCTTTCCAGAGGCTATAAAAGGACTCGCAAAGTAATATCGGGGGTCTTTTCTTTAATGTAACGATGCAGTAAACTTCATACAAAAAGTTATTAGTAATTCTTTTTTATTTACTCCGGATATCTGATTTTGTAACTGCTATTTTCTCCTGAAATGTAATAAATGGATCCTATTTTTTAAACTTATCATCTGATAGTTTAAACTAAGACTACATCTATGATTCTTCAATCTATTTATTCCGGACAAAAGCTGGTACATCACATATATATTTGAAATTCTAAAAAAAGATGAGTAGGAATTGATGTAACAACTGCAATAATAAGGTCTGAGTGAACTATGCGAATAATATCAACCCTCCGAAGGCCATCGTTTGACGTTATGGCCACGTTATCGTTTGACGTTATGGCCATAATGTTACGACGTTATGGTTATGGTTATAGGAGACAAAGACGTACGTATCCGATATACGTTTATCAGGTTCAATGTTCCGCCTTACTTTCTTTGGGAACATGCAGGGACCTGACTCGGAACAGGGAGCTTACTAAAGCTATGTTCAATAACTCTGGGAAGTAGACAAGATACACAGGAAGGGTATACAAAACCCTTTATTTTTCACTCTTTACAATAATTTCCGTACTTCGGAATACAGAGACCAACTACTTGTGGTCTGAACGTAAGAATATAAAAATATAACTAAACTCTAACTTAAATTTGGAATAATAAACGTGGAAGATTGGCCTTATATTAACAGGAAGCCGTATGTAGTACAGAGAACTGTTAACACTACAATACGTTTAAAATTATCACGAGGATTAAACCTCTGGCCTGGAAGGCAACTAGCAACTGAGTAAAACTTCTAAGGTAAGCGGCCTGCTTCGACTAACTCCTTCCTCTCTCTCGCTTGGCAAAAAGCCACAACTTAAGTACTTGGCGTTCGCCAGACAAATTTTGCATAAATAAGTTAACGCTTTTAACTCTGGCCGAAAGTAGAAAATAAGAAGTGATAGTAAAGATTTAAAATAAAATAAACGTTAGTAAAACTTAAGATCCTTACACGTTTACGTACGTACAAACGACACGAAAAATTCCCTTTCGAATCCATTTTACAGTCCGTTCTGGAAAAAAGAATCCTTTACTAGTTCGTACGTACAGACATCAGGCAAAAATATCGTCCGAATGGATTCGGGAATTGACAAAATCGATTTCCGTTGAAATATGACACCGAAAATTTCCGTGTTTTTAATATTTCTGTACTTCGCACAGGCAGGTTGAAGGAAAAAACTGGAAGCAAATAAAATAAGCTTCAGAATAATATTTGGATGAACACATACGGAATTAGCAAAGCCGATGTCAAACAGTTGATCTTCTTGCTTTTGTGCAAGGTTAACTTTGAGTAAAACGTGTAATTTAAGTGCAATGGTTCTTATGAATAGTGTGAGGAAATAATACGCCGCTTATATGAAGGAAATAAAACCTATTATTCAACCGCAATGTATCTGGAAAGCGAACGAAAGCACTATAACAATTATGCTATTTGCAAGCTAATTACAATATACCGTTAGAGATCATGCTATCTATTTCTTTTTCTCCTAATTCTTTAATTTATTACGCATTGTGGTTTTAAGCATTTCGCTAATCCATAACACATTTTATCTAAAATGCGTGGGATTTCTGGCAAATAAATTCGCTGTCATGTTTCTAAATGTAAAAATAATAGTCACTTTGTAAGAATTTTTCACTTTTTATTGTAGAGTTTCTTTTTCGAGTTCTTTAATGATCTTCTAGTGGTTGCAAAACCTGGTTGACCTCGCGCCTCTCAAATGAAATGAAGAGGGTCAGCTCAAGAAGATGGAAATGCACATACATATGTATCATTCTCTCAAGGGAGATAAGAAAACAATTCCAAATTCGGATGATCATTTTTATGGGGCGAACTTATAATTAACCTTTCGTATCTTAGAAGGAGAATCACTTGGTATTCTGCAAGAACTGTTAATGGAATTGTTTCGGTACGAAATAATAAAAGACCGAACTCTCATTTTTCAGTTGTGTGAAGTTTTTTCAGACTTAGTAGTTAGGGCACTAATGTCGGTAAAAGTTAATGACAATCACGTTCTTAAAGATCAAATCTTAATGCGACAAAAAAAAAAAAACTACGCGAAACTAGTTAACGCTTTTAAATTTTAGCGCATATATTCAGCCCAGCCGCGCTAAGAAGAAGATTTCGAGTCAAAATTCTAGCACAAACCCGGGTCTGGACCGTATAACTCATCTCACCTTCATTTATTTGACCTTGATCGTAATTTGGCCCTCGACCGCCCTGGGGCGAAGTGGCTAGCGCGTCGTGTATCTACACCACAGGTTCGAGGTTCGATCCCTGGGCTGGGCAAGTTTGATTTAGTCTTTCATTACCTTGCAGGGGGTCGATAAAATGAGTAACAAATTCGCTTGGGGACTGAAAACCGAGGATCCTGCGAAAAGCTGACCACTTGCCCAGGCCCTATGCTGATACAATCCGGGTCCCAAAGTCAAGAAAGCAGATTTCGGGGCACTGTAGGCCGCGGCCCACTAGCGCTGTTGTGCCATTGAGTTTAGTTCAGTAGTAATTTGACCCTCAATGAACGGCCCTCTTTTTTTATCATCGTCTCTCCCGCCCTCGAGCGACCTTTTAAGTAGTACGCTTCTCGTCCAAGGGGATACGAGACCTTAGGTGGAAGGAGTTATACATCTGATACGACCAAGTAAGAGCAAGCTCCTTCGGCAAGTCTCATCCGACTCTTAGACAATCGAGACCCCGAGTTTCACCCGAGACCGCAATGCGCGTTCAAACAATCAGTGCTCAATGTGTCCTGCAATTCAAACCAAGTCTCCCAGCTGCTCATCACCTAATTTCTGTGTTAGACCAAGTTGCTTAGTTAGACCACTGATTTAAGACACGTCTTATCCGAATCAAAACGGCGAATGGGAATGTGAAGGCTGCACCCAGTCTGATTGCAAAGTTCCTGTCCAGCTATTAGAGCTGGGACAATGAAGACAAACCCGCATTCGCCGTCATCTTCGTGGAAGATATAGGATGCTTTGAGATTCCCTACAAGTGCTCAATAGAGCGAATAATTAGATGTGAATTCTGCTGGACGAGTCGACATTCTGAGTGCCAGCAAAGGTTTTGGTAGCAATGGTCAACTACTTCAGAACTACTTTGGTAGCAATGGTCAACTACTTTGGTAGCAATGGTCAACTACAGTCGAGATGTCTTCTACAACGACACTCTAGGCGTCGCTCAGACCAATCGTTAAGATCGAATCATTCGTGTATCATCCTTAAAAGAAATTATCCGATATAAAGAACAATGGATAAGAATCGTCTAAATGTGTGGGGTAAGAGGCTTTAAGTTTAATACTAAGCCATGTACGTGGAGGAGGATTACAGTCTAATATCAAACCACATGGAAATTTCTTACACTGTGACTTTTAAAGCTCTTATCAAGAAGAAGGCAACTCATAACACCCTCTGGAAACGTTGCTTGTATAGTTATGTTACTATTTTTCAATCAGTAATTTGAGATAGTAATCATACAGTATCATTTGCATTGGCTGAAGAGTGTTTCTAAACATCTTCTACCTTGGTTTTGGTTGGCTAAAATACGAATAATAAGTAATATATAAATCTCAGAGTAATATATAAATCTTGTTGATTCGTTGGAGGGAGCTTGGAAACAAGACCGCACGGAAGGTTGACAAAAATTATTAAAATTTGAATGAAAAGTGATGCCAAACGTATCATACTACCCCGATCTTATGCCGTCAGGCTTATACATGCTTTGCTCTCTTCAAATTTCTTTAGTATAACATTCAATTCAGGTGAGGCCGTAAAATCAGCACCTTATTCAGAGTTTCCCCGATAAAGCTATGTTCTATTATGAATATGTTTCTAGGAGGAATTAACGAAGCTCATTAAAAGAAAGTAAAAGGATTATCGAACAAAATGGGCAATATACTACTGCCTGATCAATGTTCTTCCTATAAATAAAATACATTTGAAGAACATAGAAAAAATGAATCATGACATTTCAGGCAACACAATAGTTTTAAATGCAGGGTTTGAGATATTGGGCGTCTTGAAGTTCTGAGAATTAATCATTTAGCGAGTTAGCTGTTCTTTAGCTTCAAACTGTTTCTGGAGTTAGACTGAAATCTAAATACGAAGATCACATTACAGTTATACTTTTCTGTTTATGCCATTTTATGTTAAATGAATACAGAAATGAACGCTAGAGCTTTAAAATATGAATTTTTCTCTGAGTTAAAATTTTAATCAGAAACAGATATTTTGTTTCGTAAATTGGCAATATAGATATTATCCTTTTTAAGAAAAGAAGCAGAATATGCTGTAGAGGGATTAGGTTATTTCGAAACGGGTGACATGAAAAATGAGCAATGCCCTCGCCGGGAATCGAACCACCGACCTCTGGAATACGCGCCGAGCGTGCTGACCACTACACTACGAAGGCATTCTAAGAAGGCGGGAGAAATACCTTATAATGTATATATTTTTTATTATGATTTACCTGTTTTACACGTTTAAATTTAAATACTTTTTAGATGAATCTTCGGATTATGGTAACTTGGCGATTTTTTGGCAAAACTTTGGCGACCAACCCCGCTACAGCAACCTGCTAGTTTTTTTTTTTGGGGGGGGGACGCCATTTTGTTTTCACAAAGTATAGGCATGTTTTTTTTTTTTTTTTTTTTTTTTTTTTTTTTTTTTTTTTACTCAGCATTTTTTCCAACAATTTGCTAGCCGAATTACGCTTAAGCTTATGCTAGAACTTTTATGGAACCAAAATACTTAATCATGACGAAGATTAGGTGTGAAATTGAAAGAAAGTGTAGCATCGCCCACTGCTTGCCGCGTTTTTAAAATTGCATATACACGGTATCCATGTACACATCGACCTATTTTCACTTAAAAAGTCAAAGAAAATTGACAAAAATCCAATTCTTCTTACTCTTGTAAAAAGCGCCAAACAAAGAAGGGGGCGATTCTTCACTTTAGCATTGAAATTGTTTCTAAGTGCTTATTAGCTAAAATCCCGATTGGAATTTTCCGGAAAATGTCTCATTACATGTCTCATGATCTCTCATTTCTCTGAGACAAAATAATCTGTTATTCGAACTATGTACTTCTCAGATTATTGCTAAAGTCCTAGCTAGTAACCTTTATCGCCTTGCTAAAATGTCGCCAAACTACCTGTTACCATATTCCAAAGATTAGCCATTTTTTATTTTAAATGCTTCTTTGAATAATTAGACTGTAAACTGAAATTTTCAGATAACAAAATAACATTTTTTTTTTTTAATTTACATTTATGTATGAAAGATTAAAATAAAAGAATTCAAGAATTCTTTGTTACGAATGACTGATGACAAGACGAAAGACAAAGGAATTCATAAATCAAAGATAAAGAATCATGCATAAATTCTTTACCACGCATGATTGATGAAATTCTCAACAGAAATTATTTCCGTTTTTTACACTCGGAAAAAGGCCTTTCAGGAACCTAAATGGAATGTAAACAGCTGCTGAATCTTTTATTTGCACCATGGAGAGCCGGCTTGCTGTAAACCGATGACAGCAAAACGCCTTTTGCTCAAAAAACAAAACAAAATCGCTTCTATGTGCCCAGAATCTGAAAGAACTCTTGCCGTTCCATCCTGGCAAGGCTGTGCGATCTTCACGAGCAAGGTGGAAAGATCTCCTTCGGGGGTTCCAGTTCCGAGAGTCAAAAGGCTGAGGACGTGAGGGCACTGAGCAAAACGTGAATCCTGGGGTCCCCACCCCCTTTGATTGACGTGGGAAAAGTGCGAAGGATGAGGAGGTTCCGAGCTGAGATTCGTAATGCATTTGATGGACCTGTTTTTGAATTCATTGTAGGGAAAGTTTAGAAGAAAGTTTGGTTACGTGAACGAGTTTCGATGTAGTCAACCATTCAGAGTAACCCGGTTTCGTCAGCTGTTTAATTGCGCTGAAAATCCAAGGTCATAAAAATTGAATATATAATATAGTGGGAGGTGTTGAACTTTGCCTGAATTATTGACCAGCCCCCTGAACAACATGAAATATATTTGATTCCAGCCCAAAATTAAAATCTGCTGAACTATAAAAAAGACGTTTAAATGAATAGTTAAAGTTTATACTTGCACATTTTTTTTCTCTCACTCGTTGCTTTTAACTATTACTTTTATTTATTGAAATTCGAGAAAAGAAAACTTTTGCGGTATGTACCATTCCGGAAGGCAAAGATTTAAGGGGGCTCATACACCTTAAACCCCCTCATGATCTTCGAATATGTGACTGTTGCAAGAATTTGGATATTTTATTTATTTTAAAAGAAATTATTTCCAACCTTTTACAGCTGACTACATAATATAGCTGCTTTGAAAACTAGAAACCAGAAAGTTTGTGTTGCCACAAATATTTTTGTAATTTAACCCTCTTTGTCACAAAATATTTTGCCGTGTTTCCACCTTGCGCGCATGATATTTTAAAAATGGCTAATGGTGCATACTTGAAATTTGATGGAATTCTTTATATGGACACTATTTTCTAACTGAACTAAAAATCTGATGAATATTTTAATATTAAAAAATTTTATGGACGAAACCATTACAGAGTTTCTTAATAAAATACATTTTACAAACTCAACTTCAAATAAAATAAAAATTTAACGTAAAATTCTTAGAATTTTAGGTTCACAGTAGTTTCCAAATGTTATAAAAGCTATATATTAAATATGGAATTAAATTATGCAACAGAATGCTTTGAACTGTGCACGCAAGGTGGAAACATTACGAAAAATGTTGTCACAAGGCGCATTAAATTATCAAAATATTTGTGGCAACACAAACTTTCCGATTACTATTTCAGAAAGCAGCTATATTATGTAGTCAGCTGTAGAAAGTTGGATGTAATTGCTTTTAAAATAAATAAGTTATCCCAATTCCTGCAACAGTCACATATTCGAAGATCTTATGAGTTTTAAGGTGTGCGAGTCCCCTTAAATGAAGAACACAGAACATTACAAGATATTCTATATTTCAAAGTTAAAGTTATAAGGTATTTCTCCCGCCTTCTTAGCATGCCTTCGTAGTGTACTCGTTTGCACACTGAGCGTGTATTCCAGAGCTCCGTGGTTTGATCCCCGGTGAAGTCGTTGCCCATTTTTCATGACTTCTGCTTCCAAAAAAAAAAAAAAAAAAAAAAAAAAAAGTAATGTCTCTGCAGTGGCGCCCGTACAAAAAGGGTAGTGGATGATGATTCTCCATACCTAGGATTTGGCGATTGTTTCCTTGAAATCCCCAGTCGCCTTTAAAAGAGGGAGTATATAAGGTATATATATCTCCTGCCTTCGTAGTGTAGTTGCGCGTATTCAGAGGTCCGTGGTTCGATTCCCGGTGAAGGCGTTGCTCATTTTTCTTCTCTCCTGCTGCCAATTAACCTAATGACTCTACAGTGGATCCCGAACTAAAAGGGTGGTGGATGATAATTCTCCACACCCAGAATTTGGCGACTAGGTCCCCTAAAAAACCCAGTCGCTCTTCAAAAGAGGGAGTATATAAGGTATATATATCTCCTGCCTTCGTAGTGTAGTTGCGCGTATTCAGAGGTCCGTGGTTCGATTCCCGGTGAAGGCGTTGCTCATTTTTCTTCTCTCCTGCTGCCAATTAACCTAATGACTCTACAGTGGATCCCGAACTAAAAGGGTGGTGGATGATAATTCTCCACACCCAGAATTTGGCGACTAGGTCCCCTAAAAAACCCAGTCGCTCTTCAAAAGAGGGAATATATAAGGTATATATATCTCCTGCCTTCGTATTGTAGTTGCGCGTATTCAGAGGTCCGTGGTTCGATTCCCGGTGAAGGCGTTGCTCATTTTTCTTCTCTCTTGCTGCCAATTAACCTAATGACTCTACAGTGGATCCCGAACTAAAAGGGTGGTGGATGATAATTCTCCACACCCAGAATTTGGCGACTAGGTCCCCTAAAAAACCCAGTCGCTCTTCAAAAGAGGGAATATATAAGGTATATATATCTCCTGCCTTCGTAGTGTAGTTGCGCGTATTCAGAGGTCCGTGGTTCGATTCCCGGTGAAGGCGTTGCTCATTTTCCTTCTCTCCTGCTGCCAATTAACCTAATGACTCTACAGTTCATCCCGAACTAAAAGGGTGGTGGATGATAATTCTCCACACCCAGAATTTGGCGACTAGGTCCCCTAAAAAACCCAGTCGCTTTTCAAAGGAGGGAATATATAAGGTATATATATCTCCTGCCTTCGTAGTGTAGTTGCGCGTATTCAGAGGTCCGTGGTTCGATTCCCGGTGAAGGCGTTGCTCATTTTTCTTCTCTCCTGCTGCCAATTAACCTAATGACTCTACAGTGGATCCCGAACTAAAAGGGTGGTGGATGATAATTCTCCACACCCAGAATTTGGCGACTAGGTCCCCTAAAAAACCCAGTCGCTCTTCAAAAGAGGGAATATATAAGGTATATATATCTCCTGCCTTCGTAGTGTAGTTGCGCGTATTCAGAGGTCCGTGGTTCGATTCCCGGTGAAGGCGTTGCTCATTTTTCTTCTCTCCTGCTGCCAATTAACCTAATGACTCTACAGTGGATCCCGAACTAAAAGGGTGGTGGATGATAATTCTCCACACCCAGAATTTGGCGACTAGGTCCCCTAAAAAACCCAGTCGCTCTTCAAAAGAGGGAATATATAAGGTATATATATCTCCTGCCTTCGTAGTGTAGTTGCGCGTATTCAGAGGTCCGTGGTTCGATTCCCGGTGAAGGCGTTGCTCATTTTTCTTCTCTCCTGCTGCCAATTAACCTAATGACTCTACAGTGGATCCCGAACTAAAAGGGTGGTGGATGATAATTCTCCACACCCAGAATTTGGCAACTAGGTCCCCTAAAAAACCCAGTCGCTCTTCAAAAGAGGGAATATATAAGGTATATATATCTCCTGCCTTCGTAGTGTAGTTGCGCGTATTTAGAGGTCCGTGGTTCGATTCCCGGTGAAGGCGTTGCTCATTTTTCTTTCTCCTGCTGCCAATTAACCTAATGACTCTACAGTGGATCCCGAACTAAAAGGGTGGTTGATGATAATTCTCCACACCCAGAATTTGGCGACTAGGTCCCCTAAAAAACCCAGTCGCTCTTCAAAAGAGGGAATATATAAGGTATATATATCTCCTGCCTTCGTAGTGTAGTTGCGCGTATTCAGAGGTCCGTGGTTCGATTCCCGGTGAAGGCGTTGCTCATTTTTCTCCTCTCCTGCTGCCAATTAACCTAATGACTCTACAGTGGATCCCGAACTTAAAGGGTGGTGGATGATAATTCTCCACACCCAGAATTTGGCGACTAGGTCCCCTAAAAAACCCAGTCGCTCTTCAAAAGAGGGAATATATAAGGTATATATATCTCCTGCCTTCGTAGTGTAGTTGCGCGTATTCAGAGGTCCGTGGTTCGATTCCCGGTGAAGGCGTTGCTCATTTTTCTTTCTCCTGCTGCCAATTAACCTAATGACTCTACAGTGGATCCCGAACTAAAAGGGTGGTGGATGATAATTCTCCACACCCAGAATTTGGCGACTAGGTCCCCTAAAAAACCCAGTCGCTCTTCAAAAGAGGGAATATATAAGGTATATATATCTCCTGCCTTCGTAGTGTAGTTGCGCGTATTCAGAGGTCCATGGTTCGATTCCCGGTGAAGGCGTTGCTCCTTTTTCTTCTCTCCTGCTGCCAATTAACCTAATGACTCTACAGTGGATCCCGAACCAAAAGGGTGGTTGATGATAATTCTCCACACCCAGAATTTGGCGACTAGGTCCCCTAAAAACCCAGTCGCTCTTCAAAAGAGGGAATATATAAGGTATATATATCTCCTGCCTTCGTAGTGTAGTTGCGCGTATTCAGAGGTCCGTGGTTCGATTCCCGGTGAAGGCGTTGCTCATTTTTCTTCTCTCCTGCTGCCAATTAACCTAATGACTCTACAGTTCATCCCGAACTAAAAGGGTGGTGGATGATAATTCTCCACACCCAGAATTTGGCGACTAGGTCCCCTAAAAAACCCAGTCGCTCTTCAAAAGAGGGAATATATAAGGTATATATATCTCCTGCCTTCGTAGTGTAGTTGCGCGTATTCAGAGGTCCGTGGTTCGATTCCCGGTGAAGGCGTTGCTCATTTTTCTCCTCTCCTGCTGCCAATTAACCTAATGACTCTACAGTGGATCCCGAACTTAAAGGGTGGTGGATGATAATTCTCCACACCCAGAATTTGGCGACTAGGTCCCCTAAAAAACGCAGTCGCTCTTCAAAAGAGGGAATATATAAGGTATATATATCTCCTGCCTTCGTAGTGTAGTTGCGCGTATTCAGAGGTCCGTGGTTCGATTCCCGGTGAAGGCGTTGCTCATTTTTCTTCTCTCCTGCTGCCAATTAACCTAATGACTCTACAGTGGATCCCGAACTAAAAGGGTGGTGGATGATAATTCTCCACACCCAGAATTTGGCGACTAGGTCCCCTAAAAAACCCAGTCGCTCTTCAAAAGAGGGAATATATAAGGTATATATATCTCCTGCCTTCGTAGTGTAGTTGCGCGTATTCAGAGGTCCGTGGTTCGATTCCCGGTGAAGGCGTTGCTCATTTTTCTTCTCTCCTGCTGCCAATTAACCTAATGACTCTACAGTGGATCCCGAACTAAAAGGGTGGTGGATGATAATTCTCCACACCCAGAATTTGGCAACTAGGTCCCCTAAAAAACCCAGTCGCTCTTCAAAAGAGGGAATATATAAGGTATATATATCTCCTGCCTTCGTAGTGTAGTTGCGCGTATTCAGAGGTCCGTGGTTCGATTCCCGGTGAAGGCGTTGCTCATTTTTCTTTCTCCTGCTGCCAATTAACCTAATGACTCTACAGTGGATCCCGAACTAAAAGGGTGGTGGATGATAATTCTCCACACCCAGAATTTGGCGACTAGGTCCCCTAAAAAACCCAGTCGCTCTTCAAAAGAGGGAATATATAAGGTATATATATCTCCTGCCTTCGTAGTGTAGTTGCGCGTATTCAGAGGTCCGTGGTTCGATTCCCGGTGAAGGCGTTGCACCTTTTTCTTCTCTCCTGCTGCCAATTAACCTAATGACTCTACAGTGGATCCCGAACCAAAAGGGTGGTTGATGATAATTCTCCACACCCAGAATTTGGAGACTAGGTCCCCTAAAAAACCCAGTCGCTCTTCAAAAGAGGGAATATATAAGGTATATATATCTCCTGCCTTCGTAGTGTAGTTGCGCGTATTCAGAGGTCCGTGGTTCGATTCCCGGTGAAGGCGTTGCTCATTTTTCTTCTCTCCTGCTGCCAATTAACCTAATGACTCTACAGTGGATCCCGAACTAAAAGGGTGGTGGATGATAATTCTCCACACCCAGAATTTGGCGACTAGGTCCCCTAAAAAACCCAGTCGCTCTTCAAAAGAGGGAATATATAAGGTATATATATCTCCTGCCTTCGTAGTGTAGTTGCGCGTATTCAGAGGTCCGTGGTTCGATTCCCGGTGAAGGCGTTGCACCTTTTTCTTCTCTCCTGCTGCCAATTAACCTAATGACTCTACAGTGGATCCCGAACCAAAAGGGTGGTTGATGATAATTCTCCACACCCAGAATTTGGAGACTAGGTCCCCTAAAAAACCCAGTCGCTCTTCAAAAGAGGGAATATATAAGGTATATATATCTCCTGCCTTCGTAGTGTAGTTGCGCGTATTCAGAGGTCCGTGGTTCGATTCCCGGTGAAGGCGTTGCTCATTTTTCTTCTCTCCTGCTGCCAATTAACCTAATGACTCTACAGTGGATCCCGAACTAAAAAGGTGGTGGATGATAATTCTCCACACCCAGAATTTGGCGACTAGGTCCCCTAAAAAACCCAGTCGCTCTTCAAAAGAGGGAATATATAAGGTATATATATCTCCTGCCTTCGTAGTGTAGTTGCGCGTATTCAGAGGTCCGTGGTTCGATTCCCGGTGAAGGCGTTGCTCATTTTTCTTCTCTCCTGCTGCCAATTAACCTAATGACTCTACAGTTCATCCCGAACTAAAAGGGTGGTGGATGATAATTCTCCACACCCAGAATTTGGCGACTAGGTCCCCTAAAAAACCCAGTCGCTCTTCAAAAGAGGGAATATATAAGGTATATATATCTCCTGCCTTCGTAGTGTAGTTGCGCGTATTCAGAGGTCCGTGGTTCGATTCCCGGTGAAGGCGTTGCTCATTTTTCTTCTCTCCTGCTGCCAATTAACCTAATGACTCTACAGTGGATCCCGAACTAAAAGGGTGGTGGATGATAATTCTCCACACCCAGAATTTGACGACTAGGTCCCCTAAAAAACCCAGTCGCTCTTCAAAAGAGGGAATATATAAGGTATATATATCTCCTGCCTTCGTAGTGTAGTTGCGCGTATTCAGAGGTCCGTGGTTCGATTCCCGGTGAAGGCGTTGCTCATTTTTCTTCTCTCCTGCTGCCAATTAACCTAATGACTCTACAGTGGATCCCGAACTAAAAGGGTGGTGGATGATAATTCTCCACACCCAGAATTTGGCGACTAGGTCCCCTAAAAAACCCAGTCGCTCTTCAAAAGAGGGAATATATAAGGTATATATATCTCCTGCCTTCGTAGTGTAGTTGCGCGTATTCAGAGGTCCGTGGTTCGATTCCCGGTGAAGGCGTTGCTCATTTTTCTTCTCTCCTGCTGCCAATTAACCTAATGACTCTACAGTGGATCCCGAACTAAAAGGGTGGTGGATGATAATTCTCCACACCCAGAATTTGGCGACTAGGTCCCCTAAAAAACCCAGTCGCTCTTCAAAAGAGGGAATATATAAGGTATATATATCTCCTGCCTTCGTATTGTAGTTGCGCGTATTCAGAGGTCCGTGGTTCGATTCCCGGTGAAGGCGTTGCTCATTTTTTTTCTCTCCTGCTGCCAATTAACCTAATGACTCTACAGTGGATCCCGAACTAAAAGGGTGGTGGATGATAATTCTCCACACCCAGAATTTGGCGACTAGGTCCCCTAAAAAACCCAGTCGCTCTTCAAAAGAGGGAATATATAAGGTATATATATCTCCTGCCTTCGTAGTGTAGTTGCGCGTATTCAGAGGTCCGTGGTTCGATTCCCGGTGAAGGCGTTGCTCATTTTTCTTCTCTCCTGCTGCCAATTAACCTAATGACTCTACAGTGGATCCCGAACTAAAAGGGTGGTGGATGATAATTCTCCACACCCAGAATTTGGCGACTAGGTCCCCTAAAAAACCCAGTCGCTCTTCAAAAGAGGGAATATATAAGGTATATATATCTCCTGCCTTCGTAGTGTAGTTGCGCGTATTCAGAGGTCTGTGGTTCGATTCCCGGTGAAGGCGTTGCTCATTTTTCTTCTCTCCTGCTGCCAATTAACCTAATGACTCTACAGGTGATCCCGAACTAAAAGGGTGGTGGATGATAATTCTCCACACCCAGAATTTGGCGACTAGGTCCCCTAAAAAACCCAGTCGCTCTTCAAAAGAGGGAATATATAAGGTATATATATCTCCTGCCTTCGTAGTGTAGTTGCGCGTATTCAGAGGTCCGTGGTTCGATTCCCGGTGAAGGCGTTGCTCATTTTTCTTCTCTCCTGCTGCCAATTAACCTAATGACTCTACAGTGGATCCCGAACTAAAAGGGTGGTGGATGATAATTCTCCACACCCAGAATTTGGCGACTAGGTCCCCTAAAAAACCCAGTCGCTCTTCAAAAGAGGGAATATATAAGGTATATATATCTCCTGCCTTCGTAGTGTAGTTGCGCGTATTCAGAGGTCCGTGGTTCGATTCCCGGTGAAGGCGTTGCTCATTTTTCTTCTCTCCTGCTGCCAATTAACCTAATGACTCTACAGTGGATCCCGAACTAAAAGGGTGGTGGATGATAATTCTCCACACCCAGAATTTGGCGACTAGGTCCCCTAAAAAACCCAGTCGCTCTTCAAAAGAGGGAATATATAAGGTATATATATCTCCTGCCTTCGTAGTGTAGTTGCGCGTATTCAGAGGTCCGTGGTTCGATTTCCGGTGAAGGCGTTGCTCCTTTTTCTTCTCTCCTGCTGCCAATTAACCTAATGACTCTACAGTGGATCCCGAACTAAAAGGGTGGTGGATGATAATTCTCCACACCCAGAATTTGGCGACTAGGTCCCCTAAAAAACCCAGTCGCTCTTCAAAAGAGGGAATATATAAGGTATATATATCTCCTGCCTTCGTAGTGTAGTTGCGCGTATTCAGAGGTCCGTGGTTCGATTCCCGGTGAAGGCGTTGCTCATTTTCCTTCTCTCCTGCTGCCAATTAACCTAATGACTCTACAGTTCATCCCGAACTAAAAGGGTGGTGGATGATAATTCTCCACACCCAGAATTTGGCGACTAGGTCCCCTAAAAAACCCAGTCGCTCTTCAAAAGAGGGAATATATAAGGTATATATATCTCCTGCCTTCGTAGTGTAGTTGCGCGTATTCAGAGGTCCGTGGTTCGATTCCCGGTGAAGGCGTTGCTCATTTTTCTTCTCTCCTGCTGCCAATTAACCTAATGACTCTACAGTGGATCCCGAACTAAAAGGGTGGTGGATGATAATTCTCCACACCCAGAATTTGGCGACTAGGTCCCCTAAAAAACCCAGTCGCTCTTCAAAAGAGGGAATATATAAGGTATATATATCTCCTGCCTTCGTAGTGTAGTTGCGCGTATTCAGAGGTCCGTGGTTCGATTCCCGGTGAAGGCGTTGCTCATTTTTCTTCTCTCCTGCTGCCAATTAACCTAATGACTCTACAGTGGATCCCGAACTAAAAGGGTGGTGGATGATAATTCTCCACACCCAGAATTTGGCGACTAGGTCCCCTAAAAAACCCAGTCGCTCTTCAAAAGAGGGAATATATAAGGTATATATATCTCCTGCCTTCGTAGTGTAGTTGCGCGTATTCAGAGGTCCGTGGTTCGATTCCCGGTGAAGGCGTTGCTCATTTTTCTTCTCTCCTGCTGCCAATTAACCTAATGACTCTACAGTGGATCCCGAACTAAAAGGGTGGTGGATGATAATTCTGCACACCCAGAATTTGGCGACTAGGTCCCCTAAAAAACCCAGTCGCTCTTCAAAAGAGGGAATATATAAGGTATATATATCTCCTGCCTTCGTAGTGTAGTTGCGCGTATTCAGAGGTCCGTGGTTCGATTCCCGGTGAAGGCGTTGCTCATTTTTCTTCTCTCCTGCTGCCAATTAACCTAATGACTCTACAGTGGATCCCGAACTAAAAGGGTGGTGGATGATAATTCTCCACACCCAGAATTTGGCGACTAGGTCCCCTAAAAAACCCAGTCGCTCTTCAAAAGAGGGAATATATAAGGTATATATATCTCCTGCCTTCGTAGTGTAGTTGCGCGTATTCAGAGGTCCGTGGTTCGATTCCCGGTGAAGGCGTTGCTCATTTTTCTTTCTCCTGCTGCCAATTAACCTAATGACTCTACAGTGGATCCCGAACTAAAAGGGTGGTGGATGATAATTCTCCACACCCAGAATTTGGCGACTAGGTCCCCTAAAAAACCCAGTCGCTCTTCAAAAGAGGGAATATATAAGGTATATATATCTCCTGCCTTCGTAGTGTAGTTGCGCGTATTCAGAGGTCCGTGGTTCGATTCCCGGTGAAGGCGTTGCTCCTTTTTCTTCTCTCCTGCTGCCAATTAACCTAATGACTCTACAGTGGATCCCGAACCAAAAGGGTGGTTGATGATAATTCTCCACACCCAGAATTTGGCGACTAGGTCCCCTAAAAAACCCAGTCGCTCTTCAAAAGAGGGAATATATAAGGTATATATATCTCCTGCCTTCGTAGTGTAGTTGCGCGTATTCAGAGGTCCGTGGTTCGATTCCCGGTGAAGGCGTTGCTCATTTTTCTTCTCTCCTGCTGCCAATTAACCTAATGACTCTACAGTGGATCCCGAACTAAAAAGGTGGTGGATGATAATTCTCCACACCCAGAATTTGGCGACTAGGTCCCCTAAAAAACCCAGTCGCTCTTCAAAAGAGGGAATATATAAGGTATATATATCTCCTGCCTTCGTAGTGTAGTTGCGCGTATTCAGAGGTCCGTGGTTCGATTCCCGGTGAAGGCGTTGCTCATTTTTCTTCTCTCCTGCTGCCAATTAACCTAATGACTCTACAGTGGATCCCGAACTAAAAGGGTGGTGGATGATAATTCTCCACACCCAGAATTTGGCGACTAGGTCCCCTAAAAAACCCAGTCGCTCTTCAAAAGAGGGAATATATAAGGTATATATATCTCCTGCCTTCGTAGTGTAGTTGCGCGTATTCAGAGGTCCGTGGTTCGATTCCCGGTGAAGGCGTTGCTCATTTTTCTTCTCTCCTGCTGCCAATTAACCTAATGACTCTACAGTGGATCCCGAACTAAAAGGGTGGTGGATGATAATTCTCCACACCCAGAATTTGGCGACTAGGTCCCCTAAAAAACCCAGTCGCTCTTCAAAAGAGGGAATATATAAGGTATATATATCTCCTGCCTTCGTAGTGTAGTTGCGCGTATTCAGAGGTCCGTGGTTCGATTCCCGGTGAAGGCGTTGCTCATTTTTCTTCTCTCCTGCTGCCAATTAACCTAATGACTCTACAGTGGATCCCGAACTAAAAAGGTGGTGGATGATAATTCTCCACACCCAGAATTTGGCGACTAGGTCCCCTAAAAAACCCAGTCGCTCTTCAAAAGAGGGAATATATAAGGTATATATATCTCCTGCCTTCGTAGTGTAGTTGCGCGTATTCAGAGGTCCGTGGTTCGATTCCCGGTGAAGGCGTTGCTCATTTTTCTTCTCTCCTGCTGCCAATTAACCTAATGACTCTACAGTGGATCCCGAACTAAAAGGGTGGTGGATGATAATTCTCCACACCCAGAATTTGGCGACTAGGTCCCCTAAAAAACCCAGTCGCTCTTCAAAAGAGGGAATATATAAGGTATATATATCTCCTGCCTTCGTAGTGTAGTTGCGCGTATTCAGAGGTCCGTGGTTCGATTCCCGGTGAAGGCGTTGCTCATTTTTCTTCTCTCCTGCTGCCAATTAACCTAATGACTCTACAGTGGATCCCGAACTAAAAGGGTGGTGGATGATAATTCTCCACACCCAGAATTTGGCGACTAGGTCCCCTAAAAAACCCAGTCGCTCTTCAAAAGAGGGAATATATAAGGTATATATATCTCCTGCCTTCGTAGTGTAGTTGCGCGTATTCAGAGGTCCGTGGTTCGATTCCCGGTGAAGGCGTTGCTCATTTTTCTTCTCTCCTGCTGCCAATTAACCTAATGACTCTACAGTGGATCCCGAACTAAAAGGGTGGTGGATGATAATTCTGCACACCCAGAATTTGGCGACTAGGTCCCCTAAAAAACCCAGTCGCTCTTCAAAAGAGGGAATATATAAGGTATATATATCTCCTGCCTTCGTAGTGTAGTTGCGCGTATTCAGAGGTCCGTGGTTCGATTCCCGGTGAAGGCGTTGCTCATTTTTCTTCTCTCCTGCTGCCAATTAACCTAATGACTCTACAGTGGATCCCGAACTAAAAGGGTGGTGGATGATAATTCTCCACACCCAGAATTTGGCGACTAGGTCCCCTAAAAAACCCAGTCGCTCTTCAAAAGAGGGAATATATAAGGTATATATATCTCCTGCCTTCGTAGTGTAGTTGCGCGTATTCAGAGGTCCGTGGTTCGATTCCCGGTGAAGGCGTTGCTCATTTTTCTTCTCTCCTGCTGCCAATTAACCTAATGACTCTACAGTGGATCCCGAACTAAAAGGGTGGTGGATGATAATTCTCCACACCCAGAATTTGGCGACTAGGTCCCCTAAAAAACCCAGTCGCTCTTCAAAAGAGGGAATATATAAGGTATATATATCTCCTGCCTTCGTAGTGTAGTTGCGCGTATTCAGAGGTCCGTGGTTCGATTCCCGGTGAAGGCGTTGCTCCTTTTTCTTCTCTCCTGCTGCCAATTAACCTAATGACTCTACAGTGGATCCCGAACCAAAAGGGTGGTGGATGATAATTCTCCACACCCAGAATTTGGCGACTAGGTCCCCTAAAAAACCCAGTCGCTCTTCAAAAGAGGGAATATATAAGGTATATATATCTCCTGCCTTCGTAGTGTAGTTGCGCGTATTCAGAGGTCCGTGGTTCGATTCCCGGTGAAGGCGTTGCTCATTTTTCTTCTCTCCTGCTGCCAATTAACCTAATGACTCTACAGTGGATCCTGAACTAAAAGGGTGGTGGATGATAATTCTCCACACCCAGAATTTGGCGACTAGGTCCCCTAAAAAACCCAGTCGCTCTTCAAAAGAGGGAATATATAAGGTATATATATCTCCTGCCTTCGTATTGTAGTTGCGCGTATTCAGAGGTCCGTGGTTCGATTCCCGGTGAAGGCGTTGCTCATTTTTCTTCTCTCTTGCTGCCAATTAACCTAATGACTCTACAGTGGATCCCGAACTAAAAGGGTGGTGGATGATAATTCTCCACACCCAGAATTTGGCGACTAGGTCACCTAAAAAACCCAGTCGCTCTTCAAAAGAGGGAATATATAAGGTATATATATCTCCTGCCTTCGTAGTGTAGTTGCGCGTATTCAGAGGTCCGTGGTTCGATTCCCGGTGAAGGCGTTGCTCATTTTCCTTCTCTCCTGCTGCCAATTAACCTAATGACTCTACAGTTCATCCCGAACTAAAAGGGTGGTGGATGATAATTCTCCACACCCAGAATTTGGCGACTAGGTCCCCTAAAAAACCCAGTCGCTCTTCAAAAGAGGGAATATATAAGGTATATATATCTCCTGCCTTCGTAGTGTAGTTGCGCGTATTCAGAGGTCCGTGGTTCGATTCCCGGTGAAGGCGTTGCTCATTTTTCTTCTCTCCTGCTGCCAATTAACCTAATGACTCTACAGTGGATCCCGAACTAAAAGGGTGGTGGATGATAATTCTCCACACCCAGAATTTGGCGACTAGGTCCCCTAAAAAACCCAGTCGCTCTTCAAAAGAGGGAATATATAAGGTATATATATCTCCTGCCTTCGTAGTGTAGTTGCGCGTATTCAGAGGTCCGTGGTTCGATTCCCGGTGAAGGCGTTGCTCATTTTTCTTCTCTCCTGCTGCCAATTAACCTAATGACTCTACAGTGGATCCCGAACTAAAAGGGTGGTGGATGATAATTCTCCACACCCAGAATTTGGCGACTAGGTCCCCTAAAAAACCCAGTCGCTCTTCAAAAGAGGGAATATATAAGGTATATATATCTCCTGCCTTCGTAGTGTAGTTGCGCGTATTCAGAGGTCCGTGGTTCGATTTCCGGTGAAGGCGTTGCTCCTTTTTCTTCTCTCCTGCTGCGAATTAACCTAATGACTCTACAGTGGATCCCGAACTAAAAGGGTGGTGGATGATAATTCTCCACACCCAGAATTTGGTGACTAGGTCCCCTAAAAAACCCAGTCGCTCTTCAAAAGAGGGAATATATAAGGTATATATATCTCCTGCCTTCGTAGTGTAGTTGCGCGTATTCAGAGGTCCGTGGTTCGATTCCCGGTGAAGGCGTTGCTCATTTTCCTTCTCTCCTGCTGCCAATTAACCTAATGACTCTACAGTTCATCCCGAACTAAAAGGGTGGTGGATGATAATTCTCCACACCCAGAATTTGGCGACTAGGTCCCCTAAAAAACCCAGTCGCTCTTCAAAAGAGGGAATATATAAGGTATATATATCTCCTGCCTTCGTAGTGTAGTTGCGCGTATTCAGAGGTCCGTGGTTCGATTCCCGGTGAAGGCGTTGCTCATTTTTCTTCTCTCCTGCTGCCAATTAACCTAATGACTCTACAGTGGATCCCGAACTAAAAGGGTGGTGGATGATAATTCTCCACACCCAGAATTTGGCGACTAGGTCCCCTAAAAAACCCAGTCGCTCTTCAAAAGAGGGAATATATAAGGTATATATATCTCCTGCCTTCGTAGTGTAGTTGCGCGTATTCAGAGGTCCGTGGTTCGATTCCCGGTGAAGGCGTTGCTCATTTTTCTTCT